>NC_086447.1:942227190-942567667 GCF_028390025.1 Pseudophryne corroboree | reverse complement strand
ACGTGGGTTAGTCGGTATGAGGAAGGTACATGGGTTAGTCGGCGTGAGGAAGGCATGTGGGTTAGTCGGCGTGAGGAAGGCACGTGGGTTAGTCGGCACGAGAAAGAAGGACGAGGATCTCTAGAAGAGAACAGGGTCTGCATGGGGGAACAGTCATACACAGGAAAAGGAGGTTGCCTAAATTGGAATTAAAAGGAGGAATATTAATTTTTACTGTTGCTGAATCGGGAGAAATATTCTGCATTAATGTAACACGCTGCACAGAACAAGTCAGCTGACCCCATTCTGTGATTTCTATAGGGTGTGTCAGTTCCATCTAATTACAGACATCACTATCTTCATATTATGGAGTGATTCATAGTAAAGGCAGAGACGTGTGCTGAGCGAGAGGGGACGATCTAGCAGCAGCGATAGCGACGCGTGGGGCCGCACATCGCTAGGGGGCATACACACGAGAGAGCCGTGCTTAACTTCTAAGCAATCTAGTCCGATCTCTCTGTGAGTACCCCCTTATCTGTGAGCACAAGATGATAAGAGAAATGATTGGTGACTGTGCTCTCCGTACTCTTCTGCCTTCCTATTGGCTTTGGGTGACATACAAACATAGAATGTGACGGCAGATAAGAACCACTTGGCCCATCTAGTCTGCCCCTTGTTTTACCATATATATATATATATATATATATATATATATATATTATCTCAAACCTTATTAGATCCTTATTTCTGTGTAAGGAGATCCTAATGTCTACCTCATGCATGTTACATTGCTCTACAGTCTTAGCCTCTACCACCTCTGATGAGAGGCTATTCCACTTGTCCACTACCCTTCCTGTGAAGTCATTTTTCCTCAAAATAAAGTGCTGTGATGACTGCAGGAAATGCTCAGCTGCCAGTAGCGGAGATGTACTCGTGGCTGTCACCCACATTCCCAGCTAGCGGAGTCGCAGTCTAGGCCAAGCCACGGCGCTTGTCAGCTGACTTGTGATGTCGGAAATCTGACAAATCTCAGAATCTTTTCACTTAATTCTACTAATTCCATAATAAAAGGAAATATTTAGTAAAAGTCTGCTAAGTCTCTGATAGCGTCCTCGGCCCTGATCAGTGACGAGTAGGGGGAGGGGGAATACGCTGTACTGTAGATGCACAATCTATGTAGCCATTCTAGACGGGTGTGGTATGTAAGGTCGATGGTAAGTAGGTCAATAATGTTTAGGTTGACCACTACTGGTCAACAGTAAGTAGGTTGACAGGGATGCTAGGTCGACAGGGTCTTTAGGTCGACCTAACACTATTCCGACACTGGCATCTTAAATAGGGTCTCCAGTCCATCGCAGAATCCGGTCAGACTAGATCCTGAATGACCACACGCCGCCATTCCGAAGAGGTAAGCCACAAGGGTGGGTGGGGCCTTTTAGGTTTAGGCTTTGGGGGAGGGTTGGGCTACCAGGGAAGGTTAGGGTTAGTGTTTGGTTATAGAAAGGGAACGTTAGGGTTAGGCTGGGAGGGGGGGAGGGTTAGTGTTTGGTTATAGAAAGGGAACGTTAGGGTTAGGCTGGGGGGGGGGGAGGGTTAGGGTTTGGTTATAGAAAGGGAACGTTAGGGTTAGGCTGGGAGGGGGGGAGGGTTAGGGTTTGGTTATAGAAAGGGAACGTTAGGGTTAGGCTGGGGGGGGGAGGGTTAGGGTTTGGTTATAGAAAGGGAACGTTAGGGTTAGGCTGGGGGGGGGAGGGTTAGGGTTTGGTTATAGAAAGGGAAGGTTTTGGGGGGAGTGAAGTATACTTGCCTTACTCTGTCAGGATTCTAGTCATCGGGATGCAGCGATCGGCATCCTGACCGCGAGCAAATCAATCTCAACCCAATTTGAGGACAATGGGGGTCATTCCGAGTTGTTCGCTCGCTAGCTGCTTTTAGCAGCTTTGCACACGCTAAGCCGCCGCCTACTGGGAGTGAATCTTAGCTTATCAAAATTGCGAACGAAAGATTAGCAGAATTGCGAATAGACACTTCTTAGCAGTTTCTGAGTAGCTCCAGACTTACTCGGCATCTGCGATCAGTTCAGTGCTTGTCGTTCCTGGTTTGACGTCACAAACACACCCAGCGTTCGTCCAGACACTCCTCCGTTTCTCCAGCCACTCCCGCGTTTTTCCCAGAAACGGCAGCGTTTTTTCGCACACACCCATAAAACGGCCAGTTTCCGCCCAGAAACACCCACTTCCTGTCAATCACATTACGATCACCAGAACGAAGAAAAAACCTCGTAATGCCGTGAGTAAAATGCCTAACTGCATAGCAAATTTACTTGGCGCAGTCGCAGTGCGAACATTGCGCATGCGCATTAGCGACTAATCGCTCCATTGCGAGAAAAAAATAACGAGCGAACAACTCGGAATGACCCCCAATGTTTTTTGTATATGATATTGCACACTGTATTATTTCATGCATAATAGCTGTAAATAGTACAATAGAGGACAGTTTTATGCTATAGATTCAGGGTTGGTTAATGCGGGAACCAGCACACGCTCAGTGAAACATCTGTGTTATTGTCGTAAAAGGTGAGAACATATAAAACAAGTCTGGAGTCTAAACCACCCAAAATGAAAAAAGAAAAAAACAGCATCCAAAGAAATTTGTAATTTGGCGCTGAATATACGATGTTACAAGTTTTGTGGTAAAAATACTATGTACTAAGCCTTGGAGAGAGATAAAGTACAAGCTAATCAGCTCCTAGCTGCCATGTTACAGGCTGTTTGAAAAATGACAGATAGGAGCTGATTGGCTGACACTTTACTGTATCTCTGTCATGACTCAACGCCATGCCAGGGTGTACTTTTTACCAGCCTGCTTCTACGCATCAGCATGTTACTATAGCGCACACTGCCCGCAGTCTCGCTGGAGCGGTATACCCCATATTGTTGTGGACACTAAAAGGACAGTATATTGGTGGTCATTCCGAGTTGTTCGCTAGCTGCATTCATTCGCCGTGCAGCGATGAGGCAAAAAAAACAGCACTTCTGCGCACGCGGTGCAATGCGCACGCGCGTCATACTATTACAACGAACGATGTAGTTTCACACAGGGTCTAGAGAAGCTTTTCAGTCGTACTGCTGGCCGCAGAGTGATTGACATGAAGTGGGCGTTTCTGGGTGTCAACTGACCGTTTTCAGGGAGTGTTCGGAAAAACGCAGGCGTGCCAGGAAAAACGCAGGTGTGGCTGGGCGAACGCAGGGCGTGTTCGTGACGTCAAATCAGGAACTGAACAGTCTGAAGTGATCGCAAGCGCCGAGTAGGTTTTGAGCTACTCTAAAACTGCACAAAAAAATGTTGCCGCCGCTCTGCGATCCTTTCGTTCGCACTTCTGCTAAGCTAAGATACACTCCCAGGGGGAGGCGGCTGGGATCAGCAAGTCTTGCAGCAGATCACCCAGCGGAGCCTAATAGCCGGGCCAAGGATCGTGCTCAAATGCCCTGGGAGGTGACTATTGACTGCTTGGGTGGGTGGGTGTTTTTTTCTCTTATCTGTAATTGTTATTAATGCTTGCTGTATATATTGTACATATTGTGGTTACTGTTTTATATTGTATGTTTAGTGTGTATAAAATAAAGGTGCTCTGGTACCTTGCTATTGTGTGCTTACTGCTGTGATCCCAGAACCCATAGTGATCCCGGGCCCTGTGCAGGCTGTAAACGCTGCCTTTCTGGAGGCGGAGAGGAGCGATAGGTGAAAATAAGGCATCTATGAACCCTGGGTCCTCACACTCTCTCTACTTTGTCTCTCTCTAAGGCTTAGTAAATAGACCCCCACGTGTTCTAGTTTATGATATAAAGAATCCTATCCATCATGTTATGAACAGGTAAAAGTCCTAGGACACTGATGACGCTGCATAAAAGACCGCTGTCTGCGCTGTTTCAGCTGTAGGCTGATTATTTATACCAACATCTACATCAAGACTTTCACCTTGACTCACTGAACAAACAATTCTGTGCTCCTCGACTCTCTGAGCGGATGCTCCTCGTAGGCCCCTAACCTGTTTCCTTCTTCCAACTCCCAGATCAGTTGTGATAGAATGCCCTATGAGAAGCTTCCAACATGTTCTCTCATCATTGTCTCTAGACGACCGGCCTCCTCTAAAGGAATCATAGAGAGAACAGAAGCTCATTTTTATAAAGGGATAGCTCCCGGGACATATCTACGATCCAGTCTCTACTCTTACAACGCTCCAAACTGCTCTTCACCTACTGGAGATGCCTTCAGGGGGAATGAGAACAATGTAGGGGGTCACTCACTTAAGAGTTCATCGCAACGTGAAAATTTTTTTTTCCTTTGGTTCTAATTTGACTTTAAGCACATTTGCTCCCAATATGACACAAACATAATGACCGTGTATTTCCACTTTGAGTGCGTCCAGCTAATGAGTCAGTGGTAAATGCTGTACCCTTTCGCTGCCTGGATCTGCTGCTCTCACCCCACCTTCCTTTCCCAGAACTTATCGGTGGAAATAGAACCTTGCTTTAAAAACATTCAGAATCTGCTCCGTCTCCTACCAGGCAAAAGGAAATTGTGTCATTGGCCCCCGAAGACCATTGATGTTCATGCATTACAAACTGCGAGACGGGAGAATTCATTTTATTCAACTTCTGGTAGAATAGGAAGAAATATATTTTCCCCCCAACCTTTTGGACACTGAAATCCAATAGAGGGTAACTTTTCTCAGGAAGTTCAAACATCTGTTACATCAATGTTTATTTTTGTCCATGCTTGATGTTCAGCAAAAATGCTATTGCTATTACCAGAGTGCCGCTGGAATGCATTTCAGTGGAAAAAGAGGGTCAGTTTCACCGGCGTTGTACCTTCTAATGAAAGCATGACTTTACTGTTGTAACCTAATTCTCCTCTGCTCTCAGCTCTGCTTTTCACATTACTGTCTGCATTCATGTCGTAGAAGCAGACTTCAGAAATGAGGAAAACTGACCCCTACCAGGATTTTTACTTCAAACTCACAAGTCACTGTGCTGGCACCATAACAGATCCATCTCACCCCGCACGTCTCTGGCAGCGCAGACCACGGGGGTCTCTAACTAATACCCGACCCATTATTTATTCATCAGATAAACACTAAACCACTTTTACTAGTCTTATAAATGTTTTGATGTGAAACACTAAGTTTTATTTAATGTCATGTACAGTAATCCAGGGCAAGATATACTGTATCGAGTCGCTGGAGAGAGATAAAGTAGAGGCGTTGCACAAAGCAGCTCTCTCTCCAAGGCTTGAGTCATCTCCCCCTCAATCTGTAAACATTTTACTGAAGCCTCTTGCGGATTTTCTGAGGACATTCTATATCGGCCTTTAGTTGGCATTTACAAAATATGAGGTTGGCAGGAACACGGGGCATGACCAGGAGGAATGAGAGAAGTCCGGAATATCACAAAGTAGAGTCATCGTCCAAATGGAGAGAAAGCAATATAAACGACGCAGAGAAAAGAGATAGTGCCGCTTATTATTACACCCAGGTGGAGAAGAAAGATCGCTCATTTATATCATGTGTGTAGCCTGTAGCAGGATTTATATACACAGGTGTCGCACACACAGGTTTCCAACTGAGATCCAACAGACCAATGACCTTAGGATGTATTGCATACCTGACAATCCGCGCTCACCACTTCTGATCCATAGCTGGGCATTGTATACATACTGTATGTGTGTAATATGTATGTTAGTGTACTGCACACTGTGACCGGCCCCAGGGGGAATCCTGTGCGTAGAAATAATCTCTCTTCTACATTACATTATGACCTCACACACATTTTCTACATACAGACCCTTACAGTGCCACGTCACCATTCCCCCATGCTCTGGAAGTAGATCTAGAAGATTGTCACTCCTCGGTCAGTCTGCCACTACCACTCCTACTGCACATGCTCCGACCCTGCGCCTTCCCCGCCGCCCTGTCCGCACCCTTCCCTCCTCTCAGTTTATCCTGTTGTAGAATACATTCCGTAAAGAGTATATTAATATTATGGGTATTGCTGCTCCTGTGTAGCTCTGTATGAGCGATGCACAGTATAGGCATAAGCCACAAGTACCATAGCTACAGTATGATTCTCCGTCCTCTCTTTTTACCCATGCAATGGAGCCTAATTCTGGTGACTTATTCGGCGCTCTGCCTAAAATACAGGGTTCCAGCACCCTGCGTGACAGCTGTGAGGGGCGACGGCAGGAAGCGCTAACAGGTGCCGAAAGTACAGACAAAAACAAATAGCGTATTTTATCGGGATAGCTACAAATGAATCACACAATTGCCTTAGGTTTCCCTTTAAACGCCGGGGTAATATGTGCCTGTCATGTGAACACAATGGGCTAAGCTTTTTATTAGAGATGAGTGGGTTCGGTTTTACTCGGATTTACCCGAATCTCCTTATTGGCTATCGGAAGTCACATGTTTTGGTTAACCAATAAGAAAAATCCAGAAAATAAGAAATGGCGATAATTCTGGCGTAAAGAACCGAGTAAATCCGATCCCGCTCATTTCTACTTTTTATATGGCAGCGTGTTCCCATGCAGGAAAACCACTGAGGCTCTGCGTAATCCTCCCACTGACCGTCACCAACTCATGGGCATTGCAGCTGCTATACCCTATGCAGGGGACAATTTAATATGAGGCTTTCTGTAAGCATGGTACAACCCAAGCTGGGCTCTTGGAGACTCCATTGGGTGCTGCACTTAGTGTAAGCCGTAGCGAGACGAGCTAAGTACTATAAGGATGCTAATACAGGAGAAGCCTCTAGGACTCCGGCAAGGCTGAAGCAGACTGAAGCCTGGGCTGGAACCAAATGACAGAGTGCCGGGCCAGGAACGGCTATGCTGCAGAGTAACCAGGCTGGAGTTGTTACTGGAGTTTACTGCCTGGGACCAGTAGTGCTGCAGAGTGCGCTGGCTGGAACCTGCACACAAAACAGAATGATAGCAGGAATAGGAGCGGTGAACTGCTCACTAAGATTCATTAGATCTGCAGGAAGTGAAGAGTGCACGATTCATAAGGTAGAATGTAGCTGGTTATTAACAGATATGGGCTGAAGTCTGCAGTGCTTGAAATCAGCAGACAAGATACTCTGGAGTAGATTAGGTGAAGCACAATCAGGAGAGAGTGACAGCAGAACTAAGATGCGGGCTTATAAACAAAGCTAAAGATTTCAGAAGCAGAGTCCAACCTGTACAGGTGAAGTGTATCTGGAGCCTGCACTGCGCTTGAAAGATAGGCAAAAACTGCAGCTAGGAAGTCTGAGGCTGTAGCTGATAAGATGCACTAAAAACACATGAAATAACTGAAGCATAAGTCCAGTATCACTGATACTTACACAAGAAAAACCCAGCAATACGGAGACTCTAGATATCACTAAGAATTGCAGACTTGCTGATAAACATCAGCCAGGATTTCAGCAATGTGACTTATTGCTCTGGCAGTGAGCTGGAATAAAGGAAGGAATAAATAGGAGCTGCAGGTCACAGATTGGCTGCCAGGGTCAGCTGAGGTAAGGAAGCCTTCAGACCGAAGGTGATGCAGTCAGCTGACAAAAGATAAGATCCAACACGGCAAAATCTATGCATCAGCTCCACAACACAAGTGCAGCTTGACAACCAGACCTGCAGGACAGGTAGCAAAGGTAAGTCAAATTATTAAGTTCCGGAGTGTGACAACTACCTACTGATACCCTCGGCCAGTGCTGGGTGTGTACCGAGCCATGCCTACAAGTACCTGGATTAACATTTATTGGTAAGCTGCTCAATCAGATTGTGATGTCACTCAGGTGCTAAAAGGGAGGGGTAATTCTGGGTAAGAGAAAAACATTTTGCTATCCCTAATGCACACTGAATGAGAAATAATACTACATAATAATCAGATAATACAGAGATCTTAGTTGCGTATATACAGTATCTGCAGATATAGGGTTAAGCCCCCAGGCCGAACGGCAAGGCGTCTCTGTCACTGGGGGTCCCTAATACTCGGTGTGGGTCCGGGGTGCAGGATCCCAACATGTCGGCACGGGCCGGCTACCCCAGGGCAGCACACAGGTGAAAATGAATAAGGGTTAATAGAAGCACAGAAGTGCTATGTAAGTGAGGTGTGATTAAAATAATACAAAAATATATACAATGTGACATGGAAAAACATAAGTGTTAATAAAGTGTTAGGGTGTGCCAACCTGAAGCAGCCTAGCCGTACCAACACAGGGGGTACTGCACCCCAAACCCACCCCATAAATAATGACAAATATGTATGGGTCTAATAGCCCAGTGTAAGTCCACATGATAATGGCTCCTACAGCATCGGAGAGCCAGCTTACCTGGAGACACCCCTAACTTCTCCAATGGCAATCTGGAGTCAGTAATCCCTCCTAATGCTGTACCTGGATTAAGTCTGTGATTCGGAGGATGTGGGGGGATAGTAAGGATCCTCTGGGGTACTGTAAATGAATAATAACAGCTACAGCTTTATACCTGTAACTAGGCAGCAGCCACACTGCTTGCTACGTGTGTGTGTAAGTACATAGTATGTGTGTGTGGCAGAGGTCTGCAGAGTGTGCTGGTGTGCACTGCGTCTGACCTCTAGGTAGCTCTGTACCAGCTGCATACCAAACACAACATTCCTCTCTGTGAGGCAGAGTCCATGCTACAGCATTTTCCATTATTACTTTCCAAACACACTCCCAATGAAAACACAATTCTACACTTCAGGATCAGAAGTTTACAAGAGAAAGTGTAATATGGACGGAATACAACCCATTGGCCTGTAGATCCATCTACACGTCTTTCATGCCAACATCTGGAATCCAGAGCTCGTACACATACAGTATATATATATAGATATATATATATATATATACACACACACATACATGGTACTGTACAAAAGTTTTAGGCAGGTGTGGAAAAAATGCTGTAGAGTAAGAATGCTTTCAAAAATAGAAGTGTTAATAGTTTATTTTCTACCAATTAACAAAATGCAAAGTGACTGAACAGAAGAGAAATCTAAATCACATCAATATTTAGTATGACCGCCCTTTGCCTTCAAAACAGCATCAGTTCTTCTAGGTACACTTGCACACAGTTTTTGAAGCAACTTGGCAGGGAGGTTGCTCCAAACATCTTGGAGAACTAATCACAGATCTTCTGTGGATGTAGCTTCCTCAAATCCTTCTGTCTCTTCATATAATCCCAGACAGACCTGATTATGTAGAGGTCAGGGCTCCTTGGGGGTCATATCATCACTTCCAGGACTCCTTGTTCTTCCTTACGCTGAAGATAGTGCTGTATGACATTGGCTGTATGTTTGGCTGTAATTTGGAGCCAGTCAGACCCCTCCCTGATGGCACTGCATGATGGAAAAGTACATGTCTGTATTTCTCAGCATTGAAGCACAAAGACACGGGCAACGTTGAGGACCATAGATGCATCAGATGAAAGACACATCATGCTTACTTCCCTTTGAAATTGGTAAATGTCCAGCAGTGTCATCAGCTCAGAAGTGGCAGAAACCAGTAGACCCAGGTACACCCATCTACTGTTAGTAGAAGTCTGCCCAGAAGTGATCTTCATGAAATTGTGGCCAACCTTCAACGCGGAAACAAGGCCAAGTGACTCAACTATGCACAAAAACATAGTAACTGGAGCGCAGAAAATGTCAGCAGGTGCTCTGGACTGACGACACACAATGTGCATTACTCAGCTGTAACAGAAGGCAGCGTGTGCCCTGAAGGGCAGGAGAGCGGTACAATAATGTCAGCAGGTGCTCTGGACTGACGACACACAATGTGAAGTATCTGGTGTAACAGAAGGCAGTGTGTGCGCTGAAGGGCAGGAGAGCGGTACAGTAATGTCAGCAGGTGCTCTGGACTGACGACACGCAATGTGAATTATTCAGCAGTAACAGAAGGCAGTGTGTGCGCTGAAGGGCAGGAGAGCGGTACAGTAATGTCAGCAGGTGCTCTGGACTGACGACACACAATGTGAAGTATCTGGTGTAACAGAAGGCAGTGTGTGCGCTGAAGGGCAGGAGAGCGGTACAGTAATGTCAGCAGGTGCTCTGGACTGACGACACGCAATGTGAATTATTCAGCTGTAACAGAAGGCAGTGTGTGCGCTGAAGGGCAGGAGAGCGGTACAGTAATGTCAGCAGGTGCTCTGGACTGACGACACACAATGTGAATTACTCAGCTGTAACAGAAGGCAGCATGTGCCCTGAAGGGCAGGAGAGCGGTACAATAATGTCAGCAAGTGCTCTGGACTGACGATACACAATGTGAAGTATCTGGTGTAACAGAAGGCAGTGTGTGCGCTGAAGGGCAGGAGAGCGGTACAGTAATGTCAGCAGGTGCTCTGGACTGACGACACACACTGTGAAGTATCTGGTGTAACAGAAGGCAGTGTGCGCGCTGAAGGGCAGGAGAGCGGTACGGTAATGTCAGCAGGTGCTGTGGACTGACGACACACAATGTGAAGTATCTGGTGTAACAGAAGGCAGTGTGTGCGCTGAAGGGCAGGAGAGCGGTACAATAATGTCAGCAGGTGCTCTGGACTGACGACACACAATGTGAATTATTCAGCTGTAACAGAAGGCAGTGTGCGCGCTGAAGGGCAGGAGAGCGGTACAATAATGTCAGCAGGTGCTCTGGACTGACGACACACAATGTGCATTACTCAGCCGTAACAGAAGGCAGTGTGTGTACTGAGGGGCAGGAGAGCGGTACAGTAATGTCAGCAGGTGCTCTGGACTGACGACACGCAATGTGAATTATTCAGCTGTAACAGAAGGCAGTGTGTGCGCTGAAGGGCAGGAGACCGGTACAATAATGTCAGCAGGTGCTCTGGACTGATGACACACAATGTGAATTATTCAGCTGTAACAGAAGGCAGTGTGTGCGCTGAAGGGCAGGAGAGCGGTACAATAATGTCAGCAGGTGCTCTGGACTGACGACACACAATGTGAAGTATCTGGTGTAACACAAGGCAGTGTGTGCGCTGAAGGGCAGGAGAGCGGTACAGTAATGTCAGCAGGTGCTCTGGACTGACGACACGCAATGTGAATTATTCAGCTGTAACAGAAGGCAGTGTGTGCGCTGAAGGGCAGGAGAGCGGTACAGTAATGTCAGCAGGTGCTCTGGACTGACGACACACAATGTGAATTACTCAGCTGTAACAGAAGGCAGCATGTGCCCTGAAGGGCAGGAGAGCGGTACAATAATGTCAGCAGGTGCTCTGGACTGACGACACACAATGTGAATTACACAGCTGTAACAGAAGGCAGCGTGTGCCCTGAAGGGCAGGAGAGCGGTACAATAATGTCAGCAGGTGCTCTGGACTGACGACACACAATGTGAATTACACAGCTGTAACAGAAGGCAGCGTGTGCCCTGAAGGGCAGGAGAGCGGTACAATAATGTCAGCAGGTGCTCTGGACTGACGACACACAATGTGAAGTATCTGGTGTAACAGAAGGCAGTGTGTGCGCTGAAGGGCAGGAGAGCGGTACAGTAATGTCAGCAGGTGCTCTGGACTGACAACACACAATGTGAAGTATCTGGTGTAACAGAAGGCAGTGTGTGCGCTGAAGGGCAGGAGAGCGGTACAGTAATGTCAGCAGGTGCTCTGGACTGACGACACACAATGTGAATTACTCAGCTGTAACAGAAGGCAGCATGTGCGCTGAAGGGCAGGAGAGCGGTACAGTAATGTCAGCAGGTGCTCTGGACTGACGACACACAATGTGAAGTATCTGGTGTAACAGAAGGCAGTGTGCGCGCTGAAGGGCAGGAGAGCGGTACAGTAATGTCAGCAGGTGCTCTGGACTGACGACACACAATGTGAAGTATCTGGTGTAACAGAAGGCAGTGTGTGCGCTGAAGGGCAGGAGAGCGGTACAATAATGTCAGCAGGTGCTCTGGACTGACGACACACAATGTGAATTATTCAGCTGTAACAGAAGGCAGTGTGCGCGCTGAAGGGCAGGAGAGCGGTACAATAATGTCAGCAGGTGCTCTGGACTGACGACACACAATGTGCATTACTCAGCTGTAACAGAAGGCAGTGTGTGTACTGAGGGGCAGGAGAGCGGTACAGTAATGTCAGCAGGTGCTCTGGACTGACGACACGCAATGTGAATAATTCAGCTGTAACAGAAGGCAGTGTGTGCGCTGAAGGGCAGGAGAGCGGTACAATAATGTCAGCAGGTGCTCTGGACTGACGACACACAATGTGAATTATTCAGCTGTAACAGAAGGCAGTGTGCGCGCTGAAGGGCAGGAGAGCGGTACAGTAATGTCAGCAGGTGCTCTGGACTGACGACACACAATGTGAATTATTCAGCTGTAACAGAAGGCAGTGTGTGCGCTGAAGGGCAGGAGAGCGGTACAGTAATGTCAGCAGGTGCTCTGGACTGACGACACACAATGTGAAGTAGCTGGTGTAACAGAAGGCAGTGTGTGCACTGAAGGGCAGGAGAGCGGTACAGTAATGTCAGCAGGTGCTCTGGACTGACGACACACAAAGTGAATTAATCAGTTGTAAAAGAAGGCAGTGTGTGCCCTGAAGGGCAGGAGAGCGGTACAATAATGTCAGCAGGTGCTCTGGACTGACGACACACAATGTGAAGTATCTGGTGTTACAGAAGGCAGTGTGTGCACTGAAGGGCAGGAGAGCGGTACAGTAATGTCAGCAGGTGCTCTGGACTGACGACACACAATGTGAATTATTCAGCTGTAACAGAAGGCAGTGTGTGCGCTGAAGGGCAGGAGAGCGGTACAGTAATGTCTGCAGGTGCTCTGGACTGACGACACACAATGTGAAGTATCTGGTGTAACAGAAGGCAGTGTGTGCGCTGAAGGGCAGGAGAGCGGTACAATAATGTCAGCAGGTGCTCTGGACTGACGACACACAATGTGAATTATTCAGCTGTAACAGAAGGCAGTGTGCGCGCTGAAGGGCAGGAGAGCGGTACAATAATGTCAGCAGGTGCTCTGGACTGACGACACACAATGTGCATTACTCAGCTGTAACAGAAGGCAGTGTGTCTACTGAGGGGCAGGAGAGCGGTACAGTAATGTCAGCAGGTGCTCTGGACTGACGACACGCAATGTGAAATATTCAGCTGTAACAGAAGGCAGTGTGTGCGCTGAAGGGCAGGAGAGCGGTACAATAATGTCAGCAGGTGCTCTGGACTGACGACACACAATGTGAAGTATCTGGTGTAACACAAGGCAGTGTGTGCGCTGAAGGGCAGGAGAGCGGTACAGTAATGTCAGCAGGTGCTCTGGACTGACGACACGCAATGTGAATTATTCAGCTGTAACAGAAGGCAGTGTGTGCGCTGAAGGGCAGGAGAGCGGTACAGTAATGTCAGCAGGTGCTCTGGACTGACGACACACAATGTGAATTACTCAGCTGTAACAGAAGGCAGCATGTGCCCTGAAGGGCAGGAGAGCGGTACAATAATGTCAGCAGGTGCTCTGGACTGACGACACACAATGTGAATTACACAGCTGTAACAGAAGGCAGCGTGTGCCCTGAAGGGCAGGAGAGCGGTACAATAATGTCAGCAGGTGCTCTGGACTGACGACACACAATGTGAATTACACAGCTGTAACAGAAGGCAGCGTGTGCCCTGAAGGGCAGGAGAGCGGTACAATAATGTCAGCAGGTGCTCTGGACTGACGACACACAATGTGAAGTATCTGGTGTAACAGAAGGCAGTGTGTGCGCTGAAGGGCAGGAGAGCGGTACAGTAATGTCAACAGGTGCTCTGGACTGACGACACACAATGTGAAGTATCTGGTGTAACAGAAGGCAGTGTGTGCGCTGAAGGGCAGGAGAGCGGTACAGTAATGTCAGCAGGTGCTCTGGACTGACAACACACAATGTGAATTACGCAGCTGTAACAGAAGGCAGCATGTGCCCTGAAGGGCAGGAGAGCGGTACAATAATGTCAGCAGGTGCTCTGGACTGACGACACACAATGTGAATTACTCAGCTGTAACAGAAGGCAGCATGTGCCCTGAAGGGCAGGAGAGCGGTACAGTAATGTCTGCAGGTGCTCTGGACTGACGACACGCAATGTGAATAATTCAGCTGTAACAGAAGGCAGTGTGTGCGCTGAAGGGCAGGAGAGCGGTACAATAATGTCAGCAGGTGCTCTGGACTGACGACACACAATGTGAAGTATCTGGTGTAACAGAAGGCAGTGTGTGCGCTGAAGGGCAGGAGAGCGGTACAGTAATGTCAGCAGGTGCTCTGGACTGACGACACACAATGTGAAGTATCTGGTGTAACAGAAGGCAGTGTGCGCGCTGAAGGGCAGGAGATCGGTACAGTAATGTCAGCAGGTGCTCTGGACTGACGACACACAATGTGAAGTATCTGGTGTAACAGAAGGCAGTGTGTGCGCTGAAGGGCAGGAGAGCGGTACAATAATGTCAGCAGGTGCTCTGGACTGACGACACACAATGTGAATTATTCAGCTGTAACAGAAGGCAGTGTGCGCGCTGAAGGGCAGGAGAGCGGTACAATAATGTCAGCAGGTGCTCTGGACTGACGACACACAATGTGCATTACTCAGCTGTAACAGAAGGCAGTGTGTGTACTGAGGGGCAGGAGAGCGGTACAGTAATGTCAGCAGGTGCTCTGGACTGACGACACACAATGTGAAGTATCTGGTGTAACAGAAGGTAGTGTGTGCACTGAAGGGCAGGAGAGCGGTACAGTAATGTCAGCAGGTGCTCTGGACTGACGACACACAATGTGAATTATTCAGCTGTAACAGAAGGCAGTGTGTGCGCTGAAGGGCAGGAGAGCGGTACAGTAATGTCTGCAGGTGCTCTGGACTGATGACACACAATGTGAAGTATCTGGTGTAACAGAAGGCAGTGTGTGCGCTGAAGGGCAGGAAAGCGGTACAATAATGTCAGCAGGTGCTCTGGACTGACGACACACAATGTGAATTATTCAGCTGTAACAGAAGGCAGTGTGTGCGCTGAAGGGCAGGAGAGCGGTACAATAATGTCAGCAGGTGCTCTGGACTGACGACACACAATGTGAATTATTCAGCTGTAACAGAAGGCAGTGTGTGCGCTGAAGGGCAGGAGAGCGGTACAGTAATGTCAGCAGGTGCTCTGGACTGACGACACACAATGTGAAGTATCTGGTGTAACAGAAGGCAGTGTGTGCACTGAAGGGCAGGAGAGTGGGACAGTAATGTCAGCAGGTGCTCTGGACTGACGACACACAATGTGAATTATTCAGCTGTAACAGAAGGCAGTGTGTGCGCTGAAAGGCAGGAGAGCGGTACAATAATGTCAGCAGGTGCTCTGGACTGACGACACACAATGTGAAGTATCTGGTGTAACAGAAGGCAGTGTGTGCACTGAAGGGCAGGAGAGCGGTACAGTAATGTCAGCAGGTGCTCTGGACTGACGACACACAATGTGAATTATTCAGCTGTAACAGAAGGCAGTGTGTGCGCTGAAGGGCAGGAGAGCGGTACAATAATGTCAGCAGGTGCTCTGGACTGACGACACACAATGTGAAGTATCTGGTGTAACAGAAGGCAGTGTGTGCGCTGAGGGGCAGGAGAGCGGTACAATAATGTCAGCAGGTGCTCTGGACTGACAACACACAATGTGAATTATTTAGCTGTAACCGAAGGCAGTGTGTGCGCTGAAGGGCAGGAGAGCGGTACAATAATGTCAGCAGGTGCTCTGGACTGACGACACACAATGTGAAGTTTCTGGTGTAACAGAAGGCAGTGTGTGCGCTGAGGGGCAGGAGAGCGGTACAATAATGTCAGCAGGTGCTCTGGACTGACGACACACAATGTGAATTATTCAGCTATAAAAGAAGGCAGTGTGTGCGCTGAAGGGCAGGAGAGCGGTACAATAATGTCAGCAGGTGCTCTGGACTGACGACACACAATGTGAAGTAGCTGGTGTAACAGAAGGCAGTGTGTGCACTGAAGGGCAGGAGAGCGGTACAGTAATGTCAGCAGGTGCTCTGGACTGACGACACACAATGTGAATTATTCAGCTGTAACAGAAGGCAGTGTGTGCGCTGAAGGGCAGGAGAGCGGTACAGTAATGTCTGCAGGTGCTCTGGACTGACGACACACAATGTGCATTACTCAGCCGTAACAGAAGGCAGTGTGTGTACTGAGGGGCAGGAGAGCGGTACAGTAATGTCAGCAGGTGCTCTGGACTGACGACACGCAATGTGAATTATTCAGCTGTAACAGAAGGCAGTGTGTGCGCTGAAGGGCAGGAGACCGGTACAATAATGTCAGCAGGTGCTCTGGACTGATGACACACAATGTGAATTATTCAGCTGTAACAGAAGGCAGTGTGTGCGCTGAAGGGCAGGAGAGCGGTACAATAATGTCAGCAGGTGCTCTGGACTGACGACACACAATGTGAAGTATCTGGTGTAACAGAAGGCAGTGTGTGCGCTGAGGGGCAGGAGAGCGGTACAATAATGTCAGCAGGTGCTCTGGACTGACAACACACAATGTGAATTATTTAGCTGTAACCGAAGGCAGTGTGTGCGCTGAAGGGCAGGAGAGCGGTACAATAATGTCAGCAGGTGCTCTGGACTGACGACACACAATGTGAAGTTTCTGGTGTAACAGAAGGCAGTGTGTGCGCTGAGGGGCAGGAGAGCGGTACAATAATGTCAGCAGGTGCTCTGGACTGACGACACACAATGTGAATTATTCAGCTATAAAAGAAGGCAGTGTGTGCGCTGAAGGGCAGGAGAGCGGTACAATAATGTCAGCAGGTGCTCTGGACTGACGACACACAATGTGAAGTAGCTGGTGTAACAGAAGGCAGTGTGTGCACTGAAGGGCAGGAGAGCGGTACAGTAATGTCAGCAGGTGCTCTGGACTGACGACACACAATGTGAATTATTCAGCTGTAACAGAAGGCAGTGTGTGCGCTGAAGGGCAGGAGAGCGGTACAGTAATGTCTGCAGGTGCTCTGGACTGACGACACACAATGTGCATTACTCAGCCGTAACAGAAGGCAGTGTGTGTACTGAGGGGCAGGAGAGCGGTACAGTAATGTCAGCAGGTGCTCTGGACTGACGACACGCAATGTGAATTATTCAGCTGTAACAGAAGGCAGTGTGTGCGCTGAAGGGCAGGAGACCGGTACAATAATGTCAGCAGGTGCTCTGGACTGATGACACACAATGTGAATTATTCAGCTGTAACAGAAGGCAGTGTGTGCGCTGAAGGGCAGGAGAGCGGTACAATAATGTCAGCAGGTGCTCTGGACTGACGACACACAATGTGAAGTATCTGGTGTAACACAAGGCAGTGTGTGCGCTGAAGGGCAGGAGAGCGGTACAGTAATGTCAGCAGGTGCTCTGGACTGACGACACGCAATGTGAATTATTCAGCTGTAACAGAAGGCAGTGTGTGCGCTGAAGGGCAGGAGAGCGGTACAGTAATGTCAGCAGGTGCTCTGGACTGACGACACACAATGTGAATTACTCAGCTGTAACAGAAGGCAGCATGTGCCCTGAAGGGCAGGAGAGCGGTACAATAATGTCAGCAGGTGCTCTGGACTGACGACACACAATGTGAATTACACAGCTGTAACAGAAGGCAGCGTGTGCCCTGAAGGGCAGGAGAGCGGTACAATAATGTCAGCAGGTGCTCTGGACTGACGACACACAATGTGAATTACACAGCTGTAACAGAAGGCAGCGTGTGCCCTGAAGGGCAGGAGAGCGGTACAATAATGTCAGCAGGTGCTCTGGACTGACGACACACAATGTGAAGTATCTGGTGTAACAGAAGGCAGTGTGTGCGCTGAAGGGCAGGAGAGCGGTACAGTAATGTCAGCAGGTGCTCTGGACTGACAACACACAATGTGAAGTATCTGGTGTAACAGAAGGCAGTGTGTGCGCTGAAGGGCAGGAGAGCGGTACAGTAATGTCAGCAGGTGCTCTGGACTGACGACACACAATGTGAATTACTCAGCTGTAACAGAAGGCAGCATGTGCGCTGAAGGGCAGGAGAGCGGTACAGTAATGTCAGCAGGTGCTCTGGACTGACGACACACAATGTGAAGTATCTGGTGTAACAGAAGGCAGTGTGCGCGCTGAAGGGCAGGAGAGCGGTACAGTAATGTCAGCAGGTGCTCTGGACTGACGACACACAATGTGAAGTATCTGGTGTAACAGAAGGCAGTGTGTGCGCTGAAGGGCAGGAGAGCGGTACAATAATGTCAGCAGGTGCTCTGGACTGACGACACACAATGTGAATTATTCAGCTGTAACAGAAGGCAGTGTGCGCGCTGAAGGGCAGGAGAGCGGTACAATAATGTCAGCAGGTGCTCTGGACTGACGACACACAATGTGCATTACTCAGCTGTAACAGAAGGCAGTGTGTGTACTGAGGGGCAGGAGAGCGGTACAGTAATGTCAGCAGGTGCTCTGGACTGACGACACGCAATGTGAATAATTCAGCTGTAACAGAAGGCAGTGTGTGCGCTGAAGGGCAGGAGAGCGGTACAATAATGTCAGCAGGTGCTCTGGACTGACGACACACAATGTGAATTATTCAGCTGTAACAGAAGGCAGTGTGCGCGCTGAAGGGCAGGAGAGCGGTACAGTAATGTCAGCAGGTGCTCTGGACTGACGACACACAATGTGAATTATTCAGCTGTAACAGAAGGCAGTGTGTGCGCTGAAGGGCAGGAGAGCGGTACAGTAATGTCAGCAGGTGCTCTGGACTGACGACACACAATGTGAAGTAGCTGGTGTAACAGAAGGCAGTGTGTGCACTGAAGGGCAGGAGAGCGGTACAGTAATGTCAGCAGGTGCTCTGGACTGACGACACACAAAGTGAATTAATCAGTTGTAAAAGAAGGCAGTGTGTGCGCTGAAGGGCAGGAGAGCGGTACAATAATGTCAGCAGGTGCTCTGGACTGACGACACACAATGTGAAGTATCTGGTGTTACAGAAGGCAGTGTGTGCACTGAAGGGCAGGAGAGCGGTACAGTAATGTCAGCAGGTGCTCTGGACTGACGACACACAATGTGAATTATTCAGCTGTAACAGAAGGCAGTGTGTGCGCTGAAGGGCAGGAGAGCGGTACAGTAATGTCTGCAGGTGCTCTGGACTGACGACACACAATGTGAAGTATCTGGTGTAACAGAAGGCAGTGTGTGCGCTGAAGGGCAGGAGAGCGGTACAATAATGTCAGCAGGTGCTCTGGACTGACGACACACAATGTGAATTATTCAGCTGTAACAGAAGGCAGTGTGTCTACTGAGGGGCAGGAGAGCGGTACAGTAATGTCAGCAGGTGCTCTGGACTGACGACACGCAATGTGAAATATTCAGCTGTAACAGAAGGCAGTGTGTGCGCTGAAGGGCAGGAGAGCGGTACAATAATGTCAGCAGGTGCTCTGGACTGACGACACACAATGTGAAGTATCTGGTGTAACACAAGGCAGTGTGTGCGCTGAAGGGCAGGAGAGCGGTACAGTAATGTCAGCAGGTGCTCTGGACTGACGACACGCAATGTGAATTATTCAGCTGTAACAGAAGGCAGTGTGTGCGCTGAAGGGCAGGAGAGCGGTACAGTAATGTCAGCAGGTGCTCTGGACTGACGACACACAATGTGAATTACTCAGCTGTAACAGAAGGCAGCATGTGCCCTGAAGGGCAGGAGAGCGGTACAATAATGTCAGCAGGTGCTCTGGACTGACGACACACAATGTGAATTACACAGCTGTAACAGAAGGCAGCGTGTGCCCTGAAGGGCAGGAGAGCGGTACAATAATGTCAGCAGGTGCTCTGGACTGACGACACACAATGTGAATTACACAGCTGTAACAGAAGGCAGCGTGTGCCCTGAAGGGCAGGAGAGCGGTACAATAATGTCAGCAGGTGCTCTGGACTGACGACACACAATGTGAAGTATCTGGTGTAACAGAAGGCAGTGTGTGCGCTGAAGGGCAGGAGAGCGGTACAGTAATGTCAACAGGTGCTCTGGACTGACGACACACAATGTGAAGTATCTGGTGTCACAGAAGGCAGTGTGTGCGCTGAAGGGCAGGAGAGCGGTACAGTAATGTCAGCAGGTGCTCTGGACTGACGACACACAATGTGAATTACGCAGCTGTAACAGAAGGCAGCATGTGCCCTGAAGAGCAGGAGAGCGGTACAATAATGTCAGCAGGTGCTCTGGACTGACGACACACAATGTGAATTACTCAGCTGTAACAGAAGGCAGCATGTGCCCTGAAGGGCAGGAGAGCGGTACAGTAATGTCTGCAGGTGCTCTGGACTGACGACACGCAATGTGAATAATTCAGCTGTAACAGAAGGCAGTGTGTGCGCTGAAGGGCAGGAGAGCGGTACAATAATGTCAGCAGGTGCTCTGGACTGACGACACACAATGTGAAGTATCTGGTGTAACAGAAGGCAGTGTGTGCGCTGAAGGGCAGGAGAGCGGTACAGTAATGTCAGCAGGTGCTCTGGACTGACGACACACAATGTGAAGTATCTGGTGTAACAGAAGGCAGTGTGCGCGCTGAAGGGCAGGAGATCGGTACAGTAATGTCAGCAGGTGCTCTGGACTGACGACACACAATGTGAAGTATCTGGTGTAACAGAAGGCAGTGTGTGCGCTGAAGGGCAGGAGAGCGGTACAATAATGTCAGCAGGTGCTCTGGACTGACGACACACAATGTGAATTATTCAGCTGTAACAGAAGGCAGTGTGCGCGCTGAAGGGCAGGAGAGCGGTACAATAATGTCAGCAGGTGCTCTGGACTGACGACACACAATGTGCATTACTCAGCTGTAACAGAAGGCAGTGTGTGTACTGAGGGGCAGGAGAGCGGTACAGTAATGTCAGCAGGTGCTCTGGACTGACGACACACAATGTGAAGTATCTGGTGTAACAGAAGGTAGTGTGTGCACTGAAGGGCAGGAGAGCGGTACAGTAATGTCAGCAGGTGCTCTGGACTGACGACACACAATGTGAATTATTCAGCTGTAACAGAAGGCAGTGTGTGCGCTGAAGGGCAGGAGAGCGGTACAGTAATGTCTGCAGGTGCTCTGGACTGATGACACACAATGTGAAGTATCTGGTGTAACAGAAGGCAGTGTGTGCGCTGAAGGGCAGGAAAGCGGTACAATAATGTCAGCAGGTGCTCTGGACTGACGACACACAATGTGAATTATTCAGCTGTAACAGAAGGCAGTGTGTGCGCTGAAGGGCAGGAGAGCGGTACAATAATGTCAGCAGGTGCTCTGGACTGACGACACACAATGTGAATTATTCAGCTGTAACAGAAGGCAGTGTGTGCGCTGAAGGGCAGGAGAGCGGTACAGTAATGTCAGCAGGTGCTCTGGACTGACGACACACAATGTGAAGTATCTGGTGTAACAGAAGGCAGTGTGTGCACTGAAGGGCAGGAGAGTGGTACAGTAATGTCAGCAGGTGCTCTGGACTGACGACACACAATGTGAATTATTCAGCTGTAACAGAAGGCAGTGTGTGCGCTGAAAGGCAGGAGAGCGGTACAATAATGTCAGCAGGTGCTCTGGACTGACGACACACAATGTGAAGTATCTGGTGTAACAGAAGGCAGTGTGTGCACTGAAGGGCAGGAGAGCGGTACAGTAATGTCAGCAGGTGCTCTGGACTGACGACACACAATGTGAATTATTCAGCTGTAACAGAAGGCAGTGTGTGCGCTGAAGGGCAGGAGAGCGGTACAATAATGTCAGCAGGTGCTCTGGACTGACGACACACACTGTGAAGTATCTGGTGTAACAGAAGGCAGTGTGTGCGCTGAGGGGCAGGAGAGCGGTACAATAATGTCAGCAGGTGCTCTGGACTGACGACACACAATGTGAATTATTTAGCTGTAACCGAAGGCAGTGTGTGCGCTGAAGGGCAAGAGAGCGGTACAATAATGTCAGCAGGTGCTCTGGACTGACGACACACAATGTGAAGTATCTGGTGTAACAGAAGGCAGTGTGTGCGCTGAGGGGCAGGAGAGCGGTACAATAATGTCAGCAGGTGCTCTGGACTGACAACACACAATGTGAATTATTTAGCTGTAACCGAAGGCAGTGTGTGCGCTGAAGGGCAGGAGAGCGGTACAATAATGTCAGCAGGTGCTCTGGACTGACGACACACAATGTGAAGTTTCTGGTGTAACAGAAGGCAGTGTGTGCGCTGAGGGGCAGGAGAGCGGTACAATAATGTCAGCAGGTGCTCTGGACTGACGACACACAATGTGAATTATTCAGCTATAAAAGAAGGCAGTGTGTGCGCTGAAGGGCAGGAGAGCGGTACAATAATGTCAGCAGGTGCTCTGGACTGACGACACACAATGTGAAGTAGCTGGTGTAACAGAAGGCAGTGTGTGCGCTGAGGGGCAGGAGAGCGGTACAATAATGTCAGCAGGTGCTCTGGACTGACGACACACAATGTGAATTATTCAGCTGTAACAGAAGGCAGTGTGTGCGCTGAAGGGCAGGAGAGCGGTACAGTAATGTCTGCAGGTGCTCTGGACTGACGACACACAATGTGAAGTATCTGGTGTAACAGAAGGCAGTGTGTGCGCTGAAGGGCAGGAGAGCGGTACAATAATGTCAGCAGGTGCTCTGGACTGACGACACACAATGTGAATTATTCAGCTGTAACAGAAGGCAGTGTGCGCGCTGAAGGGCAGGAGAGCGGTACAATAATGTCAGCAGGTGCTCTGGACTGACGACACACAATGTGCATTACTCAGCTGTAACAGAAGGCAGTGTGTGTACTGAGGGGCAGGAGAGCGGTACAGTAATGTCAGCAGGTGCTCTGGACTGACGACACACAATGTGAAGTATCTGGTGTAACAGAAGGCAGTGTGCGTGCTGAAGGGCAGGAGAGCGGTACAGTAATGTCAGCAGGTGCTCTGGACTGACGACACACAATGTGAATTACTCAGCTGTAACAGAAGGCAGCATGTGCCCTGAAGGGCAGGAGAGCGGTACAATAATGTCAGCAGGTGCTCTGGACTGACGACACACAATGTGAATTACACAGCTGTAACAGAAGGCAGCGTGTGCCCTGAAGGGCAGGAGAGCGGTACAATAATGTCAGCAGGTGCTCTGGACTGACGACACACAATGTGAAGTATCTGGTGTAACAGAAGGCAGTGTGTGCGCTGAAGGGCAGGAGAGCGGTACAGTAATGTCAGCAGGTGCTCTGGACTGACGACACACAATGTGAAGTATCTGGTGTAATAGAAGGCAGTGTGTGCGCTGAAGGGCAGGAGAGCGGTACAGTAATGTCAGCAGGTGCTCTGGACTGACGACACACAATGTGAATTACTCAGCTGTAACAGAAGGCAGCATGTGCCCTGAAGGGCAGGAGAGCGGTACAATAATGTCAGCAGGTGCTCTGGACTGACGACACACAATGTGAAGTATCTGGTGTAACAGAAGGCAGTGTGTGCGCTGAAGGGCAGGAGAGCGGTACAGTAATGTCAGCAGGTGCTCTGGACTGACGACACACAATGTGAAGTATCTGGTGTAACAGAAGGCAGTGTGCGTGCTGAAGGGCAGGAGAGCGGTACAGTAATGTCAGTAGGTGCTCTGGACTGACGACACACAATGTGAAGTATCTGGTGTAACAGAAGGCAGTGTGTGCGCTGAAGGGCAGGAGAGCGGTACAATAATGTCAGCAGGTGCTCTGGACTGACGACACACAATGTGAATTATTCAGCTGTAACAGAAGGCAGTGTGCGCGCTGAAGGGCAGGAGAGCGGTACAATAATGTCAGCAGGTGCTCTGGACTGACGACACACAATGTGCATTACTCAGCTGTAACAGAAGGCAGTGTGTGTACTGAGGGGCAGGAGAGCGGTACAGTAATGTCAGCAGGTGCTCTGGACTGACGACACGCAATGTGAATAATTCAGCTGTAACAGAAGGCAGTGTGTGCGCTGAAGGGCAGGAGAGCGGTACAATAATGTCAGCAGGTGCTCTGGACTGACGACACACAATGTGAAGTATCTGGTGTAACAGAAGGCAGTGTGTGCGCTGAAGGGCAGGAGAGCGGTACAGTAATGTCAGCAGGTGCTCTGGACTGACGACACACAATGTGAAGTATCTGGTGTAACAGAAGGCAGTGTGCGCGCTGAAGGGCAGGAGAGCGGTACAGTAATGTCAGCAGGTGCTCTGGACTGACGACACACAATGTGAAGTATCTGGTGTAACAGAAGGCAGTGTGTGCGCTGAAGGGCAGGAGAGCGGTACAATAATGTCAGCAGGTGCTCTGGACTGACGACACACAATGTGAATTATTCAGCTGTAACAGAAGGCAGTGTGCGCGCTGAAGGGCAGTAGAGCGGTACAATAATGTCAGCAGGTGCTCTGGACTGACGACACACAATGTGCATTACTCAGCTGTAACAGAAGGCAGTGTGTGTACTGAGGGGCAGGAGAGCGGTACAGTAATGTCAGCAGGTGCTCTGGACTGACGACACGCAATGTGAATAATTCAGCTGTAACAGAAGGCAGTGTGCGCGCTGAAGGGCAGGAGAGCGGTACAATAATGTCAGCAGGTGCTCTGGACTGACGACACACAATGTGAATTATTCAGCTGTAACAGAAGGCAGTGTGCGCGCTGAAGGGCAGGAGAGCGGTACAGTAATGTCAGCAGGTGCTCTGGACTGACGACACACAATGTGAATTATTCAGCTGTAACAGAAGGCAGTGTGCGCGCTGAAGGGCAGGAGAGCTGTACAATAATGTCAGCAGGTGCTCTGGACTGACGACACACAATGTGCATTATTCAGCTGTAACAGAAGGCAGTGTGTGCGCTGAAGGGCAGGAGAGCGGTACAATAATGTCAGCAGGTGCTCTGGACTGACGACACGCAATGTTAATTATTCAGCTGTAACAGAAGGCAGTGTGTGCGCTGAAGGGCAGGAGAGCGGTACAATAATGTCAGCAGGTGCTCTGGACTGACGACACACAATGTGAATTACTCAGCTGTAACAGAAGGCAGTCTGTGCGCTGAAGGGCAGGAGAGCGGTACAATAATGTCAGCAGGTGCTCTGGACTGACGACACACAATGTGAAGTATCTGGTGTAACAGAAGGCAGTGTGTGCGCTGAGGGGCAGGAGAGCGGTACAATAATGTCAGCAGGTGCTCTGGACTGACGACACACAATGTGAATTATTTAGCTGTAACCGAAGGCAGTGTGTGCGCTGAAGGGCAGGAGAGCGGTACAATAATGTCAGCAGGTGCTCTGGACTGACGACACACAATGTGAAGTATCTGGTGTAACAGAAGGCAGTGTGTGCGCTGAGGGGCAGGAGAGCGGTACAATAATGTCAGCAGGTGCTCTGGACTGACGACACACAATGTGAATTATTTAGCTGTAACAGAAGGCAGTGTGTGCGCTGAAGGGCAGGAGAGCGGTACAATAATGTCAGCAGGTGCTCTGGACTGACGACACACAATATGAATTACTCAGCTGTAACAGAAGGCAGTGTATTCGGTGAAGGGCAGGAGAGTGGTAAAATGTCTGCAGGAAACAGTGACGCATGGTGGAGGTTCCTTGTAAGTTTGGGGCTACATTTCAGCAAAAGGAGTTGTGAGTTTGGTCAGGATTAATAGTGTACTCAATGCGGAGAGATACAGGCAGGTACTTATCCATCATGCAGTACTATCAGGGGGGCGTCTGACTGGCTCCAAATTTATTCTGCAGCAGGACAACTCCTCCAAACATACAGCCAACGTCATTAAGAACTATCTTCAGTGTAAAGAAGAACAAGGAGCCCTGATCTAAACATCAAGTCCGTCTGGGATTACATGAATCAACAGAAGGATTAGAGCAAGCTACATCCACAGAAGATCTGTGGTTTGATATCCAAGATGTTTGGAGCAACCTCCCTGCTGAGTCCCTTCAAACACTGTGTGCAACTGTACCTAGAAGAACTGATGCGGTTTTGAAGGCAAAGGACAGTCACAGCAAATATTGATTTGATGTCGATTTGTCTTCTGTTCATTCACTTTGCATTTAGGTAATTGGTAGAAAATAAACTAGTAACACTTCTATTTTTGAAAGCATTCTTACGCTTCAGTATGTTTTCCACACCTGCCTAAAATTTTTGCACAATAGAGAGAGAAAGAGAGAGAGAGAGAGAGAGAGAGGTGGACATTCCAGGCATTCAGTCTTTCAGGTGCCAGAATGATGATAGACTGTATGTACAGACAGGAGCGGCACTCTGGAAGCGGCAACGTTTCGGCTAGTGACCATTTATTAAGCAATATAAAGGGGCAACCACTTACAGGGAATGGCTTCGCCTTTTAAGTGTTTGCCAAGTCAAATCAGGCGGCATCCGGCAATCTCAGGCTCAATTACATCCCGCCGGTTGTGCAGTCCAGTCCCCCCCCTTTCCTGATAACAGAACTGTCCACCTTCAGATAATAATCCCCATGGTCACACAGGAGACCGATCACGCCATCCGCGGAAAAGCCGGTGCCCGTTGCAGCAATGGTAAAGCTAAGCGCTTTGAGTCCTATTAGGAAAACACTATATAAATAACATTATCATTATAAACCCAAGGAGACACCTGCTAGGTGCCCCATCATCTGCCGGTGGGAAACCCCCTGAAACACGCGTCAGTAGTCATTTAGCAATCGCCACATTACTATTACATATCACTTTTCACCTGCGTCCCGCTGGGATAAAATAAGGAATCATAAGTTCAGACAGATTTGCAAGTCATATGAAAACCATAAAAAAGGTTTTATTACTTTAAATAGGAGTTTGCAATAAAAAACAAACCCTCGGTGTGATCCAGCCGATACACCGCGCTTTTCCATTTCATCACTTCTCTTACTTATTTTGCTTTTGCTCCAAATACTTCAGTAGAAAAATAGAATAAATGACAACGGAGAATAAAACTGGGAATAGAATGTAAGCTCTCCTTACAGCGTGTTCCTGTCCCGATACAGCGTGTGCCGCGGCCACACAATCAGTGACCCTCATCGCGGGCTCTCTACATAATGATATAAAGAAACATTTATTGCTCTCTGAATAACAGTTTAGTGATCAAAATCTGTTTTTATTGGATGAGCACCATTCTTGTGAACGCAGCCGTATTCCCAGCCGTCGTGTGCCGGCCGCACGTTGTATTATGTGCAGGAGAGGACTGTCCTAGCTGAGCGCAACAATAAGCAACAGGGTAAGACCGACTCACAATGATTACAAAAATGAATGAAGGAACATTCGAGAATAACGCAGAATGCGTCTTTGTACCATCAAAACTGATACAATGACTGCACAACTATCAGGGCTCCTACAGCGTCCGCAAAACCTATTCGATTCTGGGTGGTTCTAACATAAAAACAGCGCAAAAGTGTGAACCAAGTGGTCTCCATGACAACAGAACACTTGTACTGCGCTGGCACTTATATTATGATGCTGTTACACTACTCTCTAGGTAACATGATGGCTACCGTGCCCCCTCGCTGCCTGCTCTGGTTATTCATCAGCAGCAATGAGAAGAGGTCTACAGAAGGGAGACAGAGCGAAGAACTCACCTAGTGGTTTCCACCATCCGGCTGAGCGGTTACATACAGCAGAAGCACGACATGCGAGCCACACGTAGGGCAATGCAGCGACAGACAGAACAGCCTATATATTCCCTGTGTTCTCTGGCCAAATCTAACGCTACTGACCTGCTGCAAAGCAGAAACAGGTCCTTACAGAGTGGCGGCAGAATGATGGTAACCCATGGTGCAGATCTTACTCCAGTACGCCGCTGTTCCCACCTGTCAGCAACGCTGCAAATCCCCCGATTCTGACTCAAATCAACCCAGGTTGCCAGCTAAAGCAGGTACTGCTGCCACTGTGCCAACCTGGCTGCGATTCAGCGGGGTCTGCACCTCAGGCAGTGTCATAGACCCTCCGGCTGCAACAACTGGTCTATTGCCGTTATGGTGAACACCTCCGAGTCCTCACCTGGCGCATAGAGGACGAACAAGGAATCCGTTTTCCTAACGGAGCCAGTACGGTCCACGTCGATCCGGAGAGCACGGGCCACATTCAACTAGGCTTCCTCTTGTGAAAGACCAGGGCCCGGGAAGGACGGTACTACCATGGGTTCGTTGATATGAAATTTAGACACCACCTAAGGTAGGTATCCACGTTTAGTCTGAATGACCGCCCGGTCCCGGTGAAATATCAAAAAGAGGGAGCGACAGGAAAGGGCTCCCAAATAAGAGACTCTTCGGGCTGAAGCAATGGCCAGTAGAAAGAGAGAGTCTTTGCAGCTAACCACTTCAGGTCCACCGTTTCCAATGGTTCAAAAGGGGTCCGTTGTAAGGCGGAAAAACCAATGACAAGTCCCATGGAGCAACCGGAGGGACAAATGGAGGCTGTATCCAGAGTACCCCCTGGAGGAAAGCACGCACATCTGGCAAGGGTGCCAGTCTCTGATGGAACCAGACGGACAAGGCCAAGGTCCCCATGTGTAGGAGGCTGCTAGGATGCAGCACTGTGTTGATAAAGCTAGATATTTATCGTATATAATACCCTTTATGAGGTCTAAGAACACTGTACGCTATCTACGTATTAAGTACCGTAAGGGTACGCACGTTGCGTAACAATCGCTTAGCCGTAGTCGAGACGCTCAAGCGCCACGTTCGCTCACGGCCAAGAGATCACAGGCAGGCACGCTATTGGCTGCTGACTAACGTAATGGTTCGCTATAGCGTAGCGGACGCTCGGGACCACGAGGAGATCACCAGCGGCGCTGACGCTCACAATGTTAAACCCTTGTATCTAAACCATATACAATGCAGTATGCTGTAAAACCTTAGTGTAGAGATAGGGTGTAGATGCAACCTAGTGTAACCTTATTAACTTACAAGCTGTTTGAGCGTCACCGACGCTCTGTGAATACTTAACACTCTAAGAAATACACAGATACCTGGGCTTAGGGTCCAACGCCTAATATGTATATATTTTGAATGATATACTTGCAAAAGAATTAATACAAATACAAATCATACACTACAATATAACATAGACTACCTAACCAGATAACTACACAGGAAATATAATACAATTACTATTTAAAGGAAAATAAGAGAGAAAGAGGAGAAGGGAGAGAGAGAGAGAAATTGGCCCACAATAACAAGAAGATCAATATAGTTGCGGAGAAACACTTACGCACAAGGGGAAACGATCGCATGCGCCTCGATATCCAGCTCCCGATTATCAGCAATGAGAACCGTTGAAGAGAGTGAACTGGATATGGTCGGCCTGCCTATTTATGCCCCACACACAATACAATTCAATGGTCCCTACAATCTCATTGTTCATTGGACACAGGAATTCGGCTTCGCATTATAACAAAAGGTCATAGGTTGATTCATACAGGTGGGCTGTGACTGCTTCCAACTGTTCAGGTGGGTGGGACACTGAGTTTCCCGCCGCATGACTAAATAAGAACAAATAATAGTAAATGGACATAAACTTCTTATGTCCATAACTATTCGCACGAGCGATTAATCCGCTCCAAACCAACACCGGAATATTGCTATTTAAACACTCTTCCGATGGGTACCAAACACCACTGTATGACCCCTGTTAGACCCTTCGTACAATACAAAGAGGGATCTCTCTGTTCAGGAACATGCTATGTTAACTAAACTTTCAGAATCTATCAAAGGGACCATGATCTACAAAATACATTATATAGTGAAAATATGTAACGATTGAGTCGCACGCTACGATCACATAAACTCTACCGTAAATACGCATACCGTGCGCCTGCGGGTGCCCGCGACTGTGAGTATGCGCACGTACGGGAGAGCTCACGCATGCGCAGCACGGACCTGTGTGAGGTGCAAATATGGTAGTGTGCATAGAGATATTTTTCTGACTTTGACAGTCCACCCTTTGGCAGTCAACAATAACTGCCACCTTCTAAAACATTTCAAAAGGAGAAAAATATATGTCAGGGGTTAATACATTTACATGGTTGGGTAGGGGAGGAGAGGAGAAGGTAGGAAAAGGGTATGACCTAGTGAGATAGCAGAAGCATGTGTGTATGAATCCGTGTTTGGGGGTCATGTATCATCGTGCCGTACGTGTTTTAAATCAAGCTTCGAGGTATTGCGAAGTATACATTTGAATTCCTTCTTATCCCGTGGTACGGGTCTGTGGATGGGCTGTCAAACTTTACCGAGCTCTTTTCGGCTTTGGTTGTAACAAAATGGGGGAGCACATTTTAGTTGATGATACATGAATGGGGGAGATATGTGATTGCTGATATCTGTGCCTGTATTCCCTATCGACTATGTGTGTCATTACCTGAGGTTTGTAGAAATGAAGAAAAGACATAATTACGGTAAATGCGGTGGTATTCTATGTCAGGTAAATGTACATTCGTCGATTGAGGTCTTGTTTGGTGTCTGTTGAATGCAGTCTTCTTTGTGCTTTTGCCCATAAGGTGCGAGCAAAAGCTGTCAATGTCCATAGATTTACAAAAGTGTTGGGCTAGCGTAATTTTTAAATTTCTAGGGAAACTGGTGATCCATGGCATAGTTCATCAAAAATCTGTGTATCAGGTTGTCAAAACTTCTTCTTTAATCCCTCTGTTGTCTGTATATCGGCTCATCAAATTCCTCGTCCAAGTGGGTCTTTTTACCTTGGAGGAAACGGAAAAACAGGTGAAAGAAACGGACCGTAGAAATCGCATTTTCATCACATCATTGTTTCTACATTTGGGTCATAAATCAAGTCCATTGGAATTACAGTTTCCTCACTCCTCAAACTCATTACCCTGGTACGATGTTTGCACTTCATTAAAGCCTGACCGCATCTAAATATCAAACCAATCGTTATGATAACACCTAAGATACATAGGAGAAACTTCCCAACATCCATTATGACTCCTTGAGCCCAGTCTCCTAAACCAGAGAACCAATTTCGCGGGTTCAACCATGACACCCAACCAGTCAGCTCATTACCTACAGCAGCAAGAGTGAGATTGTGTCTCCTGCGAAATTCCCACTTCAGTTGGAGAATATCGTCCATCTTTTGGTCTATGACCTCGACCGGGTCCTCAGTGCTATTCGTAATATATGTGCAACATTTCACACCGTATTGTGTTGCCAGTGTGACACAATATCCACCTGTCACTGCTGTGAGGTAATTAAGAACCATTCTATGCTGTACCAGTTCTGTTTTATAAGCCTGAAGTTCTCTTCCAGTATACCTAAACGTGTCATCATACATTTCAGTGATATTATCTAACAAATTGGCGAGCGCAGATATGTATTTATAATTCAACACTCCTCTGGCGGTGCGAGTGATGTCTAACGCGATTAGAAACTGAATCCCGGTGGATTCATGGATCATGTCAGAGGCCGGATGCTCTGTTCTTTCTATCAGGTGCCGTTTAACTACGTGCTCGTAATGGGTGTGAGTATAAGGAGTTTGGGCAACACGGTGTATGTCTTTCATTTTGTCATGTGATACAGTCATTACTTCAGGCAGTACTTTTCCAATATAACACAATCCTTCAGAGTTTGGGGCAAGCCACTTATACGCCTTTCTCCCGCATATGAAATATGTATCATCATCGGGGAGAACATATGGGACGGAGTAGGACATAACCATATTACACACCTTCCATGTGAAATCTCCTAACCCTAATTCTTCCATCTGCTTAGTACACGTATCAGGTTGTACGATATGTGCACAGTATCCTGGTGATACCTCTCCAACTCTCGTAATCCTATTTCCTAAGGTATACCTATACCGGAAAGATTTTCCTCTACTGGCTATGTGGCGTATAAGCTCTGTATCTGTAGGCATTCTATCTGCTCTATGCGAAAAGGTCATGGTTTGATTACTCCATGACACTTCCCAATTTCCCGGCTTTCGGGGATTGGAGATGTTAAAACATAATAGGGACCTATCCACATGGTATTGGTGGAGCTTCAAACTAGGAGGGCTGGAGATATTAAACCTCCTGTCCACCGGTCTCCCACCACTTAACTCAAGTACCTCCCCTAACGTTAAAGGAAATGGTACTAGCCCTGATTTGCTATGACCTTGAGGTACTTGAGAGCATACCCAACAATCTGTTTTATTTAACACACTACCCACTAAGGAGTGATAGTCACTCAATGGATGCCGGTCCATATGGATATTAAAACTGGATTGGCATTTCTTTATGCACCCATCCTCAATGACATTGTTACAGAGCCGACAGATACAGTTTTCTTCAGCTAACAATCCTTCACAATTCCTTCTATGGTCAATGCTATCGGATCGTTTTCTGATACTCGCCTTTGCTTGTTGATTATGTTGTTCTTGGAAAACTACGCCTCCATCTCTGTCATCAGAACCCATTCCAGAACCTCTCTCGACCTCCATGGTACTCTCGCCGGAACAGACTGCTCTGGTCAACATCATGGTCAACAGGAAAATCCGGATCACAGTCTCTTGGGGCAAGTCCATCTTGTAGGAGGAAACGGAGAAGAATGAGAAGGGGGAAAAAATAATTTGAAGGAGAGGGGATGGGAAGTTGGAGAAAAACAATAAAAGGGAACAGGGGATCGACAACTGCTTTTGGTCTTGTGATTTTCAATGCTCAGGTGCCGCCTTAATCCTCCTGGAACAGACACTCCAGTGATACAACCTCTACCGTCTGTTCCTTATCACGGGACCTCTCTGGATCAGCAACCTTTTTACAGTGGGACGAATGAACCCAAGTCTCTCTCTCAGCAACCTTCAATGCTGTAGTGCTAGTCAATAAGACCTGGTATGGTCCTTCCCATCTGTCAATAAGGCAACCTGAGCGTAGAAAATTCCGTATCATTACATAATCCCCAGGTTCAATGTCATGACAATTACTATCTGGTAAATCAGGAATCACTAACTTCAGATTATCATTTTGATTCCTCAACTGTTTACTCATGTTAATCAAGTATTTTACAGTCACTTCATTGTTACACTTCAAATCATCCTGAGGGTTAATCATAACATGCGGTTGTCGACCAAACAAGATCTCAAAGGGAGACAGATTAAGAGGGGACCTGGGAGTGGTTCTGATGCTGTACAGTACAATGGGTAAAGCTTCTGGCCATGTCAATCCTGTCTCTGCCATCACTTTACTCAGTTTATTTTTAATAGTGCTGTTCACTCTTTCCACTTTCGCACTCGCCTGTGGGCGGTATGGAGTGTGCAGCTTGCTATCAATTCCCATCAATTTACACATTCCTTGAAAGACATCACCTGTAAAATGGGTACCCCTATCACTTTCGATAATTCTAGGGATACCATATCTACATACAAATTCCTGCACAATTTTCTTAGCAGTAAACATAGCGGTATTTGTGGCCGCCGGAAATGCTTCGACCCAATTTGAAAAAACATCTATACAAACAAGTACATATTTCAAATTTCGACAAGGGGGTAATTGAATAAAGTCAATCTGTATTACCTGGAAAGGGCCGCCGGCAGGTGGGATATGAGATGGTTCAGTAGGTATTGCCTTTCCGATGTTCTTTCTCAGACAGGTAAGGCATGACATTGCCCTTTTACTCGCATGAGAAGAAAATCCTGGGGCACACCAATATGCTCTTACCAACTTGCACATCCCTTCCTTGCCCAGATGAGTCAGCCCGTGAGCTGCCTCAGCTAAGCATGGAAGGTATGCTTTGGGGGCCACTGGTTTACCATGTCCATCCGTCCAGAGTCCTGAGGACTCCTGACCATATCCCTTTGCCTTCCAGACTGCCTTTTCCTGTGTGGAACACAAATTTTGCATCTCACACAACTTCTGTGTGTTGATGGTATTAAATACCATCAGTTGTGTGGTGTCTGTCTGTCTGGGGGTAGCAGCTGCTAATTTAGCAGCTTCGTCTGCTCGGCTGTTACCAAGTGATACTGGGTCTTGGCTATATGTGTGTGCTTTACATTTGATAACAGCCACTCTGTCGGGTTCCTGTATCGCTGTTAGAAGCCTTTTTATATGAGCTGCATGCGCTACCGGTGTACCAGCTGCCGTCATGAAATTTCTGAGGCGCCATAGGGCTCCGAAATCATGGACTACCCCGAATGCGTATCTAGAATCGGTGTAGATATTGGCTGATTTGCCCTTAGCCAATTCACATGCTCTGGTTAGGGCGACCAGTTCAGCAACCTGGGCTGAGTGAGGTGGGCCTAGCGGTTCCGCTTCTATGGTGCCTTGGTCATCTACGACTGCGTATCCAGTACACAAGTCTCCCGAGTCTGACTGTCTATGACAACTACCGTCCGTGTAGAACGTAAGTTCTACATCTTCCAGTGGGTTGTCACTGATGTCAGGCCTTGCGGTAAAATTTTGGGTCAAATATTCCATACAATCATGAGTGTCTTCCTTTGTATTAAATCCTCCTTCCCCACCACTCTCATCCTCCACCCTTTGTGCCTGTCCAGGCACACCTGGGAGATATGTTGCAGGATTTAATGCACTGCATCTCCTTATGGTGATGTTTACGGGGGCCATTAGTGCCAATTCCCATCTTGTAAACCGCGCTGATGAGACGTGTCTGGTTTGGGCAGAATTCAACAAGGCTGACACTGCATGTGGTGTATGAATTGTGAGGTTGTGACCTAGCACGACGTCTTCGCTTTTCGTTACTAGCAATGCTATCGCAGCAACGTTTCGCAAGCATGTGGGGAGGGATCGCGCTACCGTATCTAGCTGAGCGCTGTAATATGCTACCGGCCTGCTGGCATCACCGTGCTTTTGGGTTAGTACGCCTGCCGCGCAACCAGCACTTTCTGTTCCGTATAGTTCAAAGGGTTTCCCATAGTCAGGCATACCTAATGCTGGTGCCTGCGTTAGGCACTGTTTAAGTCTCTCAAATGCTGTCTCAGACTCGTCTGTATGCGAAATCCGATCAGGTTTGTTTGAGGAGACCATCTCCTGCAAGGGTAACGCTAGGATGGAAAACCCTGGGATCCAGTTACGGCAATACCCACACATTCCTAAAAATGTTCTGATCTGTTGCTGGGTTTGTGGCAGAGTCATGTCTCTAATTGCTTGAATTCTATCAGCGGTCAGGTGTCTCAGTCCTTGTGTTAAACAGTGTCCCAAATATTTTACCTTAGTTTGGCATAATTGCAACTTGTCTTTGGAAACCTTGTGTCCTGTGTCTGAAAGATGAAACAGGAGCTGTTTCGTATCCTTCAGGGATGCTTCCAATGAATCAGAACACAGTAGTAGATCATCCACGTACTGTATTAATACTGATCCACTCACTGGTTGGAAAGACTGTAAACAATCATGCAAAGCCTGAGAAAATATACTTGGGCTATCTATGAATCCTTGTGGTAATCGAGTCCATGTGTATTGGACTCCTCTGTATGTAAATGCAAACAAATATTGACTGTCAGGGTGCAGAGGTACCGAGAAGAAAGCGGAGCAGAGGTCAATAACAGTGAAAAATTTCGCAGTGGGAGGGATTTGCATTAGGATGACAGCTGGATTTGGCACTACGGGGAACTGACTCTCAACTATTTTGTTAATCCCCCTTAGATCCTGCACTAGCCGGTAACCCCTCCCCCCACTCTTTTTAACAGGGAAGATGGGACTATTGGTAGTGCTGGACGTTCTTACCAGAATGCCCTGTTGTAGCAAGCGCTCTATTACGGGATACACTCCTAACTCCACCTCTGGCTTCAGAGGGTACTGTGGGATTTTTGGAGCTATCCTACCATCTTTTACTTGTACAACTACCGGAGCTACGTTTGCCATTAATCCAGTGTCCTGTCCATCTTTAGTCCAAAGTGACTCTGGTATCTGAGATGTCATTTCTTCTACTTGGGAGGGAGTCCTATTTGTCATAATGGTATGTGACATTAATTTTGACGGGGAGTCTAACATGTCTCGCACTTCCTGAGCGTGATTCTCAGGTATGTCCAAGAATACACCTTCAGGAGTACAATAAATGACGCACCCCATTTTACACAGTAAGTCTCTTCCCAGGAGATTAGTCGGTGCCGATGCAGCCAGCAAAAAGGAATGCTTGGTATGTAAAGGCCCTACTGTAATCTCGGCTGGTTTGCTAACAGGGTAGTGCTGGACTACTCCCGTTACCCCTATGGCTGGAATTGTCTTACCAGTGGTTCTCATGCCCACTGTCGAATTTATCACTGATTTGGCCGCCCCTGTGTCTACAAGAAAGTTTAATGATTTACCAGCTACATTGATTGCAATTTCTGGTTCACTTCCAAGATTTGCAATCAATTTTACTGGCTGCAGATTACAGGTATGGCCACACCCCTATTGGGTATGGTGACCTCACTGAATCCCGCTGGCAGCAACTACTTGTGATGGAGTTAATTGGGAGCTACCAGAGGCTTGCCAGTCTCTGTTCGGGGGGTATCTTTTTGTTTCCCCTGTATGTGGCTCATAACTCCGTTTCTGCGGACCTTGCTCCCAATGTCGTGTGTCGTGTCGTTGTCTAGGGGGTTGGTATGAGTTTCGTGAATTCTTCATTCTACAATCTCGTGCCATGTGTCCCTGTTTATGACAAGAATAACAAGTAACCACACTTGACTTACCCACAGGGTTTGGTGATATAAACAAAGGCTGCCTTGTGGTCAGGGCCTGTATACTTACTGCCATTAACTTATCACCTTGTTGTTCCCTGTGTCTGGTGATGTTCGTGATCAATAGCAGCCTCTCTCAAAGTAGCCACAGACAGACCTCGCCAACATGGTTGTGTGGTCTGTACCCTAGTCTTCAATGACTCTTTTAAACCATCCATCAGTACCGATACTGCTACTTCTCGATGGTTTATGTTTGTTTTAATGTCCTCTATGCCTGTGTATTTTGCCATTTCTGATAATGCTCTGTGAAAATACTCTGCAGCTGTTTCTGACTCCTTCTGTTTAATGGAGAATATTTTGTTCCATTTAACTACGGCTGGGAAATACTCTTTTAACTGTAAGCTTATTCTTTTTACATTGTCTTTGTTGTACACATCTGTAAGAGGTACATCCTGATCTAATCCACAGTCAGCTAAAAATTGAGCTGCGTCGACATTGGAGGGTAAACATGCTCTCAGCAATATCTGCCAGTCTTTGTTGTTGGGCTCTAACGTGTTACCTAGGTCTCTGATGTATTTTTGGCTGGCAACTAAGTCTTTTCTAGGGTCAGGGAATTCCGACACTATGGTCCTTAATTCCATTCGGGAAAATGGGCTGTACATGGCAATGTTCCTAACAGGAGTGACTCCTGAAGTGTCTGTTTTCCCATTTGGAACTACTATTACCTTAACAGGATTAACTCTAACAACCTCATCCTGTGTAGATTCTACAGGCTGTGGTGAAATAGTTTCAGCATAGTGTATGGTGCCGTACTTACCCGTTGATACGACCTCACCTATCCCTCCGCTAGGGGCTTTCGTTACTAATCTCGGGGGTTGAGCTGTGCCTACAGTGGTCTCTGCTATGGTGGCTGCTAGAGAGAGCGCTGAAATTGTTGCAGATTCGTCCTCTTGATCACACTCCTGAGGAAAGTTCAAAACAGGGTACAACTTGCACGGGTTAATACTTGCATTGGTTAATTGGTTAACATTATCTTTAACATTTACACAGTTGCTAAGTGTTTGTTTGTTACACCTTAATGCGTCATTCACCGCAACCAATTTTTCTCCCGATATATATGGTGGCGGTGGGGCCGTGGCTATCAGTTTTCTGATCGAGCCAGATCCCGCCGCCTGAGCCAATCCTCTCTGTATGTCACCCTCCTGTTGCCACAACTGTAAATAATCATAATGTTTGATTCGTCTCTTGGCTGATTTAATGAGACATATCCTTCTCCTTAAATTCGTTAACACTTCTGTGCTGAAGCTACCTACTCTTGGGAATTTCTCCCCGTCATGTATTGTCATTCTCTCCCATTCATCACATAAAGCTTCTGTGTGACTTCCGTATTTCTCACACATTACGTATCTTGCCGACCCGACTGGTCGGTTCACTGAATCAACCCGAACCGAGGTTGATCGCCCCCTACCTGAACAAGTGGCCCCCATAGTTCGAAGGTGTTGCTTTATTCAACCAACCCTTACGCAAACCAAAATGTTCAAAATAGGCTGACGGTGGCGGTTTACCGAGTACCCCACTCACTCGCCCACGCCGACCAATACGACCTGATCACACCGATATGGTGCTGGCGTACTCGACCCAGGGCCCCTGCGACCTGAACCTCTATTTACTGGAACCTGTGAGGGTGATCCGAAGAACACTTACTCTTTCCAGTAACTATTGGTTGTTGGATAGTTCCTGAGTGAGCAGCGAACCTCCCTTAAAATAAAAAAAATTACACAAATCACGTTAGAATGTACAAATAGCGTTTATGACCTTCGTACACAAATAGTACCGGTCAGGTTTACTAATGCACACAATTACGTGCGGTACAATCGTTCAGCACATAAGCAACTAATCTTATGTACGGAGCGACCAGTGGAATCGAAAATTGCGGCTGCGAATTCCTTCAGCCAGAGCTTGTATGGCCTATATGGGTGTTGCACCAACCCTTTCTTGGTGTTGTGCCTGTGGACTGTATAGCGGACTTCCTTGTCTGCTGTACCTGAACCTGCTGGTCTGCTATGACCTCCTGGTCTGTTACAGTATGACCTCCTGGTCTGCTACACTCTAATGCTCAAATTGTATGTTTTAACCAGGGATGCCTCCCTAGCCACCATGTACGTCACTTACACGCATGTACCTCACGAGAACTCGACTTTTCTTGTGGTTCAACCTCAAAAATTGTAAAAACAAACACTCACTCACCACATATACACTTTTGTTTCTATTTCTATTTCTGCGCAGAAATTTTCTTCAGACCAGATGTGTTACAAATTAGGAGAAGGATCTATTAATTTAAAATTTGAATGTTAAAATAGATTTGCGCGATTTATCGCCTTGCGTTATTTACCGCGTTGCGCTATTTATCGCGTTGAATTTTTTTTTAACGCTTGTGATTTGAGTTACGTGGGCGTACCCGTACGCTCCGTTGCGTAATATACGCTGCGTGCGTCGGCCCTTGGGTTGCGTACACAAGTCTCAGTCTTTTGTTAGAGACACGTGTACGCAAAGCAAAGATCCACCGTAACACAATTTATACGTTTATCAATGTAGATGATCCTTTATCATCTACCACGCACCACACTGACTTCGCCTTGTCTCTCAGGCACAGCTGTGTTTGTCTATACTTTAACTATATTACCTTTACTCTTAAACTATGAAATAGCGGCAAATCTCTCTTAGCACGTTTATCAACTATAAAACTGGCAAACAGGAGAGTGATATACGAAAATACACAAATGAAAAAAAGAAATGCAGATATATATGTGTGCGTGCGTGTGTACGCAAGACAGAAAAATAAACAGTTTTAAAAGAGACTAGCGTGTTGTTCTTACCTCCGGTTCCCGGATTCCTTCAGCACCCTTTACTAAGAGAAGCAGACGCTTATCCAAACAGCACTACGAGGAATATGATCTCCCGCCCTTTGCTGCTGGATAATGTCTGCTGAAACTACCTAGTGCAGATGTGTGAAGGACAGGACGAGCCCGCAATTGATAAAGCTAAATATTTATCTTATATAATACCCTTTATGAGGTCTAAGAACACTGTACGCTATCTACGTATGAAGTACCGTAAGGGTACGCACGTTGCGTAACAATCGCTTAGCCGTAGTCGAGACGCTCAAGCGCCACGTTCGCTCACGGCCAAGAGATCACAGGCAGGCACGCTATTGGCTGCTGACTAACGTAATGGTTCGCTATAGCGTAGCGGATGCTCGGGACCACGAGGAGATCACCAGCGGCGCTGACGCTCACAATGTTAAACCCTTGTATCTAAACCATATACAATGCAGTATGCTGTAAAACCTTAGTGTAGAGATAGGGTGTAGATGCAACCTAGTGTAACCTTATTAACTTAAAAGCTGTTTGAGCGTCACCGACGCTCTGAGAATACTAGACCCTATAAGAAATACACAGATACCTGGGCTTAGGGTCCAACGCCTAATATGTATATATTTTGAATGATATACTTGCAAAAGAATTAATACAAATACAAATCATACACTACAATATAACATAGACTACCTAACCAGATAACTACACAGGAAATATAATACAATTACTATTTAAAGGAAAATAAGAGAGAAAGAGGAGAAGGGAGAGAGAGAGAGAAATTGGCCCACAATAACAAGAAGATCAATATAGTTGCGGAGAAACACTTACGCACAAGGGGAAACGATCGCATGCGCCTCGATATCCAGCTCCCGATTATCAGCAATGAGAACCGTTGAAGAGAGTGAACTGGATATGGTCGGCCTGCCTATTTATGCCCCACACACAATACAATTCAATGGTCCCTACAATCTCATTGTTCATTGGACACAGGAATTCGGCTTCGCATTATAACAAAAGGTCATAGGTTGATTCATACAGGTGGGCTGTGACTGCTTCCAACTGTTCAGGTGGGTGGGACACTGAGTTTCCTGCCGCATGACTAAATAAGAACAAATAATAGTAAATGGACATAAACTTCTTATGTCCATAACTATTCGCACGAGCGATTAATCCGCTCCAAACCAACACCGGAATATTGCTATTTAAATACTCTTCCGATGGGTACCAAACACCACTGTATGACCCCTGTTAGACCCTTCGTACAATACAAAGAGGGATCTCTCTGTTCAGGAACATGCTATGTTAACTAAACTTTCAGAATCTATCAAAGGGACCATGATCTACAAAATACATTATATAGTGAAAATATGTAACGATTGAGTCGCACGCTACGATCACATAAACTCTACCGTGAATACGCATACCGTGCGCCTGCGGGTGCCCGCGACTGTGAGTATGCGCACGTACGGGAGAGCTCACGCATGCGCAGCACGGACCTGTGTGAGGTGCAAATATGGTAGTGTGCATAGAGATATTTTTCTGACTTTGACAGTGTATAACCTGACTGTGAGGAGAAGTAGCAAAACTAGGTTTACCCTGCACCAGACTAATTATAGCATGGCATAAGATATCAGATCAACAATCCAGAAGGCCTAGAGAGGACTCTTATATATCATCAGAAATTGACTCCTCAGGCAGTGAAGACACAGGTAACCATATACCTTTAAGTACTGCCAGCTATAAAGGAGACTTGGATCAGAGACTTTCTTTTTTAGAGGACGGCAGGGCATATCGGGGACAAGCCACAAGAGGAAGACGAGACGTGGCCGCAAGAAAAACCAAAAACAGACAGAGATGGGAATCACCCCCACCCGGGAGATATCCAATCCGAACGTACAAGAAAAAATGAGCGACACCGACTCACTTAATGTCATCAACCTCACTGAACGGATCCTCACAGAAGATCAAATCAACATATTTAGGAAGGGCCTATCTTTTTCACCCTCCAAACCTTTTAATAGGTTTGTGTGGGAGAAAAACCTACGCCTTTTTGGAAGGAAACTTCTTTTAAAAAAGTTCTTCTCGATGAAATCAGACGACAATCTGTCTCTCCCACAATCTTCAGGTCGGGGAACAAGCCCAGTAGATGGGGACATTATTCCGTCATGGTCCTCTCAGGAAGAGGAAGCTCTGGAGTCTCTTGAGGAATTGTCCAGGAATGAATCACAACCCCTGGAAAACTCCATCACTACCAGAAAAATATGCAAAAAAAGATCAACATTTATTCCTTCGGAATCCATCAGTCCAGAAACCACGGTTTTCCTAAATCTGGTGTCCAGAGAATTTGATAACATCTATAAGAAATCTGGACATAACAGACGAACAGGAAACCTGAACCATAAGGAAAGATTAGCCCTAGCAGAGATAAAGGAGTGGGATGACATCATAATTAAACCCTCGGATAAAGGGGGCAACACTGTCTTGTGGCCCAAAGCCATGTATATGAGGGAAGCATTAAGACAGCTAAACGATACATGTTATCAAAAACTTATACTGAATCCTACCCAAAACTATATGGAGATGTATAATATGATAAACCGTGCCTTCACAAATGGTACTATCCTCAAGGAAGAACGTGATTTTCTGCATATGATCAATCCAAAAATCCCAACATTTTATCTACTCCCAAAGGTCCACAAGGATTTACAGGAACCGCCAGGACGCCCCATAGTGTCCGGAATAGGTGGACTTTCGGAAAAGGCCAGTATTTTTCTAGACACCCATCTCAGAACACATGTAACACAACTAGCCTCGTATGTCAAAGACACACCAGATGTCCTGAGAAGACTGAATGATGTCCAACTAGAGTCCAGATATATTCTGGTCAGTATGGACGTTGAGTCTCTCTATACGTGCATATCCCATGATCTTGGGATGAAAGCAGTTGAATATTTCTTACGCATGGAAGGAATGGGTGATTTTCAACTTTTTCTGTTGAAACTACTAAAATTTGTACTGCACAAAAATTATTCTGGTGTGTGTAATCTCAGTACATAACTCAAATGCTTTCTAATGATTTAGCGATACCAACATAATTGTGACCTATTCTGTCACTGTGGTTCTTTTCATTTTCGGACTCTGGCTCTGGCCCAAGTGGCGCATTTAGGACCTTGCAAGACATATAAGCATCAGGGCCCATCTAACACCACGACGGGGTCTCTAGCCAGTGCGCCAGCTTTACTTTTTTCCGTGACACAGTCGACGGTCCTACTCTCATCTTTCCTCCGCTCATGGATGAGGTTAGACAGCAGATGGGACTAGCAGACTAGAGTGTCACCATCTAATTTTCTACTATCCATGCCTGTGTAAACCAATCTTTTCTTTCCACTGTCAAAGACACAGTATAATATGATCGTGTTTTCTCAAATTCTCTATGCAACAATATGTTTTCTGAATACAGCTAATCAATAAATTATACAGGAGCCCTAATGTATATGATGTGGTCTGTTACATTATGATTAGGATGTAGTCCTTGCAAATAGTGGCTGTTTAAGATATCTGCATCTGTTACATAATCAGCTGATATAAACATTAGTGTGTCAGCTTTCTACTTAAAGATACAAATGAACCAATATGTAGATAGAGTGTTCAGTATAATTTAATTGCAACTATGTATTCTTCACGTGTCTCTACACAGACATGGATAGCATTCTCTCTTCTGCATGGAAGGGATGTTAGTATTTGATGTACAAAAAATTATTGTGAAATATGGGGAGTAGTCGATCCTATATGTATAGTATTATTTATACCGCCAGGTGAAATTCAAACATGTATTATCAGATTGGACCTTATATGAGATATTGAAGTTGAATATCTAAAGATTAATCAATTTTCTAAAATAACCTTTCTGATTGTATAGAATATATATCACCAATATCACTACTGCTGCTTTTTGGATAAGTTTGATAGATTACTATCATTTCCTGTCATCAATTTTTGAGCAAAATACATAATTTCAAGACGAGAGTATTTGCTCTTATTTATTTATATTTTTACCACTGTTTAGAAGGGGAATAATGAATTGATATTTCTAGAATACCCCTGTTATCATTTTTTAGTTGAGTATTTGATGAATAAAAGCTAAGTTTTAAACTAAATACAGTTTTCATCCATTCATACATACACATTATATAAAAGAGTGCTCCAAACATAGGAATTTCTTCTGTTTGGTGAGGTGTGGGCTCTTCTACACCCACCAAATTAATTTGTATTTGTGTGAGGAGAAGTATAAAGGGAGACTCAGCTCAACGCTCCCGGAGTACTGCAGAGCTCAGCTATGCCTGCCCAGCGTCCCTTGATGAAGGAGGGGCAGCCAAGGCGGGATAGTCTGCAGGGGAAGCGCCCTGGACTGTGGGTGGGGCTGCTGGGGAAGTACTGACCTCCTCTCGCTGACTTCTACCACCGGTACTCCTGGCCGTAATAAGGGTCCCCAGTGCCAGTATACATTACGCCCTGTGGTCTAGTGCATCTGCAGGACACTCAATGGCCTGGAAGCACGTCAGCGCCGCCGGTCCATCTCCCGGAACTGGTGGCATAGAACTCCACAACTCACGGAACCCACCTTACCTGTCTGCAATGTGTCTGGTGCAGTCCTGGATGTCCCCTGTGCCTCTGCTAGCAGAAAGATGCAGGGGTCCCACCAAAATCACCAACCCAATCGTGGTGTCGCGGCTCCGATGGTGGTGTAGGAGCATCAACGCTGGCATCCCCTGGCTGGCTACATTGCTGCAGCCCCTGTGCAGTGGTGACCAGCTCCTGCCTGAGCATGGGGGAGGGGTATGAGGGGAGAGGAGCCCAGTGCATCCTGGGAGACTCACAAGCCTATGCTGTTCGGTGCCAGTCCTGGTCTCCACCAGCCATACATACGGTTATGCCTGTGGAGACCATGGACGTGAAGAAGAAGAAATAATATTACAGATAGGCATCTCTTACTTTCATCAAATGTACTGTCTCCATTTACTACTGAGAAGAAGGGTAACATGTGGCCCTTCTCACACTTAGGGCCACAGGCGGTCCCTGAAGTGCCTCTGGCTATCAACAATAAGCTCCTCACCAGCGCCACCATCGCATAACAGTCAGCCCCCCCCCCCCCCCGCCCCGCCATCTGCGTAACCCCATGAATAATAATTCCAGCGAGAGCAAGGTCCGCGGAGCACCAATGACTACAGCAGTCACCCACAATACCGGGGCGCCGACATCGCACCGCCATTACTGTCTTACCTGTGCTAGATTTACTTTTCCAGAGTTTGTATAATTTAGGAATGAGACAGGCAGTAATACACAGGGGCGCTGCGTCTTACGCTGACGCCATTGGCGATCTCCCTTACACCAAGACACCCTCCTGTAGCAGCCGGCAGCGGCGCAGCTCTATCTCGCTGCTTCTCTAGATGCACCATGGTAACATTGCACTGCTGCTCTGGTCACATGGCTTGTCACTGCGCAACGTCACTCAGGTCACCAACAAAGACAGATATAACTGCTACATTCTCTGGTACAATGGGGGTCATTCCGAGTTGATCGCACGTAGCAACTTTTTGCTGCCCGTGCGATCAACTAGACGCCGCCTATGGGGCAGTGTATATCTGCATAGCAGGGCTGCGATCGCTTGTGCAGCCCTGCTATGCTAAAAAAGTTTTGTGCAAAACAAGACCAGCCCTGCAGCTACTTACCCAGTGCGACGGATCCAGCGATGAAGCTCCCGGAATTGACGTCAGACAACCGCCCTCCAAACGCCTGGACACGCCTGCGTTCGGCTTTCCATGCCCGGAAAACGGTGAGTGTCCGCCCCGGAACGCCTCCCAGCTGTCAATCTACTTGCGATCGTGCTAGCGATCACTTTCTTCTGGTCGTTGCCCGGCGAGCAACGACGCACGCATGCATTGCGGCTGGCGCGCATGCGCATTTCCGACCCGTACGCACCGCAGCGATGAACCGCTGCGTGCGAACGGGTCGGAATGATCCCTAAGATCACTACACATATTACCACAACGGTTTCTCGTGTTCAGAATGAATAAGAGCCGGATGAGGAATCTTATATCTGTCTTTATTACAGGTTACTGCATTTATGCCGCTTCCTCTGGCAGTTTGTGTAAAATCCAGGACTGTAACTGCTCCAATTCCAGCAGACTGAGCTCATGATAAAGGTGCGGGAAAGTGTGGAATGTGGAACGCACGCCGAGGTGCTGTAATAGCGCCAATGTTGCCTCTCCCCACTGATGGGACACTAGCTGGTCAGCCCGGCCGTGGCACTGGAACAGCTCCGGTAGCCCCTTCTGCGCTCCCTCCACTGCCTGATGGGTGAAAAGAAGACATTTCATTAGTACGTAATCAGAGAGAATGACTATACCGGTCACACAGGGCCGAATGCATGACTGTAAGGAACTGCAACACCAGGGTTCTGTGGGAGATATCTGGAGACCAGTTCTGCACATGCGCAGAGAACACTGTGGCCCTCATTCTGAGTTGTTCGCTCGTTATTTTTTTTTTCGCAACGGAGCGATTAGTCGCTAATGCCCATGCGCAATGTTCCAAGTGCGTCTGCGCCAAGTAAATTTGCTAATCAGTTTGGTATTTTACTCACGGCTTAACAAAGAAATTTCTTCGTTCTGGTGATCGGAGTGTGATTGACAGGAAGTGGGTGTTTCTGGGCGGAAACTCGCCGTTTTCTGGGAGTGTGCGGAAAAATGCAGGCGTTTCAGGGAAAAACGCGGGAGTGTCTGGAGAAACGGGGGAGTATCTGGGCGAACGCTGGGAGTGTTTGTGACGTCAAACCAGGAACGAAACGGGCTGAGCTGATCGCAGTGTAGGAGTAAGTCTCGAGCTACTCAGAAACTGCTAAGAATTTTCTATTCGCAATTCTGCTAATCTTTCATTCGCAATTCTGCTAAGCTAAGATTCACTCCCAGTAGGCGGCGGATTAGCGTGTGCAATGCTGCTAAAAGCAGCTAACGAGCGAACAACTCGGAATGAGGGCCCGTATTTGTACGTACACCATCAGGTTTATGCAGATATTAATCAGGCCCATAATGCATTAATACTGTCATTGATAGACGAACAGCGGCCACACGTGTGTGACACTTATAATACAAAAAGAAAGCTCAGTTCCACTGACGCTCATTACCTTATAAACCACAGAGTTCTCATTTAGGAAACTAGAGAGTGCAAAGACTCCAGCAACATCTCTATGGTACCGATAAGCCAAGTGCATCGCCATAGCGCCACCCATAGAGAATCCACCTGCAGATATTAGGGGACATTCTTAGTAATCAGTGTGTGTTTGGGTATACAGAGACAACATACATAATTTCTTCTTTATGTACAGGTACAGCAAGTGCACCACCTTTCCTAAATACAGGTACAGCAAGTGCACCACCTTTCCTACATATAGGTACAGCAAGTGCACCACCTTTCCTACATACAGGTACAGCAAGTGCACCACCTTTCCTACATACAGGTACAGCAAGTGCACCACCTTTCCTACATACAGGTAGAGCAAGTGCTCCACCTTTCCTACATACAGGTAGAGCAAGTGCTCCACCTTTCCTACATACAGGTAGAGCAAGTGCTCCACCTTTCCTACATACAGGTAGAGCAAGTGTACCACCTTTCCGCAATACAGATATAGCAGGTGCACCACCTTTCCTACATACAGGTACAGCAAGTGCACCACCTTTCATACATACAGGTACAGCAAGTGCACCACCTTTCCTACATACAGGTACAGCAAGTGCACCACCTTTCCTACATACAGGTACAGCAAGTGCACCACCTTTCCTACATACAGGTATAGCAAGTGCACCACCTTTCCTACATACAGGTACAGAAATTGCACCACCTTTCCGCAATACAGATACAGCAAGTGCACCACCTTTCCTACATACAGGTACAGCAAATGCACCACCTTTCCTACATACAGGTACAGCAAGTGCACCACCTTTCCAACATAAAGGTACAGCAAGTGCACCACCTTTCCAGCATACAGGTACAGCAAGTGTACCACCTTTCCAGCATACAGGTACAGCAAGTGTACCACCTTTCCAACATATAGGTACAGTAAGTGTACCACCTTTCCAAAAATACAGATACAGTAAGTGCACCACCTTTCCAACATACATGTACAGTAAGTGCACCACCTTTCCAACATACAGGTACAGTAAGTATACCACCTTTCCAACATACAGCAGGTCATAGAGGAAATAAAAGTGTGCTCTAAACAGACTTCTACACACAATTCCATGGTGATTCCACATGGAATTTCTACTCTTCTAATTGGGCTACATAAGATCAAGATACACATACAGTACATATATATTTTATACCCACACATCCTCTGAGTAACATAGCCTATGAATGTATAATATATCTATAATGAATGAAAATGACGCAGCGCCGTTACGTGATGGACACTCCTAGTAGTGGTCTACTGGTGTAAAAGGCACCAGTGTAAAAACAGGACTTGCTGTAGTGTTATGGAGAATATTAATGTGATCCTCACTGATATCATCGTTAGTTATTATTCCTGCAATAAAATCCATAAAAAAAAATCACCTAACTATCCTGACACACCTATCCCCCCACACACTCACATCACGCGCCATCTAACACCCTACACAGGAACTACAGGAGACTGCAGGCGTGGGCAATGCCGCAACACCGTGGAAAGGACATGGCGGACACTGGTGGGATCAGTCAGATTAACGTAGCGGTTGTTAGGTCTATTTACTAAGCCCTGGATGGAGATAAAGTCAACGGAGATAAAGTCCTAGCCAATCAGCTCTAAACTGTCATGTCATAGGCTGGGTTTGAAAAACGACCGTTAGGAGCTGGTTGGCTGGTACTTTATCTCGGTGCACTTACCTCCATCCAAGGCTTAGTAAATACCCCCCTAGACTAGTCTAGGTGATCTGCATCCAGTCTACAGAGGCAGCGGAGCGATGGGGAAATGCTCTGTAAGACAGCACGGCCACCTACTGGTACACACAGCAACTGACCTGAGACTTCGGGCAGTGTGACACAGAAGTGTTACCCTCTTAATTACATTCAAAAGGAGAGAAACCACGTGGAGCACAGGAAGTTACATCCTGCGCATAGGCTTGTGCAATCACCATTCTAATCCATCTGGCCAAGGTTTGCTTATACGCAGTCCAGCCACGTTTGTGAAAACCAAAAAGTACAAACAGGATATCTGACCTCCTAATAGAGGCAGTCCTCTCCACGTAGATACGGAGAGCCGGTACCACATCCAAAAGACCGTTCTTTGGAAGACAAACCAGAAGAGATACAACCCGGAACCACAATCTCTCGGTTAAGATGGAAATAAGATACCACTTTAGGCAGATAACCAGGGCGATTTCGAAGAACTGCCCGGTCACGGTGAAAAATCCAAAAGGGTAGACAGCAGGACAAAGCGCCTAAGTCTGACACCCTCCTAGCAGAAGCAATAGCCAGCAGAAACACGACCTTAAGCGAAAGGCATTTAAGGTCCACAGACTCAAGAGGTTCAAATGGAGACTCTTGTAGGGCATTTAAGACAACAGACAGATACCATGGAGACACAGGAAAGATACAGGGAGGATGAGTCCGTAAAACGCCCCGAGTGAAAGTATGAACATCAGGAATAGACGCAATTTTTCTCTGAAACCACACCGACAAGGCAGATACAGTATATGAACCTTGGTGGAGGCCAGACGAAGACACAAATCTAGGCCTTGTTGCAGAAAAGCCAAAAGCCTGGAAGTTCTGAACAAATAGGCATCATAATTCTGAGCAGCACACCATGTGAAGAGTTCCAGACCCTATAATAAATCCGTGCAAAAGCCGGTTTACGGGCCTTCAAAATTGTTTGAACAAACGCCTCAGAGAATTCTTTGGCCCTCAGGAGTGAAGCTTCAAAAGCCACATCATCAATGCCAGTTTGGCCAGGTCCGAATAGACACAGGGGCCCTGAACGAGGAGGTCTGGTTGTTGAGGAAGTAGTAGAGGATGCTCTATCAATAGACCTTGAAAGTCTGAGAACCAATGGCGTCTGGGCCACGCTGGAGTGACTAGAAGTAGTAATTCCTCTTTCTTGCTTGAACTTCGGTAGCACCCTGGGCAGGAGTGATACTGGAGGGAACACGTATGGCAGCCGAAAGTTCCATGGAATTGCCAGTGTGTCTACGAACGCTGCTCGAGGATCCCTTGTCCTTGATCTGAAGACCAGAACCATCTGAATGTGTCGAGACACCATCAGGTCTACATCTGTAAGGCCCCATTTGTCCACTAGGAGTTGAAAGACTTCTGGATGAAGACTCCACTCTCCGGCGTGAACATCCTGACGACTGAGGAAATCTGCTTCCCAGTTGAGGACTCCGGGAACACTGACGATATTGCTGGCAGATGGTGTTCCGCCCAACGGAGGATTGTTGATACTTCCAGCATTGCCATCCGGCTTCGAGTGCAGTCTTGATTTATGTACGTCACCGTGGTGGCATTTTCTATTTGTACTTGAACAGGCCTGCTCTGTACCAGAGGCAGGGCAAGCGTCAGCGCATTGAACACTGTCCGCAATTCCAGAATGTTTATTGGGAGGAGAGATTCCTCCCTGGTCCACCGACCCCGGAGAGAGTGTTGCTCCAACACTGCGCCCCAACCTCGCAGACTGGCGTCCGTTGTCAGGAGGACTCAGTTGGAGATCCAGAAGGGACGGTCCCTGCTTAACTGTTGCTCCTGTAGCCACCAGCTCAGTCTGCTTCCAAACAAGACAAGCCTGCTGCATGACGGGGGTTCACTACGGCTGGCCGGCGGTCGGGCTCCCGGCGACCAGCATCCCGGCGCCGGGAGCCCGACCGCCGGCTTACCGACAGCTTGGCGAGCGCAAATGAGCCCCTTGCGGGCTCGCTGCGCTCGCCACGCTACGGGCACGGTGGCGCGCTACGCGCGCCACCCTATTTTATTCTCCCTCTATGGGGGTCGTGGACCCCCACGAGGGAAAATAATTGTCGGTATTCCTGCTGTCGGGCTCCCGGCGCCGGTATACTGAGCGCCGGGAGCCCGACCGCCGGCAAACAGAAGACCACCCGCATGACGGGACTCCCCCCAAGATTGTTTAGGTTTGAACTTTGTGGATTTGGAAGTACGAGTCTGTCTCGGGTACGCCTGACCCTTTGCCTTCCCTGGAGGTCGAAAGGAACGAAAAGTGGTACTCTTTGTCTTCGGTGCAGAAGGATTAGTACTTGGGAGAAACGCAGTCTTAGCATTTGCCAAGTCATTAACAATCTTATTCAGTTCCTCCACAATAAGGATGTCTCAGTTAAAAGGGAGTACCTCCAAGGACTTTTTGGAGTCTAGGTCCACCTTCCAGGACCTCAAGCACAGAATTCGGCGAGCCAGTATAGACGTAGTAGACGCCTTGGCTGCCATTACACCTGCCTCAGAGGCCGCCTCCTGAATATAGTGGGAGGTTGTGGTAATATGAGACAGATACTGTCTGGCAGTTTTATTGTTTTTCTGTAATAACTTCTGCATTGTACCTGTATATATACAATGTCCGTGTGATCCGGCTCTCCTTTAGTATAAATTGCTGCACCGGGTCCCTCCGTGTGGGGTCAGGCATACATACTGTAAACACGGCACTCCTGGTGTCTGAATCAATAAAGATCTTTGGCAGGCAGATCGTTACTGACAACGTTTCAATGACATTTATTGTAAGCTTGCCTATAGATTGTAAGCTTGCGAGCAGGGCTTCCTACCTCTATGACTGTTATCACCCAGTTTGTTATTGTTATTTCAAATTGTAAAGCGCAACGGAATTTGCTGCGCTATATAAGAAACTGTAATAAATAAATAAACAATAAATACATTAGGTCATTTTCTCAGGTCAAATTAACAAATGAACAAGTCTTACCTTATAAAATGTACCATCACCCCGTGCAAGTGCAAGCCGCGGGCTACGGGACGCCGCCCGCATTGTCCAGCGCGCCTGGGAGTGACGTTGTGCTGCGTCACTTTCCCCAGCCGTGCTCCCCATCACCATGGTTACAGTGTAAATAAAAACAGAATACGGACAACTGCAGAGACAGAATATAGGAAGTTTGGTATAAGTACATGATACGGGCAATTATACATTCATTACTTGCATAATAGCACTTACCACGGTGATCTAATAAAATATAAAACAAAACAAAATGTAAGAAATACATCGCTGGCGGTACATAGATACTAACCACTATTAGCATAATCATCAATCAACATATATACTACGGACAACAACTGTCCCATTATCAACTGGATGATAAATTAACTAAATCCCAGTAAAACTGTTATAATATAAGATATAACCTCTTAAAACGGGTACAAGACACAAGGACAGCGGGTCCGTTTCAATATGGAGATTATGGCACAATCAAAAACGCCAAGTTCCATAGACAGATCCTAAGTAATAATGCTAATATGTGGTAGATACTATGCATCATAATACTACTGAACCTATCTACAAGAAGCTATTATAGCCAAGTGACTCGTTGAGTCCCCGTGAGTGAACCGTATCTAAACGGTAAATCCAATGGGCCTCCAGTCTAAGTAGTTTAGAACCCCGATCGCCACCACGCATAGTAGCTGGCACATGATCGATCATGCGATATCGGAGCGTGGTAAGTGAATGCCGTTTAATAGCGAAGTGCCTGGCAACAGGCTGTTCACTTGTGCCCTTAGAAATGGCCAGCTTGATGGCCGACCTGTGGTCTGCCATACGTTCTTTAAACATACGTTGAGTCTTCCCTATGTATGACAGCCCACAGTGGCACATCAACTGGTAGACCACAAAGCAGGTGGCACATGTCAGGGTATGTACAATGTATAGCGTCTTCCCAGAATGGGGATGTTGAAAAGTATCTCCCGCTATCATGAATTGGCAGGTTGTGCATGTACACCGGATACAGCCCCTATGCCTACCCCCCGTAGAGTTGGTAGTTACGGTATACTTAGAGACATCAGTTTTAACCAATATATCTCGAATGTTCTTACTACGTTTGTAGCAAGACATTAATTTGGTGTTCTGTAGCCGTAGATCGGGGTCACTTTGCACAATAGGCCACAATTTTTTAGATATTTGGTTGATGCCTGTGCTGGCTGAATGATATTGTATCACCCAAGGGATAATGGGGCTAGATACATTATGGGTCTGTGGTGGACCAATCAATGTAGCTCTATCAATATTCAATGCTTTTTGTTTAGCCTCCTGTAGAAGTTTGATTGGATACCCACGTTCTAGAAACTGGGCCATCATCACTTCCATTTGTGAGTTAGCTGCTATAGGATCAGATGTAATGCGTCTAATGCGAAGACGCTGGGAGAACGGCAAGCCGCACTTAAGTGGCTGCGGATGAAAACTACTATAATGTAGAACATTGTTTTTGACAGTCGGTTTACGGTAAAGAGATGTCACAATGCGGCCCTGATGTATAGATATTTGAACATCTAGATAGTTGACTACTAATTGTATAAGTAAGTTTAATCGGATGTTGCTTAGCATTATGCCCTTGAATCGTTGCTTCCAGCAGCTCCTGAGGACCCTGCCAAAACAGTAACAGATCGTCGATGTAGCGGCAGTAGAACAATATACTGCCGGCTACATCGGGATCTTCAAAGAATATTTGCTGTTCAATGTCGAACATGAAGATATTGGAGTATGCAGGGGCCACAGAGGACCACATAGCACACCCCTTACGCTGTAAATAAATGTGCCCATCATAAAGGAAAACATTTTTTGGAAGCGTCATCTGTAGTAGTTGCATGCATAACTGAAGATCAGGGCCCTGATACTCACTGTGATTAGCTAAATAACGCTCTACTGCAGCCATCCCCATATCGTGCGGGATAACGGTGTACAAATTTTGCACGTCAATACTACATAGCAGCACATTTGTATCAAAGATAGGTAGCTGCTGAAGTTTATGTAGAAGTGTGGTGGTATCAAGCAGAAAACGAGGATGGACTTGTATACACGGCTGCATGATGGAATCCAGAAATAATGCTACAGGTTGAAATAGAGATGCCCTAGCGGAGATTATGGGGCGTCCTGGTGGATTATGGAGGGATTTATGGATTTTTGGTGTCGTATATAATACCGGCATAACCGGATATGCAGGGATAAGGGCATCACGGATGGAACTAGAAATTTGTCCTTCCCGGACCGCACAGTCTAAAGTCCTGATAAGTTGGTCTTTAAATTCACCAGTAGGATCCCTACTCAGACGACAATATGTATCGGAATCTTGTAAATGGCGCTCAATTTCGGATTTATAATCCTGTAGATTTTGAATCACGAGCGCTCCCCCTTTGTCCGCTGGGCGGAAGATAAGGTTTTCTTGTGCGGATAAATGGCGCAGAGCTTCATTTTCTGCTTTGGTTAAATTATAGCGGACTGGTACATTATGGGACATATGAGCACTGGTTTGCTCATCAAGAAGGCGTGCAAATGTCTTTATTGAGGCATTATGAGACTGGGGCTCAAATTTAGATTTTGGTAGAATCTTCTGTAACTTGGCTGGTATTTCAGGGCGTTCCATAGTGGTAGGCTGTTTGTTAAAGTATTCTTTAAGCTTAAGTTGACACTGCAGCCGATATTTTTCAATCTGCCATTCAAAATGCTCCATGGACTTAACGCTGTTAATAATAGAGCAATCCACTAAAGAAATGAATAATATCAAAACGAAAATAGTGGAGTTCGAGACCATACATAAACCTATATTGCAGGCTGATTCCGGTACCAATTGGTACAAAAAATTAAATGGACAATTACAAATCTACAGGCGTGATCTCATTAAATTTAAGGCACAAAAGCGCAGCAAGGTCGATGGCGACTATGACAATCATAACGTATACAAATGGACAGACTCATCTACCCGTTATGAACATAAACAGCCGTTTTTCCGCCGTAGACGTTATAGACAGCGGGATCTGGAATCATCTCATGAGCATACCCTCACGTCCAGTGAGTCTGATTCAGCCAGTCAATCAGTACAAGCGGTACGCCCTTTAGGGGTCTCCATCCAGACTCTGGTCAAGGATAAAAGAGAGGTAGGCGCTCGTATACAAGAAGGAGCAAACAATGGCAGAGGCAGAGTGGGGAGGACACCCAAACATCAGAGACGCTAATAATGAATTTATCTGATTATGAACTGTCTGCTGTGGAACATCGGGTGCTGTCTAGGGGCTTGTCTTTTATCCCAGCACGTAAACAAGATCCATTTGAATGGCAGATTGAAAAATATCGGCTGCAGCGTCAACTTAAGCTTAAAGAATACTTTAACAAACAGCCTACCATTATGGAACGCCCTGAAATACCAGCCAAGTTACAGAAGATTCTACCAAAATCTAAATTTGAGCTCCAGTCTCATAATGCCTCAATAAAGACATTTGCACGCCTTCTTGATGAGCAAACCAGTGCTCATATGTCCCATATAATTTAACCAAAGCAGAAAATGAAGCTCTGCGCCATTTATCCGCACAAGTAAACCTTATCTTCCGCCTGGCGGACAAAGGGGGAGCGCTCGTAATTCAAAATCTACAGGATTATAAATCTGAAATTGAGCGCCAATTACAAGATTCCGATACATATTGTCGTCTGAGTAGGGATCCTACTGGTGAATTTAAAGACCAACTTATCAGGACTTTAGACTGTGCGGTTCGGGAAGGACAAATTTCTAGTTCCATCCGTGATGCCCTTATCCCTGCATATCCGGTTATGCCAGTATTATATACGACACCAAAAATCCATAAATCCCTCCATAATCCACCAGGACGCTCCATAATCTCCGCTAGGGCATCTCTATTTCAACCTGTAGCATTATTTCTGGATTCCATCATGCAGCCGTGTATACAAGTCCATCCTCGTTTTCTGCTTGATACCACCACACTTCTACATAAACTTCAGCAGCTACCTATCTTTGATACAAATATGCTGTTATGTAGTATTGACGTGCAAAATTTGTACACCGTTATCCCGCACGATATGGGGATGGCTGCAGTAGAGCGTGATTTAGCTAATCACAGTGAATATCAGGGCCCTGATCTTCAGTTATGCATGCAACTACTACAGATGACGCTTCCAAAAAATGTTTTCCTTTATGATGGGCACATTTATTTACAGCGTAGGGGGTGTGCTATGGTGTCCTCTGTGGCCCCTGCATACTCCAATATCTTCATGTTCGACATTGAACAGCAAATATTCTTTGAAGATCCCGATGTAGCCGGCAGTATATTGTTCTACTGCCACTACATCGACGATCTGTTACTGTTTTGGCAGGGTCCTCAGGAGCTGCTGGAAGCAACGATTCAAGGGCATAATGCTAAGCAACATCTGATTAAACTTACTTATACAATTAGTGGTCAACTATCTAGATGTTCAAATATCTATACATCAGGGCCGCATTGTGACATCTCTTTACCGTAAACCTACTGACAAAAACAATGTTCCACATTATAGTAGTTTTTATCCGCAGCCACTTAAGCGCGGCTTGCCGTTCTCCCTGCGTCTTCGCATTAGACGCATTACATCTGATCCTATAGCAGCTAACTCACAAATGGAAGTGATGATGGCCCAGTTTCTAGAACGTGGGTATCCAATCAAACTTCTACAGGAGGCTAAACAAAAAGCATTGAATATTGATAGAGCTACATTGATTGGTCCACCACAGACCCATAATGTATCTAGCCCCATTATCCCTTGGGTGATACAATATCATTCAGCCAGCACAGGCATCAACCAAATATCTAAAAATTGTGGCCTATTGTGCAAAGTGACCCCGATTTACGGCTACAGAACACCAAATTAATGTCTTGTTACAAACGTAGTAAGAACATTCGAGATATATTGGTTAAAACTGATGTCTCTAAGTATACCGTAACTACCAACCCTACGGGGGGTAGGCATAGGGGCTGTATCCGGTGTACATGCACAACCTGCCAATTCACGATAGCGGGAGATACTTTTCAACATCCCCATTCTGGGAAGACGCTATACATTGTACATACCCTGACATGTGCCACCCGCTTTGTGGTCTACCAGTTGATGTGCCCCTGTGGGCTGTCATACATAGGGAAGACTCAACGTATGTTTAAAGAACGTATGGCAGCCCACAGGTCGGCCATCAAGCTGGCCATTTCTAAGGGCACAAGTGAACAGCCTGTTGCCAGGCACTTCGCTATTAAACGGCATTCACTTACCACGCTCCGATATCGCATGATCGATCATGTGCCAGCTACTATGCGTGGTGGCGATCGGGGTTCTAAACTACTTAGACTGGAGGCCCGTTGGATTTACCGTTTAGATACGGTTCACTCACGGGGACTCAACGAGTCACATGGCTATAATAGCTTCTTGTAGATAGGTTCAGTATTATTATGATGCATAGTATCTACCACATATTAGCATTATTACTTAGGATCTGTCTATGGAACTTGGCGTTTTTGATTGTGCCATAATCTCCATATTGAAACGGACCCGCTGTCCTTGTGTCTTGTACCCGTTTTAAGATGTTATATCTTATATTATAACAGTTTTACTGGGATTTAGTTAATTTATCATCCAGTTGATAATGGGACAGTTGTTGTCCGTAGTATATATGTTGATCGATGATTATGCTAATAGTGGTTAGTGTCTATGTACCGCCAGCGATGTATTTCTTACATTTTGTTTTGTATTTATTAGATCACCGTGGTAAGTGCTATTATGCAAGTAATGAATGTATAATTGCCCGTATCATGTACTTATACCAAGCTTGCTATATTCTGTCTCTGCAGTTGTCCGTATTCTGTTTTTATTTACACTGTAACCATGGTGATGGGGAGCACGGCCGGGGGAAGTGGCACAGCGCAACGTCACTCCCAGGCGCGCTGTACAGGGCGGACGGCGTCCCGTAGCTTGCGGCTTGCACTTGCACGGGGTGATGGTACACTTTATAAGGTAAGACTTGTTCATTTGTTAATTTGACCTGAGGAAAATTACCTAATAAATGTAATTGAAACGTTGTCAGTAACGATCTGCCTGCCAAAGAACTTTATTGATTCAGACACCAGGAGTGCCGCGTTTACAGTATATATATATATATATATATATATATGTAGTGCTACTACACAGTCTATGCTGTTTTGTATTTTTTACTGTGTATTTCAATCACCTAATACCGCTTTAATCCTCTCTTTGTGCCCTGTATTTACTGTCACATAAATCAGGGAGTTATTTGCAGGTATTGTGTTTGTCTGGCTATATAGTACTGCTACGCTCTAAGGCTACATTCCCTATAATGTCTGCCACACAGGGCGAGAAATCTGCGGACGCTTCTGCATCATGCATTGCTGGCACCAAGGATTTACCTGACGGGGAAGTTTTAGCTGATGATTCAGGTACTGGGTGCCATACATCTCCCAGTCAGCCCTCAGCACCTGTGACCAATCAGGAACCACCTTGGGCAGCGTTCTCAGGTATGCTGAATACGCTTGTGACGTCTTACGCCCGTCTTATGGTGTCATCTACTCTGCCTGTCACCACTGTCATCTCACTGAAGGAACCGACAGATACGCGTCTGGAGGGATGCCTGAAGTCTATTTACTCTTTTGCCAGTGCTGTGTACATAGACCCACTATAGCAGCCTCCTGGGCCGCGAAAGAAATTGAAGCATGGGTTCAGGCAATTGAGGATGAGCTGCCTCAGGATATCTCTGACACTGCCACTTCTGCCACTATTTCTGACACTGACACTTCCCAATTACTGGAGTGTCTGCCCAGGGCGGAATAACTACAGGGACAATATGTGGCTTCAATGGCACAGGAGGTCCCACAGGGGGCGTAAGACGTGTCACAAGCATATTCAGCATACCTGAGAACGCTGCCCAAGGTGTTTCCTGTTTGGCCACAGGTGCGGAGGGATGACTGGGAGATGTATGGCACCCAGTGCCTGAATCATCAGCTAAAACTTCCCCGTCAGGTAAATCCTTGGTGCCAGCAATGCATGATGCAGAAGCGTCCGCAGATTTCTCGCCCTGTGTGGCAGACATTATAGGGAATGTAGCCTTAGAGCGTAGCAGTACAATATAGTCAGACAAACACAATACCTGCAAATAACTCCCTGATTTATGTGACCGTAAATACAGGGCACAAAGGATTAAAGCGGCGTGAGGTGACTGAAATACACAGAAAAAATTAAAAACAGTATATATTGTGTAGCTATAGATATATATTTATAGAGGGAGAGAGAGACTATGATGCACCAAGCCCCCCCCCCCCAGGATACAGAATATAGTGATAGCAAGAAGTGTGATACAGGAGAATGGAATCCACACAGCAGCTACAGGCACACCCAGTCACAGGTACAATGCAGAAGTTATTACAGATAAACAATAAAACTGCACTGGACGAGTAAAGCTGCATATAAATATGTATATATATATATATATATATATATAGACAGAACAATGCACAGTAGATACTGGATGTATATCACAGAATACTTGTGAATACTTGTACTAAATATTCAGGTAGAAGTACACTTGTTCTTAACTAAAATGACATGTAGAATACTTAAGTGTCCTGTAAATGCACAGCGCTGATGAGGCAGGCGGCTTTACAGAGGAGACAGAGCCCAGCAGTCCCGGAGATCAGCCCAGTTATGTAATGGCGCCAATATCTCTGTCAGGGAATGAGGGAGAGAGAGAGACGCAGCTCCAGGGCGGGAACACCTGCTGTAGATGGCGCCCGGAGCTGTGGGAGGGGCCACAGGTCAGCGCCTTATCCCCTATGCTGGTCCTCACCACCTGGTACTGTGGAGCCTATATGAAATGGATTTTAGTAAATCCGACCTGTGCTCCCTGTCCTGGTGGATATAGTGGGGTCCCTGAGAAGTACAGTGTCCACGCCAGCGGCACGGTCCGTCTCCTGGGACCGCAATTTACCGGCGGGTCCCACCTGGGGTACCCTTTTACCTCCTCCCTGATGTGCAGTCACGCGATCCAGGAGAGCGTCAGCGGTGTGTGCCTGGAGACCGGTACGCGTCCACTGCAAGTAACCGTGAACCGGCCGTGGGAGTATGCAGCGCTGCTGGGGAAGTGATGGAGCCGCAGCACAGAATGTCAGAATGACATAGAAAGTGCTGCGGCCCTTGAAGTCTTCTAAAAAGCTCTTTTCAGGGCTGCCCAGCGCAGCCCCACCTATTAGCTGCCGGCACCAACTTACAAACTGAGCTCCAGTGCCTGGAGGCGGGGCTATAGAGGAGGCGGTGCAGTGCATCCTGCGAACAGTCAAAGCTTTAGCCTGTTGGTGCCTCGGATCAAGATCCTACTCTACACCCCGATGTATTCCCTGTGGAATCCCAGTGTACCCCGCTGCAGAAATATTAATAAATGAGAAGGAACAAGGAAACGGGAAAGATAGGTAGGAACAGGAGGAAGCAGGACACATACGGACCCGCAATATTTCATAGGTAGCGGACAGGAGCTCGGAGCATAGAAGCTGCGCGGTATAAACGCCAGTTCTGTAAGACCTCTGTGGCTGCGGACTGGGAAACACCCGACGCAGTGAGCGTGCTTAGAGCAGCAGCACGCAGAAGATAAGACAATCTGAAGCTGCTGTACGTGTACTACAGACACTGGAAACAATATAGCTGGAATTACATAAGAAGGTCTGCCGAATAAACCCCTGAAATGTCATTACTTCTGAGAAAGGCAGCGTTAGTCAGAGTCTGGCAGATACAGGAGGGATGACTCACGTACAATCTTCTCTCATGCAGTCACCTCCAGCGATGAATATTAAGTAATGATACTTTCATGTGGTGAGCGCTCCGAATACGGTACACAGAGGAAAAGAGTGCGAGCACTTTAAATGGTTTTCCATGGAAAATCCTGCAGTGCATCACCGAATAACGCAGCAACTGCGCTCCCAAGGCGCAGGACTGGAGTAAATTCTTTGCAGACAGTGATTTCAATAAATATATATAGTTTGTGGCAGAATGTTGTGATTCACGGAGATCGTATTTCAGGGCTGATTGGTGTGATGCGTAAAACACATGCTGCTCTTCTGTAAGAGTAATGTGCGACATCCCTGGCACCACTTACAGTAATGACTTACCATCTGCGGGGAGTTCCAGTAGCTGCGGCTCTCTCACCGCCATGACATAAGCCCTGTGCTCGCCAGACTCACCGCCTCTATCACTACAGCGCGTGCTGCAACGTCTCACACCTACTATGTGTCCAGCGCTAGGGAAGAGGCCACTGACTCCCACGCGCTGATCCACCTCTCATAATGGCGTCAGTGAGCGATACTGAATGCAATGAGCGATGACACGCAGGTGCCACCAAGCTCTACAGAGAAGACTCACCGGCTGGCGTTCATATCAACATCATCAAACTACAATAATTATAGCGAGCTCACAGGACACAATGAGGCACCGAATGAGGACGCAGCTCGCTTCAGAGTCATAAATGTACAGATGGAAAACAAATACTAACAGCTTACTGTATATGTGACCCGGAGAGCCAGAGCGGAGCATTGCACCGCGCAGACCCTGTACACTGCTCCCAGCACTGCCCTATAACACATACACCGCACAGACCCTGTACACTGCTCCCAGCACTGCCCTATAACACATGCACCGCGCAGACCCTGTACACTGCTCCCAGCACTGCCCTATAACACATGCACCGCGCAGACCCTGTACACTGCTTCCAGCACTGCCCTATAACACATACACCGCACAGACCCTGTACACTGCTCCCAGCACTGCCCTATAACACATGCACCGCGCAGACCCTGTACACTGCTCCCAGCACTGCCCTATAACACATGCACCGCGCAGACCCTGTACACTGCTTCCAGCACTGCCCTATAACACATACACCGCACAGACCCTGTACACTGCTCCCAGCACTGCCCTATAACACATGCACCGCACAGACCCTGTACACTGCTCCCAGCACTGCCCTATAACACATGCACCGCGCAGACCCTGTACACTGCTCCCAGCACTGCCCTATAACACATACACCGCACAGACCCTGTACACTGCTCCCAGCACTGCCCTATAACACATGCACCGCGCAGACCCTGTACACTGCTCCCAGCACTGCCCTATAACACATGCACCGCACAGACCCTGTACACTGCTCCCAGCACTGCCCTATAACACATGCACCGCACAGACCCTGTACACTGCTCCCAGCACTGCCCTATAACACATGCACCGCGCAGACCCTGTACACTGCTCCCAGCACTGCCCTATAACACATGCACCGCGCAGACCCTGTACACTGCTCCCAGCACTGCTCTATAACACATACACGCACAGACCCTGTACACTGCTCCCAGCACTGCCCTATAACACATGCACCGCACAGACCCTGTACACTGCTCCCAGCACTGCCCTATAACACATGCACCGCACAGACCCTGTACACTGCTCCCAGCACTGCCCTATAACACATGCACCGCGCAGACCCTGTACACTGCTCCCAGCACTGCCCTATAACACATGCACCGCGCAGACCCTGTACACTGCTCCCAGCACTGCTCTATAACACATACACGCACAGACCCTGTACACTGCTCCCAGCACTGCCCTATAACACATGCACCGCGCAGACCCTGTACACTGCTCCCAGCACTGCTCTATAACACATACACGCACAGACCCTGTACACTGCTCCCAGCACTGCCCTATAACACATGCACCGCACAGACCCTGTACACTGCTCCCAGCACTGCCCTATAACACATGCACCGCACAGACCCTGTACACTGCTCCCAGCACTGCCCTATAACACATGCACCGCGCAGATCCTGTACACTGCTCCCAGCACTGCCCTATAAACACATGCACCGCGCAGACCCTGTACACTGCTCCCAGCACTGCTCTATAACACATACACGCACAGACCCTGTACACTGCTCCCAGCACTGCCCTATAACACATGCACCGCACAGACCCTGTACACTGCTCCCAGCACTGCCCTATAACACATGCACCGCGCAGACCCTGTACACTGCTCCCAGCACTGCCCTATAACACATGCACCGCGCAGACCCTGCACACTGCTCCCAGCACTGCCCTATAACACATACACCGCACAGACCCTGTACACTGCTTCCAGCACTGCCCTATAACACATGCACCGCACAGACCCTGTACACTGCTCCCAGCACTGCCCTATAACACATACACCGCACAAACCCTGTACAGGGTCTGCGCGGTGCATGTGTTTATAGGGCAGTGCTGGGAGCAGTGTACAGGGTCTGCGCGGTGTATGTGTTATAGGCAGTGCTGGAAGCAGTGTACAGGATCTGCGCGGTGCATGTGTTATAGGGCAGTGCTGGGAGCAGTGTACAGGGTCTGTGCGGTGTATGTGTTATAGGGCAATGCTGGGAGCAGTGTACAGGGTCTGTGCGGTGTATGTGTTATAGGGCAGTGCTGGGAGCAGTGTACAGGGTCTGTGCGGCGTATGTGTTATAGGGCAGTGCTGGAAGCAGTGTACAGGGTCTGTGCGGTGTATGTGTTATAGGGCAGTGCTGGAAGCAGTGTACAGGGTCTGTGCGGTGTATGTGTTATAGGGCAGTGCTGGGAGCAGTGTACAGGGTCTGTGCGGTGTATGTGTTATAGGGCAGTGCTGGGAGCAGTGTACAGGGTGTGTGCGGTGTATGTGTTATAGGGCAGTGCTGGAAGCAGTGTACAGGGTCTGTGCGGTGTATGTGTTATAGGGCAGTGCTGGGAGCAGTGTACAGGGTCTGTGCGGTGTATGTGTTATAGGGCAGTGCTGGGAGCAGTGTGCAGGGTCTGTGCGGTGTATGTGTTATAGGGCAGTGCTGGAAGCAGTGTACAGGGTCTGTGCGGTGTATGTGTTATAGGGCAGTGCTGGGAGCAGTGTACAGGGTCTGTGCGGTGTATGTGTTATAGGGCAGTGCTGGGAGCAGTGTACAGGGTCTGCGCGGTGTATGTGTTATAGGGCAGTGCTGGGAGCAGTGTACAGGGTCTGTGCGGTGCATGTGTTATAGGGCAGTGCTGGGAGCAGTGTACAGGGTCTGTGCGGTGCATGTGTTTATAGGGCAGTGCTGGAAGCAGTGTACAGGGTCTGTGCGGTGCATGTGTTATAGGGCAGTGCTGGGAGCAGTGTACAGGGTCTGCGCGGTGCATGTGTTATAGGGCAGTGCTGGGAGCAGTGTACAGGGTCTGCGCGGTGCATGTGTTATAGGGCAGTGCTGGAAGCAGTGTACAGGGTCTGCGCGGTGTATGTGTTATAGGGCAGTGCTGGGAGCAGTGTACAGGGTCTGCGCGGTGCATGTGTTATAGGGCAGTGCTGGGAGCAGTGTACAGGGTCTGTGCGGTGCATGTGTTATAGGGCAGTGCTGGAAGCAGTGTACAGGGTCTGCGCGGTGCATGTGTTATAGGGCAGTGCTGGAAGCAGTGTACAGGGTCTGCGCGGTGCATGTGTTATAGGGCAGTGCTGGAAGCAGTGTACAGGGTCTGTGCGGTGCATGTGTTATAGGGCAGTGCTGGAAGCAGTGTACAGGGTCTGCGCGGTGCATGTGTTATAGGGCAGTGCTGGGAGCAGTGTACAGGGTCTGTGCGGTGCATGTGTTATAGGGCAGTGCTGGGAGCAGTGTACAGGGTCTGTGCGGTGCATGTGTTATAGGGCAGTGCTGGGAGCAGTGTACAGGGTCTGTGCGGTGTATGTGTTATAGGGCAGTGCTGGAAGCAGTGTACAGGGTCTGCGCGGTGCATGTGTTATAGGGCAGTGCTGGGAGCAGTGTACAGGGTCTGCGCGGTGTATGTGTTATAGGCAGTGCTGGAAGCAGTGTACAGGGTCTGCGCGGTGCATGTGTTATAGGGCAGTGCTGGGAGCAGTGTACAGGGTCTGCGCGGTGTATGTGTTATAGGGCAGTGCTGGAAGCAGTGTACAGGGTCTGCGCGGTGTATGTGTTATAGGGCAGTGCTGGAAGCAGTGTACAGGGTCTGTGCGGTGTATGTGTTATAGGGCAGTGCTGGGAGCAGTGTACAGGGTCTGTGCGGTGTATGTGTTATAGGGCAGTGCTGGGAGCAGTGTACAGGGTCTGTGCGGTGTATGTGTTATAGGGCAGTGCTGGAAGCAGTGTACAGGGTCTGCGCGGTGCATGTGTTATAGGGCAGTGCTGGGAGCAGTGTACAGGGTCTGCGCGGTGCATGTGTTATAGGCAGTGCTTTAAGCAGTGTACAGGGTCTGCGCGGTGCATGTGTTATAGGGCAGTGCTGGAAGCAGTGTACAGGGTCTGCGCGGTGCATGTGTTATAGGGCAGTGCTGGAAGCAGTGTACAGGGTCTGCGCGGTGTATGTGTTATAGGGCAGTGCTGGGAGCAGTGTACAGGGTCTGCGCGGTGCATGTGTTATAGGGCAGTGCTGGGAGCAGTGTACAGGGTCTGCGCGGTGCATGTGTTATAGGGCAGTGCTGGGAGCAGTGTACAGGGTCTGCGCGGTGCATGTGTTATAGGGCAGTGCTGGAAGCAGTGTACAGGGTCTGTGCGGTGTATGTGTTATAGGGCAGTGCTGGGAGCAGTGTACAGGGTCTGCGCGGTGCATGTTTTATAGGGCAGTGCTGGGAGCAGTGTACAGGGTCTGCGCGGTGCATGTGTTATAGGGCAGTGCTGGGAGCAGTGTACAGGGTCTGCGCGGTGCATGTGTTTATAGGGCAGTGCTGGGAGCAGTGTACAGGGTCTGCGCGGTGCATGTGTTATAGGGCAGTGCTGGAAGCAGTGTACAGGGTCTGCGCGGTGCATGTGTTATAGGGCAGTGCTGGGAGCAGTGTACAGGGTCTGCGCGGTGCATGTGTTTATAGGGCAGTGCTGGGAGCAGTGTACAGGGTCTGCGCGGTGTATGTGTTATAGGCAGTGCTGGAAGCAGTGTACAGGATCTGCGCGGTGCATGTGTTATAGGGCAGTGCTGGGAGCAGTGTACAGGGTCTGTGCGGTGTATGTGTTATAGGGCAATGCTGGGAGCAGTGTACAGGGTCTGTGCGGTGTATGTGTTATAGGGCAGTGCTGGGAGCAGTGTACAGGGTCTGTGCGGCGTATGTGTTATAGGGCAGTGCTGGAAGCAGTGTACAGGGTCTGTGCGGTGTATGTGTTATAGGGCAGTGCTGGAAGCAGTGTACAGGGTCTGTGCGGTGTATGTGTTATAGGGCAGTGCTGGGAGCAGTGTACAGGGTCTGTGCGGTGTATGTGTTATAGGGCAGTGCTGGGAGCAGTGTACAGGGTGTGTGCGGTGTATGTGTTATAGGGCAGTGCTGGAAGCAGTGTACAGGGTCTGTGCGGTGTATGTGTTATAGGGCAGTGCTGGGAGCAGTGTACAGGGTCTGTGCGGTGTATGTGTTATAGGGCAGTGCTGGGAGCAGTGTGCAGGGTCTGTGCGGTGTATGTGTTATAGGGCAGTGCTGGAAGCAGTGTACAGGGTCTGTGCGGTGTATGTGTTATAGGGCAGTGCTGGGAGCAGTGTACAGGGTCTGTGCGGTGTATGTGTTATAGGGCAGTGCTGGGAGCAGTGTACAGGGTCTGCGCGGTGTATGTGTTATAGGGCAGTGCTGGGAGCAGTGTACAGGGTCTGTGCGGTGCATGTGTTATAGGGCAGTGCTGGGAGCAGTGTACAGGGTCTGTGCGGTGCATGTGTTTATAGGGCAGTGCTGGAAGCAGTGTACAGGGTCTGTGCGGTGCATGTGTTATAGGGCAGTGCTGGGAGCAGTGTACAGGGTCTGCGCGGTGCATGTGTTATAGGGCAGTGCTGGGAGCAGTGTACAGGGTCTGCGCGGTGCATGTGTTATAGGGCAGTGCTGGAAGCAGTGTACAGGGTCTGCGCGGTGTATGTGTTATAGGGCAGTGCTGGGAGCAGTGTACAGGGTCTGCGCGGTGCATGTGTTATAGGGCAGTGCTGGGAGCAGTGTACAGGGTCTGTGCGGTGCATGTGTTATAGGGCAGTGCTGGAAGCAGTGTACAGGGTCTGTGCGGTGCATGTGTTATAGGGCAGTGCTGGAAGCAGTGTACAGGGTCTGCGCGGTGCATGTGTTATAGGGCAGTGCTGGAAGCAGTGTACAGGGTCTGTGCGGTGCATGTGTTATAGGGCAGTGCTGGAAGCAGTGTACAGGGTCTGCGCGGTGCATGTGTTATAGGGCAGTGCTGGAAGCAGTGTACAGGGTCTGCGCGGTGCATGTGTTATAGGGCAGTGCTGGGAGCAGTGTACAGGGTCTGTGCGGTGCATGTGTTATAGGGCAGTGCTGGGAGCAGTGTACAGGGTCTGCGCGGTGTATGTGTTATAGGCAGTGCTGGAAGCAGTGTACAGGATCTGCGCGGTGCATGTGTTATAGGGCAGTGCTGGGAGCAGTGTACAGGGTCTGTGCGGTGTATGTGTTATAGGGCAATGCTGGGAGCAGTGTACAGGGTCTGTGCGGTGTATGTGTTATAGGGCAGTGCTGGGAGCAGTGTACAGGGTCTGTGCGGCGTATGTGTTATAGGGCAGTGCTGGAAGCAGTGTACAGGGTCTGTGCGGTGTATGTGTTATAGGGCAGTGCTGGAAGCAGTGTACAGGGTCTGTGCGGTGTATGTGTTATAGGGCAGTGCTGGGAGCAGTGTACAGGGTCTGTGCGGTGTATGTGTTATAGGGCAGTGCTGGGAGCAGTGTACAGGGTGTGTGCGGTGTATGTGTTATAGGGCAGTGCTGGAAGCAGTGTACAGGGTCTGTGCGGTGTATGTGTTATAGGGCAGTGCTGGGAGCAGTGTACAGGGTCTGTGCGGTGTATGTGTTATAGGGCAGTGCTGGGAGCAGTGTGCAGGGTCTGTGCGGTGTATGTGTTATAGGGCAGTGCTGGAAGCAGTGTACAGGGTCTGTGCGGTGTATGTGTTATAGGGCAGTGCTGGGAGCAGTGTACAGGGTCTGTGCGGTGTATGTGTTATAGGGCAGTGCTGGGAGCAGTGTACAGGGTCTGCGCGGTGTATGTGTTATAGGGCAGTGCTGGGAGCAGTGTACAGGGTCTGTGCGGTGCATGTGTTATAGGGCAGTGCTGGGAGCAGTGTACAGGGTCTGTGCGGTGCATGTGTTTATAGGGCAGTGCTGGAAGCAGTGTACAGGGTCTGTGCGGTGCATGTGTTATAGGGCAGTGCTGGGAGCAGTGTACAGGGTCTGCGCGGTGCATGTGTTATAGGGCAGTGCTGGGAGCAGTGTACAGGGTCTGCGCGGTGCATGTGTTATAGGGCAGTGCTGGAAGCAGTGTACAGGGTCTGCGCGGTGTATGTGTTATAGGGCAGTGCTGGGAGCAGTGTACAGGGTCTGCGCGGTGCATGTGTTATAGGGCAGTGCTGGGAGCAGTGTACAGGGTCTGTGCGGTGCATGTGTTATAGGGCAGTGCTGGAAGCAGTGTACAGGGTCTGTGCGGTGCATGTGTTATAGGGCAGTGCTGGAAGCAGTGTACAGGGTCTGCGCGGTGCATGTGTTATAGGGCAGTGCTGGAAGCAGTGTACAGGGTCTGTGCGGTGCATGTGTTATAGGGCAGTGCTGGAAGCAGTGTACAGGGTCTGCGCGGTGCATGTGTTATAGGGCAGTGCTGGACCCGCAATCACCCCAACATATCCACATCTTCCCAGCAGAGCAGCAAATATACAGATGTGCCCCCTTACATCTCGCCTCCTTGCATATTAAACCTCACTTTTAGTCATACCACGCCGTCACATGACACTGACCGCTGAGTGTATTTTTCTCGCTACTTTTTCCATTAAAATGCGTCTTATTTGCAAAGTGATGTGAATAGAACATACAAGCTGGAAGCAGTGTACAGGGTATGCACGGTGTATGTGTTATAGGGCAGTGCTGGGAGCAGTGTACAGGGTCTGTGCGGTGCATGTGTTATAGGGCAGTGCTGGGAGCAGTGTACAGGGTCTGCGCGGTGCATGTGTTATAGGGCAGTGCTGGGAGCAGTGTACAGGGTCTGTGCGTGTATGTGTTATAGGGCAGTGCTGGGAGCAGTGTACAGGGTCTGCGCGGTGCATGTGTTATAGGGCAGTGCTGGGAGCAGTGTACAGGGTCTGCGCGGTGCATGTGTTATAGGGCAGTGCTGGGAGCAGTGTACAGGGTCTGTGCGGTGCATGTGTTATAGGGCAGTGCTGGGAGCAGTGTACAGGGTCTGTGCGGTGTATGTGTTATAGGGCAGTGCTGGAAGCAGTGTACAGGGTCTGCGCGGTGCATGTGTTATAGGGCAGTGCTGGGAGCAGTGTACAGGGTCTGCGCGGTGTATGTGTTATAGGCAGTGCTGGAAGCAGTGTACAGGGTCTGCGCGGTGCATGTGTTATAGGGCAGTGCTGGGAGCAGTGTACAGGGTCTGCGCGGTGTATGTGTTATAGGGCAGTGCTGGAAGCAGTGTACAGGGTCTGCGCGGTGTATGTGTTATAGGGCAGTGCTGGAAGCAGTGTACAGGGTCTGTGCGGTGTATGTGTTATAGGGCAGTGCTGGGAGCAGTGTACAGGGTCTGTGCGGTGTATGTGTTATAGGGCAGTGCTGGGAGCAGTGTACAGGGTCTGTGCGGTGTATGTGTTATAGGGCAGTGCTGGAAGCAGTGTACAGGGTCTGCGCGGTGCATGTGTTATAGGGCAGTGCTGGGAGCAGTGTACAGGGTCTGCGCGGTGCATGTGTTATAGGCAGTGCTTTAAGCAGTGTACAGGGTCTGCGCGGTGCATGTGTTATAGGGCAGTGCTGGAAGCAGTGTACAGGGTCTGCGCGGTGCATGTGTTATAGGGCAGTGCTGGAAGCAGTGTACAGGGTCTGCGCGGTGTATGTGTTATAGGGCAGTGCTGGGAGCAGTGTACAGGGTCTGCGCGGTGCATGTGTTATAGGGCAGTGCTGGGAGCAGTGTACAGGGTCTGCGCGGTGCATGTGTTATAGGGCAGTGCTGGGAGCAGTGTACAGGGTCTGCGCGGTGCATGTGTTATAGGGCAGTGCTGGAAGCAGTGTACAGGGTCTGTGCGGTGTATGTGTTATAGGGCAGTGCTGGGAGCAGTGTACAGGGTCTGCGCGGTGCATGTTTTATAGGGCAGTGCTGGGAGCAGTGTACAGGGTCTGCGCGGTGCATGTGTTATAGGGCAGTGCTGGGAGCAGTGTACAGGGTCTGCGCGGTGCATGTGTTTATAGGGCAGTGCTGGGAGCAGTGTACAGGGTCTGCGCGGTGCATGTGTTATAGGGCAGTGCTGGAAGCAGTGTACAGGGTCTGCGCGGTGCATGTGTTATAGGGCAGTGCTGGGAGCAGTGTACAGGGTCTGCGCGGTGCATGTGTTTATAGGGCAGTGCTGGGAGCAGTGTACAGGGTCTGCGCGGTGTATGTGTTATAGGCAGTGCTGGAAGCAGTGTACAGGATCTGCGCGGTGCATGTGTTATAGGGCAGTGCTGGGAGCAGTGTACAGGGTCTGTGCGGTGTATGTGTTATAGGGCAATGCTGGGAGCAGTGTACAGGGTCTGTGCGGTGTATGTGTTATAGGGCAGTGCTGGGAGCAGTGTACAGGGTCTGTGCGGCGTATGTGTTATAGGGCAGTGCTGGAAGCAGTGTACAGGGTCTGTGCGGTGTATGTGTTATAGGGCAGTGCTGGAAGCAGTGTACAGGGTCTGTGCGGTGTATGTGTTATAGGGCAGTGCTGGGAGCAGTGTACAGGGTCTGTGCGGTGTATGTGTTATAGGGCAGTGCTGGGAGCAGTGTACAGGGTGTGTGCGGTGTATGTGTTATAGGGCAGTGCTGGAAGCAGTGTACAGGGTCTGTGCGGTGTATGTGTTATAGGGCAGTGCTGGGAGCAGTGTACAGGGTCTGTGCGGTGTATGTGTTATAGGGCAGTGCTGGGAGCAGTGTGCAGGGTCTGTGCGGTGTATGTGTTATAGGGCAGTGCTGGAAGCAGTGTACAGGGTCTGTGCGGTGTATGTGTTATAGGGCAGTGCTGGGAGCAGTGTACAGGGTCTGTGCGGTGTATGTGTTATAGGGCAGTGCTGGGAGCAGTGTACAGGGTCTGCGCGGTGTATGTGTTATAGGGCAGTGCTGGGAGCAGTGTACAGGGTCTGTGCGGTGCATGTGTTATAGGGCAGTGCTGGGAGCAGTGTACAGGGTCTGTGCGGTGCATGTGTTTATAGGGCAGTGCTGGAAGCAGTGTACAGGGTCTGTGCGGTGCATGTGTTATAGGGCAGTGCTGGGAGCAGTGTACAGGGTCTGTGCGGTGCATGTGTTATAGGGCAGTGCTGGAAGCAGTGTACAGGGTCTGCGCGGTGCATGTGTTATAGGGCAGTGCTGGAAGCAGTGTACAGGGTCTGTGCGGTGCATGTGTTATAGGGCAGTGCTGGAAGCAGTGTACAGGGTCTGCGCGGTGCATGTGTTATAGGGCAGTGCTGGAAGCAGTGTACAGGGTCTGCGCGGTGCATGTGTTATAGGGCAGTGCTGGGAGCAGTGTACAGGGTCTGTGCGGTGCATGTGTTATAGGGCAGTGCTGGGAGCAGTGTACAGGGTCTGTGCGGTGTATGTGTTATAGGGCATTGCTGGAAGCAGTGTACAGGGTCTGCGCGGTGTATGTGTTATAGGCAGTGCTTTAAGCAGTGTACAGGGTCTGCGCGGTGCATGTGTTATAGGCAGTGCTTTAAGCAGTGTACAGGGTCTGCGCGGTGCATGTGTTATAGGGCAGTGCTGGGAGCAGTGTACAGGGTCTGCGCGGTGCATGTGTTATAGGGCAGTGCTGGAAGCAGTGTACAGGGTCTGCGCGGTGCATGTGTTATAGGGCAGTGCTGGAAGCAGTGTACAGGGTCTGCGCGGTGCATGTGTTATAGGGCAGTGCTGGGAGCAGTGTACAGGGTCTGTGCGGTGCATGTGTTATAGGGCAGTGCTGGGAGCAGTGTACAGGGTCTGTGCGGTGTATGTGTTATAGGGCAGTGCTGGAAGCAGTGTACAGGGTCTGCGCGGTGTATGTGTTATAGGCAGTGCTTTAAGCAGTGTACAGGGTCTGCGCGGTGCATGTGTTATAGGGCAGTGCTGGGAGCAGTGTACAGGGTCTGCGCGGTGCATGTGTTATAGGGCAGTGCTGGGAGCAGTGTACAGGGTCTGCGCGGTGTATGTGTTATAGGGCAGTGCTGGAAGCAGTGTACAGGGTCTGCGCGGTGCATGTGTTATAGGGCAGTGCTGGGAGCAGTGTACAGGGTCTGTGCGGTGTATGTGTTATAGGGCAGTGCTGGGAGCAGTGTACAGGGTCTGCGCGGTGCATGTGTTATAGGGCAGTGCTGGGAGCAGTGTACAGGGTCTGCGCGGTGCATGTGTTATAGGGCAGTGCTGGGAGCAGTGTACAGGGTCTGTGCGGTGTATGTGTTATAGGGCAGTGCTGGGAGCAGTGTACAGGGTTTGTGCGGTGTATGTGTTATAGGGCAGTGCTGGGAGCAGTGTACAGGGTCTGTGCGGTGCATGTGTTATAGGGCAGTGCTGGAAGCAGTGTACAGGGTCTGTGCGGTGTATGTGTTATAGGGCAGTGCTGGGAGCAGTGTGCAGGGTCTGCGCGGTGCATGTGTTATAGGGCAGTGCTGGGAGCAGTGTACAGGGTCTGCGCGGTGCATGTGTTATAGGGCAGTGCTGGGAGCAGTGTACAGGGTCTGTGCGGTGTATGTGTTATAGGGCAGTGCTGGGAGCAGTGTACAGGGTTTGTGCGGTGTATGTGTTATAGGGCAGTGCTGGGAGCAGTGTACAGGGTCTGTGCGGTGCATGTGTTATAGGGCAGTGCTGGAAGCAGTGTACAGGGTCTGTGCGGTGTATGTGTTATAGGGCAGTGCTGGGAGCAGTGTGCAGGGTCTGCGCGGTGCATGTGTTATAGGGCAGTGCTGGGAGCAGTGTACAGGGTCTGCGCGGTGCATGTGTTATAGGGCAGTGCTGGGAGCAGTGTACAGGGTCTGTGCGGTGCATGTGTTATAGGGCAGTGCTGGGAGCAGTGTACAGGGTCTGTGCGGTGCATGTGTTATAGGGCAGTGCTGGGAGCAGTGTACAGGGTCTGTGCGGTGCATGTGTTATAGGGCAGTGCTGGGAGCAGTGTACAGGGTCTGTGCGTGTATGTGTTATAGAGCAGTGCTGGGAGCAGTGTACAGGGTCTGCGCGGTGCATGTGTTATAGGGCAGTGCTGGGAGCAGTGTACAGGGTCTGCGCGGTGCATGTGTTATAGGGCAGTGCTGGGAGCAGTGTACAGGGTCTGTGCGTGTATGTGTTATAGAGCAGTGCTGGGAGCAGTGTACAGGGTCTGCGCGGTGCATGTGTTATAGGGCAGTGCTGGGAGCAGTGTACAGGGTCTGCGCGGTGCATGTGTTATAGGGCAGTGCTGGGAGCAGTGTACAGGGTCTGCGCGGTGCATGTGTTATAGGGCAGTGCTGGGAGCAGTGTACAGGGTCTGCGCGGTGCATGTGTTATAGGGCAGTGCTGGGAGCAGTGTACAGGGTCTGTGCGTGTATGTGTTATAGAGCAGTGCTGGGAGCAGTGTACAGGGTCTGCGCGGTGCATGTGTTATAGGGCAGTGCTGGGAGCAGTGTACAGGGTCTGCGCGGTGCATGTGTTATAGGGCAGTGCTGGGAGCAGTGTACAGGGTCTGTGCGGTGCATGTGTTATAGGGCAGTGCTGGGAGCAGTGTACAGGGTCTGTGCGATGCATGTGTTATAGGGCAGTGCTGGGAGCAGTGTACAGGGTCTGCGCGGTGCATGTGTTATAGGGCAGTGCTGGGAGCAGTGTACAGGGTCTGCGCGGTGTATGTGTTATAGGGCAGTGCTGGGAGCAGTGTACAGGGTCTGCGCGGTGCATGTGTTATAGGGCAGTGCTGGGAGCAGTGTACAGGGTCTGTGCGGTGCATGTGTTATAGGGCAGTGCTGGGAGCAGTGTACAGGGTCTGTGCGGTGCATGTGTTATAGGGCAGTGCTGGGAGCAGTGTACAGGGTCTGCGCGGTGCATGTGTTATAGGGCAGTGCTGGGAGCAGTGTACAGGGTCTGCGCGGTGTATGTGTTATAGGACAGTGCTGGAAGCAGTGTACAGGGTCTGCGCGGTGCATGTGTTATAGGGCAGTGCTGGGAGCAGTGTACAGGGTCTGTGCGGTGCATGTGTTATAGGGCAGTGCTGGGAGCAGTGTACAGGGTCTGTGCGGTGCATGTGTTATAGGGCAGTGCTGGGAGCAGTGTACAGGGTCTGCGCGGTGCATGTGTTATAGGGCAGTGCTGGGAGCAGTGTACAGGGTCTGTGCGGTGTATGTGTTATAGGGCAGTGCTGGAAGCAGTGTACAGGGTCTGCGCGGTGCATGTGTTATAGGGCAGTGCTGGGAGCAGTGTACAGGGTCTGCGCGGTGCATGTGTTATAGGGCAGTGCTGGGAGCAGTGTACAGGGTCTGTGCGGTGCATGTGTTATAGGGCAGTGCTGGGAGCAGTGTACAGGGTCTGCGCGGTGCATGTGTTATAGGGCAGTGCTGGAAGCAGTGTACAGGGTCTGCGCGGTGCATGTGTTATAGGGCAGTGCTGGGAGCAGTGTACAGGGTCTGCGCGGTGTATGTGTTATAGGCAGTGCTGGAAGCAGTGTACAGGGTCTGCGCGGTGCATGTGTTATAGGGCAGTGCTGGGAGCAGTGTACAGGGTCTGCGCGGTGTATGTGTTATAGGGCAGTGCTGGAAGCAGTGTACAGGGTCTGCGCGGTGTATGTGTTATAGGGCAGTGCTGGAAGCAGTGTACAGGGTCTGTGCGGTGTATGTGTTATAGGGCAGTGCTGGGAGCAGTGTACAGGGTCTGTGCGGTGTATGTGTTATAGGGCAGTGCTGGGAGCAGTGTACAGGGTCTGTGCGGTGTATGTGTTATAGGGCAGTGCTGGAAGCAGTGTACAGGGTCTGCGCGGTGCATGTGTTATAGGGCAGTGCTGGGAGCAGTGTACAGGGTCTGCGCGGTGCATGTGTTATAGGCAGTGCTTTAAGCAGTGTACAGGGTCTGCGCGGTGCATGTGTTATAGGGCAGTGCTGGAAGCAGTGTACAGGGTCTGCGCGGTGCATGTGTTATAGGGCAGTGCTGGAAGCAGTGTACAGGGTCTGCGCGGTGTATGTGTTATAGGGCAGTGCTGGGAGCAGTGTACAGGGTCTGCGCGGTGCATGTGTTATAGGGCAGTGCTGGGAGCAGTGTACAGGGTCTGCGCGGTGCATGTGTTATAGGGCAGTGCTGGGAGCAGTGTACAGGGTCTGCGCGGTGCATGTGTTATAGGGCAGTGCTGGAAGCAGTGTACAGGGTCTGTGCGGTGTATGTGTTATAGGGCAGTGCTGGGAGCAGTGTACAGGGTCTGCGCGGTGCATGTTTTATAGGGCAGTGCTGGGAGCAGTGTACAGGGTCTGCGCGGTGCATGTGTTATAGGGCAGTGCTGGGAGCAGTGTACAGGGTCTGCGCGGTGCATGTGTTTATAGGGCAGTGCTGGGAGCAGTGTACAGGGTCTGCGCGGTGCATGTGTTATAGGGCAGTGCTGGAAGCAGTGTACAGGGTCTGCGCGGTGCATGTGTTATAGGGCAGTGCTGGGAGCAGTGTACAGGGTCTGCGCGGTGCATGTGTTTATAGGGCAGTGCTGGGAGCAGTGTACAGGGTCTGCGCGGTGTATGTGTTATAGGCAGTGCTGGAAGCAGTGTACAGGATCTGCGCGGTGCATGTGTTATAGGGCAGTGCTGGGAGCAGTGTACAGGGTCTGTGCGGTGTATGTGTTATAGGGCAATGCTGGGAGCAGTGTACAGGGTCTGTGCGGTGTATGTGTTATAGGGCAGTGCTGGGAGCAGTGTACAGGGTCTGTGCGGCGTATGTGTTATAGGGCAGTGCTGGAAGCAGTGTACAGGGTCTGTGCGGTGTATGTGTTATAGGGCAGTGCTGGAAGCAGTGTACAGGGTCTGTGCGGTGTATGTGTTATAGGGCAGTGCTGGGAGCAGTGTACAGGGTCTGTGCGGTGTATGTGTTATAGGGCAGTGCTGGGAGCAGTGTACAGGGTGTGTGCGGTGTATGTGTTATAGGGCAGTGCTGGAAGCAGTGTACAGGGTCTGTGCGGTGTATGTGTTATAGGGCAGTGCTGGGAGCAGTGTACAGGGTCTGTGCGGTGTATGTGTTATAGGGCAGTGCTGGGAGCAGTGTGCAGGGTCTGTGCGGTGTATGTGTTATAGGGCAGTGCTGGAAGCAGTGTACAGGGTCTGTGCGGTGTATGTGTTATAGGGCAGTGCTGGGAGCAGTGTACAGGGTCTGTGCGGTGTATGTGTTATAGGGCAGTGCTGGGAGCAGTGTACAGGGTCTGCGCGGTGTATGTGTTATAGGGCAGTGCTGGGAGCAGTGTACAGGGTCTGTGCGGTGCATGTGTTATAGGGCAGTGCTGGGAGCAGTGTACAGGGTCTGTGCGGTGCATGTGTTTATAGGGCAGTGCTGGAAGCAGTGTACAGGGTCTGTGCGGTGCATGTGTTATAGGGCAGTGCTGGGAGCAGTGTACAGGGTCTGTGCGGTGCATGTGTTATAGGGCAGTGCTGGAAGCAGTGTACAGGGTCTGCGCGGTGCATGTGTTATAGGGCAGTGCTGGAAGCAGTGTACAGGGTCTGTGCGGTGCATGTGTTATAGGGCAGTGCTGGAAGCAGTGTACAGGGTCTGCGCGGTGCATGTGTTATAGGGCAGTGCTGGAAGCAGTGTACAGGGTCTGCGCGGTGCATGTGTTATAGGGCAGTGCTGGGAGCAGTGTACAGGGTCTGTGCGGTGCATGTGTTATAGGGCAGTGCTGGGAGCAGTGTACAGGGTCTGTGCGGTGTATGTGTTATAGGGCATTGCTGGAAGCAGTGTACAGGGTCTGCGCGGTGTATGTGTTATAGGCAGTGCTTTAAGCAGTGTACAGGGTCTGCGCGGTGCATGTGTTATAGGCAGTGCTTTAAGCAGTGTACAGGGTCTGCGCGGTGCATGTGTTATAGGGCAGTGCTGGGAGCAGTGTACAGGGTCTGCGCGGTGCATGTGTTATAGGGCAGTGCTGGAAGCAGTGTACAGGGTCTGCGCGGTGCATGTGTTATAGGGCAGTGCTGGAAGCAGTGTACAGGGTCTGCGCGGTGCATGTGTTATAGGGCAGTGCTGGGAGCAGTGTACAGGGTCTGTGCGGTGCATGTGTTATAGGGCAGTGCTGGGAGCAGTGTACAGGGTCTGTGCGGTGTATGTGTTATAGGGCAGTGCTGGAAGCAGTGTACAGGGTCTGCGCGGTGTATGTGTTATAGGCAGTGCTTTAAGCAGTGTACAGGGTCTGCGCGGTGCATGTGTTATAGGGCAGTGCTGGGAGCAGTGTACAGGGTCTGCGCGGTGCATGTGTTATAGGGCAGTGCTGGGAGCAGTGTACAGGGTCTGCGCGGTGTATGTGTTATAGGGCAGTGCTGGAAGCAGTGTACAGGGTCTGCGCGGTGCATGTGTTATAGGGCAGTGCTGGGAGCAGTGTACAGGGTCTGTGCGGTGTATGTGTTATAGGGCAGTGCTGGGAGCAGTGTACAGGGTCTGCGCGGTGCATGTGTTATAGGGCAGTGCTGGGAGCAGTGTACAGGGTCTGCGCGGTGCATGTGTTATAGGGCAGTGCTGGGAGCAGTGTACAGGGTCTGTGCGGTGTATGTGTTATAGGGCAGTGCTGGGAGCAGTGTACAGGGTTTGTGCGGTGTATGTGTTATAGGGCAGTGCTGGGAGCAGTGTACAGGGTCTGTGCGGTGCATGTGTTATAGGGCAGTGCTGGAAGCAGTGTACAGGGTCTGTGCGGTGTATGTGTTATAGGGCAGTGCTGGGAGCAGTGTGCAGGGTCTGCGCGGTGCATGTGTTATAGGGCAGTGCTGGGAGCAGTGTACAGGGTCTGCGCGGTGCATGTGTTATAGGGCAGTGCTGGGAGCAGTGTACAGGGTCTGTGCGGTGTATGTGTTATAGGGCAGTGCTGGGAGCAGTGTACAGGGTTTGTGCGGTGTATGTGTTATAGGGCAGTGCTGGGAGCAGTGTACAGGGTCTGTGCGGTGCATGTGTTATAGGGCAGTGCTGGAAGCAGTGTACAGGGTCTGTGCGGTGTATGTGTTATAGGGCAGTGCTGGGAGCAGTGTGCAGGGTCTGCGCGGTGCATGTGTTATAGGGCAGTGCTGGGAGCAGTGTACAGGGTCTGCGCGGTGCATGTGTTATAGGGCAGTGCTGGGAGCAGTGTACAGGGTCTGTGCGGTGCATGTGTTATAGGGCAGTGCTGGGAGCAGTGTACAGGGTCTGTGCGGTGCATGTGTTATAGGGCAGTGCTGGGAGCAGTGTACAGGGTCTGTGCGGTGCATGTGTTATAGGGCAGTGCTGGGAGCAGTGTACAGGGTCTGTGCGTGTATGTGTTATAGAGCAGTGCTGGGAGCAGTGTACAGGGTCTGCGCGGTGCATGTGTTATAGGGCAGTGCTGGGAGCAGTGTACAGGGTCTGCGCGGTGCATGTGTTATAGGGCAGTGCTGGGAGCAGTGTACAGGGTCTGTGCGTGTATGTGTTATAGAGCAGTGCTGGGAGCAGTGTACAGGGTCTGCGCGGTGCATGTGTTATAGGGCAGTGCTGGGAGCAGTGTACAGGGTCTGCGCGGTGCATGTGTTATAGGGCAGTGCTGGGAGCAGTGTACAGGGTCTGCGCGGTGCATGTGTTATAGGGCAGTGCTGGGAGCAGTGTACAGGGTCTGCGCGGTGCATGTGTTATAGGGCAGTGCTGGGAGCAGTGTACAGGGTCTGTGCGTGTATGTGTTATAGAGCAGTGCTGGGAGCAGTGTACAGGGTCTGCGCGGTGCATGTGTTATAGGGCAGTGCTGGGAGCAGTGTACAGGGTCTGCGCGGTGCATGTGTTATAGGGCAGTGCTGGGAGCAGTGTACAGGGTCTGTGCGGTGCATGTGTTATAGGGCAGTGCTGGGAGCAGTGTACAGGGTCTGTGCGGTGCATGTGTTATAGGGCAGTGCTGGGAGCAGTGTACAGGGTCTGCGCGGTGCATGTGTTATAGGGCAGTGCTGGGAGCAGTGTACAGGGTCTGCGCGGTGTATGTGTTATAGGGCAGTGCTGGGAGCAGTGTACAGGGTCTGCGCGGTGCATGTGTTATAGGGCAGTGCTGGGAGCAGTGTACAGGGTCTGTGCGGTGCATGTGTTATAGGGCAGTGCTGGGAGCAGTGTACAGGGTCTGTGCGGTGCATGTGTTATAGGGCAGTGCTGGGAGCAGTGTACAGGGTCTGCGCGGTGCATGTGTTATAGGGCAGTGCTGGGAGCAGTGTACAGGGTCTGCGCGGTGTATGTGTTATAGGACAGTGCTGGAAGCAGTGTACAGGGTCTGCGCGGTGCATGTGTTATAGGGCAGTGCTGGGAGCAGTGTACAGGGTCTGCGCGGTGCATGTGTTATACACATACACCGCGCAGACCCTGTACACTGCTCCCAGCACTGCCCTATAACACATGCACCGCGCAGACCCTGTACACTGCTTCCAGCACTGCCCTATAACACATACACCGCACAGACCCTGTACACTGCTCCCAGCACTGCCCTATAACACATGCACCGCACAGACCCTGTACACTGCTCCCAGCACTGCCCTATAACACATGCACCGCACAGACCCTGTACACTGCTCCCAGCACTGCCCTATAACACATGCACCGCGCAGACCCTGTACACTGCTTCCAGCACTGCCCTATAACACATACACCGCACAGACCCTGTACACTGCTCCCAGCACTGCCCTATAACACATGCACCGCACAGACCCTGTACACTGCTCCCAGCACTGCCCTATAACACATGCACCGCACAGACCCTGTACACTGCTCCCAGCACTGCCCTATAACACATACACGCACAGACCCTGTACACTGCTCCCAGCACTGCCCTATAACACATACACCGCACAGACCCTGTACACTGCTCCCAGCACTGCCCTATAACACATGCACCGCACAGACCCTGTACACTGCTCCCAGCACTGCCCTATAACACATGCACCGCACAGACCCTGTACACTGCTTCCAGCACTGCCCTATAACACATACACCGTGCATACCCTGTACACTGCTTCCAGCTTGTATGTTCTATTCACATCACTTTGCAAATAAGACGCATTTTAATGGAAAAAGTAGCGAGAAAAATACACTCAGCGGTCAGTGTCATGTGACGGCGTGGTATGACTAAAAGTGAGGTTTAATATGCAAGGAGGCGAGATGTAAGGGGGCACATCTGTATATTTGCTGCTCTGCTGGGAAGATGTGGATATGTTGGGGTGATTGCGGGTTCAGCAGGGCGAGGGAGGGAAGAGGCCTGTGGGCGGCTTACGCTGAGACGTGCTAGATCTGACCCCAGTGACTTACTGATGTTATACACGGTGCAGGGTGTTCAGAGAGACGGCGTCCAGTATACCCATATACTTACATGTCCACTGATGTGACCACCTGTGTCGCCATGCACTCTATTATGCTAGGAACGCTACTGAATGGGCACTGAAATCTGCTCCATCTGCTGATTATATGTGTAGAGACACTATGTCCAATCTCATGACGTATGATCTTACCCTAGGGCTTCATATGGACAGCACTCCCTATCGTGCCTGAAATCAGCTGCAGTCAGTGGCCTGGGAGCGTGGATCCACAGGCAGGACGGGGTAAATCTACGGAACCCAGTAAGATTGTGCCACAGCTTAATGGGGCAGATATACTAACCTGGAGACGGCATAAGGAAGTGATAAACCAGTGATAAGTGCAAAGTGATAAACGCACCAGCCAATCAGCTCCAACATGTAAATTAACAGTTAGGATCTGATTGGCTGGTGCGTTTATCACCTTGCACTTATCACTGGTTTATCACTTCCTTATGCCGTCCAGGCTTAGTACATCTGCCCCATTGTGTGCCGTGTAGAACAGAGGGAAAGGAGTACAGACATAGCCACGCTCATCTAGTGTGGCTACATCCTAAACATGCACTGATGGTGCGGCTATGCGACGCGGCACCTACCCAAGCCGAGGCAGCACACAAATATACTCTTGTCCATGCTAATGGGGTGTGTATATGACGCGCACGCACCACGGACGTGCCTGCACCCTGCGACTGCCGGGGAGCGGATGTAAGCACGATGTGCGTGGCTACCTCTGTATGCAACACTGTTGCGTCATAGACCAAGAAACACCTAATAATGTCACCCATGTTCCTTGTCACTAAACCAAGCTATTATACTACCACAGGACTAGCAAAGAGAAGAGAAACAATGACACCTCTACTTAACGGCGAGCTTTGTAATCAGGATTATTAGCGATATCAGCACTAGGAGAGAACCCTATAATACAGTTATACAGAATATTTACATGATACAAAACACAAGTATATCTAGGGCTGGAGTCACTGGTGGGAATGGAACACTGGCGGAGCTCTTACCTAGAAGCAGTCTGCTCTCCGGCACGCCAGACGCCACTTCTTCTCTGATTAAATCGCTCAGGATGTGGCACATGGAGTCCACCGAGTCCAGGTGTTCCGGGCAATCACGGGAGATTTTATACCTATCAAACCAGACATTGGACACGGCTCCCTGCATCGGTGTATAGGGCCTAGGGATAGAGATATAACAGTGAGGCCACGTCTTCTCTACACCACAATACACTGCATACGTACAGGACAGAGATATAACAGTGAGGTCACGTCTTCTCTACACCACAATACATTGCATACGTACAGGGCTCCCTGCATCGGTGTATAGGGCCTAGGGACAGAGATATAACAGTGAGGTCACGTCTTCTCTACACCACAATACACTGCATACGTACAGGGCTCCCTGCATCGGTGTATAGGGCCTAGGGACAGAGATATAACAGTGAGGTCACGTCTTCTCTACACCACAATACACTGCATACGTACAGGGCTCCCTGCATCGGTGTATAGGGCCTAGGGACAGAGATATAACAGTGAGGTCACGTCTTCTCTACACCACAATACACTGCATACGTACAGGGCTCCCTGCATCGGTGTATAGGGCCTAGGGACAGAGATATAACAGTGAGGTCACGTCTTCTCTACACCACAATACACTGCATACGTACAGGACTCCCTGCATCGGTGTATAGGGCCTAGGGACAGAGATATAACAGTGAGGCCACGTCTTCTCTACACCACAATACACTGCATACGTACAGGGCTCCCTGCATCGGTGTATAGGGCCTAGGGACAGAGATATAACAGTGAGGCCACGTCTTCTCTACACCACAATACACTGCATACGTACAGGGCTCCCTGCATCGGTGTATAGGGCCTAGGGACAGAGATATAACAGTGAGGTCACGTCTTCTCTACACCACAATACACTGCATACGTACAGGGCTCCCTGCATCGGTGTATAGGGCCTAGGGACAGAGATATAACAGTGAGGTCACGTCTTCTCTACACCACAATACACTGCATACGTACAGGGCTCCCTGCATCGGTGTATAGGGCCTAGGGACAGAGATATAACAGTGAGGTCACGTCTTCTCTACACCACAATACACTGCATACGTACAGGGCTCCCTGCATCAGTGTATAGGGCCTAGGACAGAGATATAACAGTGAGGTCACGTCTTCTCTACACCACAATACACTGCATACGTACAGGGCTCCCTGCATCGGTGTATAGGGCCTAGGGACAGAGATATAACAGTGAGGTCACGTCTTCTCTACACCACAATACACTGCATACGTACAGGGCTCCCTGCATCAGTGTATAGGGCCTAGGACAGAGATATAACAGTGAGGTCACGTCTTCTCTACACCACAATACACTGCATACGTACAGGGCTCCCTGCATCGGTGTATAGGGCCTAGGGACAGAGATATAACAGTGAGGTCACATCTTCTCTACACCACAATACACTGCATACGTACAGGGCTCCCTGCATCAGTGTATAGGGCCTAGGACAGAGATATAACAGTGAGGCCACGTCTTCTCTACACCACAATACACTGCATACGTACAGGGCTCCCTGCATCGGTGTATAGGGCCTAGGGACAGAGATATAACAGTGAGGTCACGTCTTCTCTACACCACAATACACTGCATACGTACAGGGCTCCCTGCATCGGTGTATAGGGCCTAGGGACAGAGATATAACAGTGAGGTCACGTCTTCTCTACACCACAATACACTGCATACGTACAGGGCTCCCTGCATCGGTGTATAGGGCCTAGAGACAGAGATATAACAGTGAGGTCACGTCTTCTCTACACCACAATACACTGCATACGTACAGGGCTCCCTGCATCGGTGTATAGGGCCTAGGGACAGAGATATAACAGTGAGGTCACGTCTTCTCTACACCACAATACACTGCATACGTACAGGGCTCCCTGCATCGGTGTATAGGGCCTAGGGACAGAGATATAACAGTGAGGTCACGTCTTCTCTACACCACAATACACTGCATACGTACAGGGCTCCTTGCATCGGTGTATAGGGCCTAGGGACAGAGATATAACAGTGAGGTCACGTCTTCTCTACACCACAATACACTGCATACGTACAGGGCTCCCTGCATCGGTGTATAGGGCCTAGGGACAGAGATATAACAGTGAGGTCACGTCTTCTCTACACCACAATACACTGCATACATACAGGACTCCCTGCATCAGTGTATAGGGCCTAGGGACAGAGATATAACAGTGAGGTCACGTCTTCTCTACACCACAATACACTGCATACGTACAGGGCTCCCTGCATCGTGTATATGGCCTAGGGACAGAGATATAACAGTGAGGTCACGTCTTCTCTACACCACAATACACTGCATACGTACAGGGCTCCCTGCATCGGTGTATATGGCCTAGGGACAGAGATATAACAGTGAGGTCACGTCTTCTCTACACCACAATACACTGCATACGTACAGGGCTCCCTGCATCGGTGTATAGGGCCTAGGGACAGAGATATAACAGTGAGGTCACGTCTTCTCTACACCACAATACACTGCATACGTACAGGGCTCCCTGCATCGGTGTATAGGGCCTAGGGACAGAGATATAACAGTGAGGTCACGTCTTCTCTACACCACAATACACTGCATACGTACAGGGCTCCCTGCATCGGTGTATAGGGCCTAGGGACAGAGATATAACAGTGAGGTCACGTCTTCTCTACACCACAATACACTGCATACGTACAGGGCTCCCTGCATCGGTGTATAGGGCCTAGAGACAGAGATATAACAGTGAGGTCACGTCTTCTCTACACCACAATACACTGCATACGTACAGGGCTCCCTGCATCGGTGTATAGGGCCTAGGGACAGAGATATAACAGTGAGGTCACGTCTTCTCTACACCACAATACACTGCATACGTACAGGGCTCCTTGCCTCGGTGTATAGGGCCTAGGGACAGAGATATAACAGTGAGGTCACGTCTTCTCTACACCACAATACACTGCATACGTACAGGGCTCCCTGCATCGGTGTATAGGGCCTAGGGACAGAGATATAACAGTGAGGTCACGTCTTCTCTACACCACAATACACTGCATACGTACAGGGCTCCCTGCATCGGTGTATAGGGCCTAGGGACAGAGATATAACAGTGAGGTCACGTCTTCTCTACACCACAATACACTGCATACGTACAGGGCTCCCTGCATCGGTGTATAGGGCCTAGAGACAGAGATATAACAGTGAGGTCACGTCTTCTCTACACCACAATACACTGCATACGTACAGGGCTCCCTGCATCGGTGTATAGGGCCTAGGGACCGAGATATAACAGTGAGGCCACGTCCTCTCTACACAATACACTGCATACGTACAGGGCTCCCTGCATCGGTGTATAGGGCCTAGGGACAGAGATATAACAGTGAGGCCACGTCTTCTCTACACCACAATACACTGCATACGTACAGGGCTCCCTGCATCGGTGTATAGGGCCTAGGGACAGAGATATAACAGTGAGGTCACGTCCTCTCTACACAATACACTGCATACGTACAGGGCTCCCTGCATCGGTGTATAGGGCCTAGGGACAGAGATATAACAGTGAGGCCACGTCTTCTCTACACCACAATACACTGCATACGTACAGGGCTCCCTGCATCGGTGTATAGGGCCTAGGGACAGAGATATAACAGTGAGGCCACGTCTTCTCTACACCACAATACACTGCATACGTACAGGGCTCCCTGCATCGGTGTATAGGGCCTAGGGACAGAGATATAACAGTGAGGTCACGTCTTCTCTACACCACAATACACTGCATACGTACAGGGCTCCCTGCATCGGTGTATAGGGCCTAGGGACAGAGATATAACAGTGAGGTCACGTCTTCTCTACACCACAATACACTGCATACGTACAGGGCTCCCTGCATCGGTGTATAGGGCCTAGGGACAGAGATATAACAGTGAGGTCACGTCTTCTCTACACCACAATACACTGCATACGTACAGGGCTCCCTGCATCAGTGTATAGGGCCTAGGACAGAGATATAACAGTGAGGTCACGTCTTCTCTACACCACAATACACTGCATACGTACAGGGCTCCCTGCATCAGTGTATAGGGCCTAGGACAGAGATATAACAGTGAGGCCACGTCTTCTCTACACCACAATACACTGCATACGTACAGGGCTCCCTGCATCGGTGTATAGGGCCTAGGGACAGAGATATAACAGTGAGGTCACGTCTTCTCTACACCACAATACACTGCATACGTACAGGGCTCCCTGCATCGGTGTATAGGGCCTAGGGACAGAGATATAACAGTGAGGTCACGTCTTCTCTACACCACAATACACTGCATACGTACAGGGCTCCTTGCATCGGTGTATAGGGCCTAGGGACAGAGATATAACAGTGAGGTCACGTCTTCTCTACACCACAATACACTGCATACGTACAGGGCTCCCTGCATCGGTGTATAGGGCCTAGGGACAGAGATATAACAGTGAGGTCACGTCTTCTCTACACCACAATACACTGCATACGTACAGGGCTCCCTGCATCGGTGTATAGGGCCTAGGGACAGAGATATAACAGTGAGGTCACGTCTTCTCTACACCACAATACACTGCATACGTACAGGGCTCCCTGCATCGGTGTATAGGGCCTAGAGACAGAGATATAACAGTGAGGTCACGTCTTCTCTACACCACAATACACTGCATACGTACAGGGCTCCCTGCATCGGTGTATAGGGCCTAGGGACAGAGATATAACAGTGAGGTCACGTCTTCTCTACACCACAATACACTGCATACGTACAGGGCTCCCTGCATCGGTGTATAGGGCCTAGAGACAGAGATATAACAGTGAGGTCACGTCTTCTCTACACCACAATACACTGCATACGTACAGGGCTCCCTGCATCGGTGTATAGGGCCTAGGGACAGAGATATAACAGTGAGGTCACGTCTTCTCTACACCACAATACACTGCATACGTACAGGGCTCCTTGCCTCGGTGTATAGGGCCTAGGGACAGAGATATAACAGTGAGGTCACGTCTTCTCTACACCACAATACACTGCATACGTACAGGGCTCCCTGCATCGGTGTATAGGGCCTAGGGACAGAGATATAACAGTGAGGTCACGTCTTCTCTACACCACAATACACTGCATACGTACAGGGCTCCCTGCATCGGTGTATAGGGCCTAGGGACAGAGATATAACAGTGAGGTCACGTCTTCTCTACACCACAATACACTGCATACGTACAGGGCTCCCTGCATCGGTGTATAGGGCCTAGAGACAGAGATATAACAGTGAGGTCACGTCTTCTCTACACCACAATACACTGCATACGTACAGGGCTCCCTGCATCGGTGTATAGGGCCTAGGGACCGAGATATAACAGTGAGGCCACGTCCTCTCTACACAATACACTGCATACGTACAGGGCTCCCTGCATCGGTGTATAGGGCCTAGGGACAGAGATATAACAGTGAGGCCACGTCTTCTCTACACCACAATACACTGCATACGTACAGGGCTCCCTGCATCGGTGTATAGGGCCTAGGGACAGAGATATAACAGTGAGGTCACGTCCTCTCTACACAATACACTGCATACGTACAGGGCTCCCTGCATCGGTGTATAGGGCCTAGGGACAGAGATATAACAGTGAGGCCACGTCTTCTCTACACCACAATACACTGCATACGTACAGGGCTCCCTGCATCGGTGTATAGGGCCTAGGGACAGAGATATAACAGTGAGGCCACGTCTTCTCTACACCACAATACACTGCATACGTACAGGGCTCCCTGCATCGGTGTATAGGGCCTAGGGACAGAGATATAACAGTGAGGTCACGTCTTCTCTACACCACAATACACTGCATACGTACAGGGCTCCCTGCATCGGTGTATAGGGCCTAGGGACAGAGATATAACAGTGAGGTCACGTCTTCTCTACACCACAATACACTGCATACGTACAGGGCTCCCTGCATCGGTGTATAGGGCCTAGGGACAGAGATATAACAGTGAGGTCACGTCTTCTCTACACCACAATACACTGCATACGTACAGGGCTCCCTGCATCAGTGTATAGGGCCTAGGACAGAGATATAACAGTGAGGTCACGTCTTCTCTACACCACAATACACTGCATACGTACAGGGCTCCCTGCATCAGTGTATAGGGCCTAGGGACAGAGATATAACAGTGAGGTCACGTCTTCTCTACACCACAATACACTGCATACGTACAGGGCTCCCTGCATCAGTGTATAGGGCCTAGGACAGAGATATAACAGTGAGGCCACGTCTTCTCTACACCACAATACACTGCATACGTACAGGGCTCCCTGCATCGGTGTATAGGGCCTAGGGACAGAGATATAACAGTGAGGTCACGTCTTCTCTACACCACAATACACTGCATACGTACAGGGCTCCCTGCATCGGTGTATAGGGCCTAGGGACAGAGATATAACAGTGAGGTCACGTCTTCTCTACACCACAATACACTGCATACGTACAGGGCTCCTTGCATCGGTGTATAGGGCCTAGGGACAGAGATATAACAGTGAGGTCACGTCTTCTCTACACCACAATACACTGCATACGTACAGGGCTCCCTGCATCGGTGTATAGGGCCTAGGGACAGAGATATAACAGTGAGGTCACGTCTTCTCTACACCACAATACACTGCATACGTACAGGGCTCCCTGCATCGGTGTATAGGGCCTAGGGACAGAGATATAACAGTGAGGTCACGTCTTCTCTACACCACAATACACTGCATACGTACAGGGCTCCCTGCATCGGTGTATAGGGCCTAGAGACAGAGATATAACAGTGAGGTCACGTCTTCTCTACACCACAATACACTGCATACGTACAGGGCTCCCTGCATCGGTGTATAGGGCCTAGGGACAGAGATATAACAGTGAGGCTACGTCTTCTCTACACCACAATACACTGCATACGTACAGGGCTCCCTGCATCGGTGTATAGGGCCTAGGGACAGAGATATAACAGTGAGGCCACGTCTTCTCTACACCACAATACACTGCATACGTACAGGACAGAGATAATAAGAATTTACTTACCGATAATTCTATTTCTCGGAGTCCGTAGTGGATGCTGGGGTTCCTGAAAGGACCATGGGGAATAGCGGCTCCGCAGGAGACAGGGCACAAAAAGTAAAGCTTTAGGATCAGGTGGTGTGCACTGGCTCCTCCCCCTATGACCCTCCTCCAAGCCTCAGTTAGGATACTGTGCCCGGACGAGCGTACACAATAAGGAAGGATTTTGAATCCCGGGTAAGACTCATACCAGCCACACCAATCACACTGTACAACCTGTGATCTGAACCCAGTTAACAGTATGATAACAGCGGAGCCTCTGAAAAGATGGCTCACAACAATAATAACCCGATTTTTGTAACTATGTACAAGTAATGCAGATAATCCGCACTTGGGATGGGCGCCCAGCATCCACTACGGACTCCGAGAAATAGAATTATCGGTAAGTAAATTCTTATTTTCTCTATCGTCCTAGTGGATGCTGGGGTTCCTGAAAGGACCATGGGGATTATACCAAAGCTCCCAAACGGGCGGGAGAGTGCGGATGACTCTGCAGCACCGAATGAGAGAACTCCAGGTCCTCCTTAGCCAGGGTATCAAATTTGTAGGATTTTACAAACGTGTTTGCCCCTGACTAAATAGCCGCTCGGCAAAGTTGTAAAGCCGAGACCCCTCGGGCAGCCGCCCAAGATGAGCCCACCTTCCTTGTGGAATGGGCATTTACATATTTTGGCTGTGGCAGGCCTGCCACAGAATGTGCAAGCTGAATTGTATTACACATCCAACTAGCAATAGTCTGCTTAGAAGCAAGAGCACCCAGTTTGTTGGGTGCATACAGGATAACAGCAAGTCAGTTTTCCTGACTCCAGCCGTCCTGGAACCTATACTTTCAGGGCCCTGACAACATCCAGCAACTTGGAGTCCTCCAAGTCCCTAGTAGGCGCAAGGCACCACAATAAGCTGGTTCAGGTGAAACACTGACACCACCTTAGGGAGAGAACTGGGGACGAGTCCGCAGCTCTGCCCTGTCCGAATGGACAAATAGATATGGGCTTTTTTGAGAAAAAAACCCACCAATTTGACACTCGCCTGGCCCAGGCCAGAGCCAAGAGCATGGTCACTTTTCATGTGAGATGCTTCAAATCCACAGATTTGACTGGTTTTAAACCAATGTGATTTGAGGAATCCCAGAACTACGTTGAGATCCCACAGTGCCACTGGAGGCACAAAAGGGGGATGTATATGCAATACTCCCTTGACAAACTTCTGGACTTCAGGAACTGAAGCCAATTCTTTCTGGAAGAAAATCGACAGGGCCGAAATTTGAACCTTAATGGGCCCCAATTTGAGGCCCATAGACACTCCTGTTTGCAGGAAATGCAGGAATCGACCGAGTTGAAATTTCTTCGTGGGGCCTTCCTGGCCTCACACCACGCAACATATTTCCGCCACATGTGGTGATAATGTTGTGCGGTCACCTCCTTCCTGGCTTTGACCAGGGTAGGAATGACCTCTTCCGGAATGCCTTTTTCCCTTAGGATCCGGCGTTCCACCGCCATGCCGTCAAACGCAGCTGCGGTAAGTCTTGGAACAGACATGGTACTTGCTGAAGCAAGTCCCTTCTTAGCGGCAGAGGCCATAAGTCCTCTGTGAGCATCTCTTGAAGTTCCGGGTACCAAGTCCTTCTTGGCCAATCCGGAGCCATGAGTATAGTTCTTACTCCTCTACGTCTTATAATTCTCAGTACCTTAGGTATGAGAAGCAGAGGAGGGAACACATACACCGACTGGTACACCCACGGTGTTACCAGAACGTCCACAGCTATTGCCTGAGGGTCTCTTGACCTGGCGCAATACCTGTCCCGTTTTTTGTTCAGACGGGACGCCATCATGTCCACCTTTGGTATTTCCCAACGGTTCACAATCATGTGGAAAAACTTCCCGATGAAGTTTCCACTCTCCCGGGTGGAGGTCGTGCCTGCTGAGGAAGTCTGCTTCCCAGTTTCCACTCCCGGAATGAAACACTGCTGACAGTGCTATCACATGATTTTCCGCCCAGCGAAAAGTCCTTGTAGTTTTTGCCATTGCCCTCCTGCTTCTTGTGCCGCCCTGTCTGTTTACGTGGGCGACTGCCGTGATGTTTTTCCCACTGGATCAATACCGGCTGACCTTGAAGCAGAGGTCTTGCTAAGCTTAGAGCATTATAAATTTACCCTTAGCTCCAGTATATTTATGTGGAGAAAAGTCTCCAGACTTGATCACACTCCCTGGAAATTTTTCCTTGTGTGACTGCTCCCCAGCCTCTCGGGCTGGCCTCCGTGGTCACCAGCATCCAATCCTGAATGCCGAATCTGCGGCCCTCTAGAAGATGAGCACTCTGTAACCACCACAGGAGAGACACCCTTGTCCTTGGATATAGGGTTATCCGCTGATGCATCTGAAGATGCGATCCGGACCATTTGTCCAGCAGATCCCACTGAAAAGTTCTTGCGTGAAATCTGCCGAATGGAATTTCTTCGTAGGAAACCACCATTTTTACCAGGACCCTTGTGCAATGATGCACTGACACTTTTCCTGGTTTTAGGAGGTTCTTGACTAGCTCGGATAACTCCCTGGCTTTCTCTTCCGGGAGAAACACCTTTTTCTGGACTGTGTCCAGAATCATCCCTAGGCACAGCAGACGTGTCGTCAGGATCAGCTGCGATTTTGGAATATTTAGAATCCATCCGTGCTGTTGTAGCAGTATCCGAGATAGTGCTACTCCGACCTCCAACTGTTCCCTGGACTTTGCCCTTATCAGGAGATCGTCCAAGTAAGGGGTAATTAAGACGCCTTTTCTTCGAAGAAGAATCATCATTTCGGCCATTACCTTGGTAAAGACCCGGGGTGCCGTGGACAATCCAAACGGCAGCGTCTGAAACTGACAGTGACAGTTCTATACCACGAACCTGAGGTACCCTTAGTGAGAAGGGCAAATTTGGGACATGGAGGTAAGCATCCCTGATGTCCCGGGACACTATATAGTCCCCTTCTTCCTGGTTCGTTATCACTGCTCTGAGTGACTCCATCTTGATTTGAACCTTTGTAAGTGTTCAAATTTTTTTAGATTTAGAATAGGTCTCACCTAGCCTTCTGGCTTCAGTACCACAATATAGTGTGGAATAATACCCCTTTCCTTGTTGTAGGAGGGGTAATTTGATTATCACCTGCTGGGAATACAGCTTGTGAATTTTTTCCCATACTGCCTCCTTGTCGGAGGGAGACCTTGGTAAAGCAGACTTCAGGAGCCTGCGAGGGGGAAACGTTTCGACATTCCAATCTGTACCACTGGGATACTACTTGTAGGATCCAGGGGTCCTGTACGGTCCCAGCGTCATGCTGAGAGCTTGGCAGAAGCGGTGGAAGGCTTCTGTTCCTGGGAATGGGCTGCCTGCTGCAGTCTTCTTCCCTTTCCTCTATCCCTGGGCAAATATGACTCTTATAGGGACGAAAGGACTGAGGCTGAAAAGACGGTGTCTTTTTCTGCAGAGATGTGACTTAGGGTAAAAACGGTGGATTTTCCAGCAGTTGCCGTGGCCACCAGGTCCGATGGACCGACCCCAAATAACTCCTCTTCCTTTATACGGCAATACACCTTTGTGCCGTTTGGAATCTGCATCACCTGACCACTGTCGTGTCCATAAACATCTTCTGGCAGATATGGACATCGCACTTACTCTTGATGCCAGAGTGCAAATATCCCTCTGTGCATCTCGCGTATATAGAAATGCATCCTTTAAATGCTCTATAGTCAATAAAATACTGTCCCTGTCAAGAGTATCAATATTTTTAGTCAGGGAATCCGACCAAACCACCCCAGCTCTGCACATCCAGGCTGAGGCGATCGCTGGTCGCAGTATAACACCAGTATGTGTGTATATACTTTTATATGATATTTTCCAGCCTCCTGTCAGCTGGCTCCTTGAGGACGGCCCTATCTATAGACGGTACCGCCACTTGTTTTGATAAGCGTGTGAGCGCCTTATCCACCCTAAGGGGTGTTTCCCAACGCGCCCTAACTTCTGGCGGGAAAGGGTATACCGCCAATAATTTTCTATCGGGGGGAACCCACGCATCATCACACACTTCATTTAATTTATCTGATTCAGGAAAAACTACAGGTAGTTTTTTTCACATCCCACATAATACCCTCTTTTGTGGTACTTGTAGTATCAGAAATATGTAACACCTCCTTCATTGCCCTTAACGTGTGGCCCTAATAAGGAATACGTTTGTTTATTCACCGTCGACACTGGATTCAGTGTCCGTGTCTGTGTCTGTGTCGACCGACTAAGGTAAACGGCCGTTTTAAAACCCCTGACGGTGTTTTTGAGACGTCTGGACCGGTACTAATTGTTTGTCGGCCGTCTCATGTCGTCAACCGACCTTGCAGCGTGTTGACATTATCACGTAATTCCCTAAATAAGCCATCCATTCCGGTGTCGACTCCCTAGAGAGTGACATCACCATTACAGGCAATTGCTCCGCCTCCTCACCAACATCGTCCTCATATATGTCGACACACACGTACCGACACACAGCACACACACAGGGAATGCTCTGATAGAGGACAGGACCCACTAGCCCTTTGGAGAGACAGAGGGAGAGTTTGCCAGCACACACCAAAAAACGCTATAATTATATAGGGACAACCTTATATAAGTGTTTTCCCTTATAGCATCTTAATATATATATAAGCATATCGCCAAATTAGTGCCCCCCCCTCTCTGTTTTAACCCTGTTTCTGTAGTGCAGTGCAGGGGAGAGCCTGGGAGCCTTCCCTCCAGCCTTTCTGTGAGGGAAAATGGCGCTGTGTGCTGAGGAGATAGGCCCCGCCCCTTTTTCGGCGGGCTCGTCTCCCGCTCTTCAACGGATTCTGGCAGGGGTTAAATATCTCCATATAGCCCCCGGAGGCTATATGTGAGGTATTTTTTTGCCAAAAAATAGGTTTACATTGCCTCCCAGGGCGCCCCCCTCCCAGCGCCCTGCACCCTCAGTGACTGCCGTGTGAAGTGTGCTGAGAGCAATGGCGCACAGCTGCAGTGCTGTGCGCTACCTTAAGAAGACTGAGGAGTCTTCTGCCGCCGATTCTGGACCTTCTTCTCTTTTCAGCATCTGCAAGGGGGCCGGCGGCGAGGCTCCGGTGACCATCCAGGCTGTACCTGTGATCGTCCCTCTGGAGCTAATGTCCAGTAGCCAAAGAAGCCAATCCATCCTGCACGCAGGTGAGTTCACTTCTTCTCCCCTAAGTCCCTCGTTGCAGTGATCCTGTTGCCAGCAGGACTCACTGTAAAATAAAAAAACCTAAGCTAAACTTTTCTAAGCAGCTCTTTAGGAGAGCCACCTAGATTGCACCCTTCTCGGCCGGGCACAAAAATCTAACTGAGGCTTGGAGGAGGGTCATAGGGGGAGGAGCCAGTGCACACCACCTGATCCTAAAGCTTTACTTTTTGTGCCCTGTCTCCTGCGGAGCCGCTATTCCCCATGGTCCTTTCAGGAACCCTAGCATCCACTAGGACGATAGAGAAATAACAGTGAGGTCACGTCTTCTCTACACCACAATACACTGCATACGTACAGGACTCCCTGCATCAGTGTATAGGGCCTAGGGACAGAGATATAACAGTGAGGCCACGTCTTCTCTACACCATAATACATTGCATACGTACAGGGCTCCCTGCATCGGTGTATAGGGCCTAGGGACAGAGATATAACAGTGAGGTCACGTCTTCTCTACACCACAATACACTGCATACGTACAGGACTCCCTGCATCAGTGTATAGGGCCTAGGGACAGAGATATAACAGTGAGGCCACGTCTTCTCTACACCATAATACATTGCATACGTACAGGGCTCCCTGCATCGGTGTATAGGGCCTAGGGACAGAGATATAACAGTGAGGTCACGTCTTCTCTACACCACAATACACTGCATACGTACAGGACTCCCTGCATCAGTGTATAGGGCCTAGGGACAGAGATATAACAGTGAGGCCACGTCTTCTCTACACCATAATACATTGCATACGTACAGGGCTCCCTGCATCGGTGTATAGGGCCTAGGGACAGAGATATAACAGTGAGGTCACGTCTTCTCTACACCACAATACACTGCATACGTACAGGGCTCCCTGCATCGGTGTATAGGGCCTAGGGACAGAGATATAACAGTGAGGCTACGTCTTCTCTACACCACAATACACTGCATACGTACAGGGCTCACTGCATCAGTGTATAGGGCCTAGGGACAGAGATATAACAGTGAGGTCACATCTTCTCTACACCACAATACACTGCATACGTACAGGGCTCCCTGCATCGGTGTATAGGGCCTAGGGACAGAGATATAACAGTGAGGTCACGTCTTCTCTACACCACAATACACTGCATACGTACAGGGCTCCCTGCATCGGTGTATAGGGCCTAGGGACAGAGATATAACAGTGAGGTCACGTCTTCTCTACACCACAATACACTGCAGATGTACAGGGCTCCCTGCATCGGTGTATAGGGCCTAGGGACAGAGATATAACAGTGAGGTCACATCTTCTCTACACCACAATACACTGCATAAATACAGGGCTCCCTGCATCGGTGTATAGGGCCTAGGGACAGAGATATAACAGTGAGGCCACGTCTTCTCTACACCACAATACACTGCATACGTACAGGGCTCCCTGCATCGGTGTATAGGGCCTAGGGACAGAGATATAACAGTGAGGTCACGTCTTCTCTACACCACAATACACTGCATACGTACAGGGCTCCCTGCATCGGTGTATAGGGCCTAGGGACAGAGATATAACAGTGAGGTCACGTCTTCTCTACACCACAATACACTGCATACGTACAGGGCTCCCTGCATCGGTGTATAGGGCCTAGGGACAGAGATATAACAGTGAGGCCACGTCTTCTCTACACCACAATACACTGCATACGTACAGGGCTCCCTGCATCGGTGTATAGGGCCTAGGGACAGAGATATAACAGTGAGGCCACGTCTTCTCTACACCACAATACACTGCATACGTACAGGGCTCCCTGCATCGGTGTATAGGGCCTAGGGACAGAGATATAACAGTGAGGTCACGTCTTCTCTACACCACAATACACTGCATACGTACAGGACAGAGATATAACAGTGAGGTCACGTCTTCTCTACACCACAATACACTGCATACGTACAGGGCTCCCTGCATCGGTGTATAGGGCCTAGGGACAGAGATATAACAGTGAGGTCACATCTTCTCTACACCACAATACACTGCATACGTACAGGGCTCCCTGCATCGGTGTATAGGGCCTAGGGACAGAGATATAACAGTGAGGTCACATCTTCTCTACACCACAATACACTGCATACGTACAGGGCTCCCTGCATCGGTGTATAGGGCCTAGGGACAGAGATATAACAGTGAGGTCACATCCTCTCTACACAATACACTGCATACGTACAGGACTCCCTGCATCGGTGTATAGGGCCTAGGGACAGAGATATAACAGTGAGGTCACGTCTTCTCTACACCACAATACACTGCATACGTACAGGGCTCCCTGCATCGGTGTATAGGGCCTAGGGACAGAGATATAACAGTGACGTCACGTCTTCTCTACACCACAATACACTGCATACGTACAGTGCTCCCTGCATCGGTGTATAGGGCCTAGGGACAGAGATATAACAGTGAGGCCACGTCTTCTCTACACCACAATACACTGCATACGTACAGGGCTCCCTGCATCGGTGTATAGGGCCTAGGGACAGAGATATAACAGTGAGGCCACGTCTTCTCTACACCACAATACACTGCATACGTACAGGGCTCCCTGCATCGGTGTATAGGGCCTAGGGACAGAGATATAACAGTGAGGTCACATCTTCTCTACACCACAATACACTGCATACGTACAGGGCTCCCTGCATCGGTGTATAGGGCCTAGGGACAGAGATATAACAGTGAGATCACATCTTCTCTACACCACAATACACTGCATACGTACAGGACTCCCTGCATCGGTGTATAGGGCCTAGGGACAGAGATATAACAGTGAGGTCACGTCTTCTCTACACCACAATACACTGCATACGTACAGGGCTCCCTGCATCGGTGTATAGGGCCTAGGGACAGAGATATAACAGTGAGGTCACGTCTTCTCTACACCACAATACACTGCATACGTACAGTGCTCCCTGCATCGGTGTATAGGGCCTAGGGACAGAGATATAACAGTGAGGTCACGTCCTCTCTACACAATACACTGCAGACGTACAGGGCTCCCTGCATCGGTGTATAGGGCCTAGGGACAGAGATATAACAGTGAGGTCACATCTTCTCTACACCACAATACACTGCATACGTACAGGGCTCCCTGCATCGGTGTATAGGGCCTAGGGACAGAGATATAACAGTGAGGTCACATCCTCTCTACACAATACACTGCATACGTACAGGACTCCCTGCATCGGTGTATAGGGCCTAGGGACAGAGATATAACAGTGAGGTCACGTCTTCTCTACACCACAATACACTGCATACGTACAGGGCTCCCTGCATCGGTGTATAGGGCCTAGGGACAGAGATATAACAGTGAGGTCACGTCTTCTCTACACCACAATACACTGCATACGTACAGTGCTCCCTGCATCGGTGTATAGGGCCTAGGGACAGAGATATAACAGTGAGGTCACGTCCTCTCTACACAATACACTGCAGACGTACAGGGCTCCCTGCATCGGTGTATAGGGCCTAGGGACAGAGATATAACAGTGAGGTCACGTCTTCTCTACACCACAATACACTGCATACGTACAGGGCTCCCTGCATCGGTGTATAGGGCCTAGGGACAGAGATATAACAGTGAGGTCACGTCTTCTCTACACCACAATACACTGCATACGTACAGGGCTCCCTGCATCGGTGTATAGGGCCTAGGGACAGAGATATAACAGTGAGGTCACGTCTTCTCTACACCACAATACACTGCAGATGTACAGGTGAAACCCAGAAAATTTGATTATTTTGCAAAAGTTCATTTATTTCAGTAATTCAACTTAAAAGATGAAATACATTATACAGTATAGACTCATTACATGCAAAGTGAGATATTTCAGCCTTTATTTGTTATAATTTGGATGATTGTAGATTACATTTTAAGAAAACCCCAAATCCAAAATCTCAGAAAATTAGAATATTACATAAAATCAATAAAAAAAGGATTTTAAATACAGAAATGTCGCCCTCTGGAAAGTATACTCATGTATATGTACTCAGTACTTGGTTTGGGCCCCTTTTCCATGAATTACTGCCTCAATGCGGTGTGGCATGGATTCTATCAGCCGGTGGCACTGCTGAGGTATTATGGAAGACCAGGATGCTTCAATAGCGGCCTTCAGTTCTTCTGCATTGCTCCGTCTCATGTCTATTATCTTTCTCTTGGCAATGCCCCATAGATTCTCTTTTTTCTTTATCCCAGGTAAGACGCTTCTGACATTGTTTGTTGTTCAGGAGTGGCTTGACAAGAGTAATACGACATCTGAAGCCCATGTCCAGGATCCGTCTGTGTGTGGTGGCTCTTGATGCACTAACTCCAGCCTCAGTCCGCTGCTTGTGAGGCTCTGAATGGCCTTTTCCTGACAAGAAAAAAAGAACTGGTCTGTCGCTCAGTGGTCCAAAGTCCTCTTTTCTGATGAGAGCAAATTCTGCATCTCATTTGGGAACCAAGGTCCCAGAGTATGGAGGAAGAATGGAGAGGCACACAATCCAAGATTCTTGAAGTCCAGTGCAAAGTTTCCAATTCTGTGTTGATTTGGGGAGCCATGTCATCTGCTGGTGTTGGTCCACTGTTCTGTATTAAGTCCAGAGTCAACGCAGCCGTCTACCAGGACATTTTATAGAACTTCAAGCTTCCTTCAGCAGACAAGCTTTACGGAGATGCTGACTTCATTTTCCAGCACGACTTGGCACCTGCCCACACTGCCAAAAGTACCAAAACCTGGTTCAATGACCGTGGGATTACTGTGCTGGATTGGCCAGCAAACTCGCCTGACCTGAACCCCATAGAGAAGCTGGTTATTGTCAAGCCATGGCATGAGGCATTATCTTCACCAACTCCCTTCATGTATGCACAGGTACCAGGCCCAGAAATCTGCCCCATATCTGGGTACAAGGCTTTCGGGTCTTCTGCTACACACCCACAGCCTATAGCAGGGAGTAATGCATGCACTAGCCAGAGGGTATACACTTTATGTATCACTACTAGTCCCAGCAATCTGCATTATATACAGGTACAAGGCGGACGGCTCTCCTCCTACACACTCACAGCCTGTAAGAGGGAGTAGTGTACGGAATCTATGCAATGCTCTGCAGGACACGGCACTTCATGTAGAAAATTACTCTTTTTGCATCAAGAAAATTGACACTAGCCACAAAACAAATGCAATCATCTAAAGGGCTGCTGGAAGCAATAACACATTCTCCGCATATTGTCATTTACTGGTATGACTGACAGCCGGCGGCCGCACAATAGATGATGGAGGAGGGGTCCTGTAGAAAGATAATGGCGAGGGTCTTCCCTGAGTGCAGACAGCGGCCCAGGGCGTCTGGCGTTGAGGCATTTGGGGAGAGTTGCAGCCACTAATTACATAGAGAGCGCGGGAAGAGTTTTATTACAGGATTGTGACGCATATTACGTATTAGATATTGCGCTCCGCAGCTGTAACTGGAGAAGGCCTTATCTCTGCCTTCAGAATCTTCCAGTGTTCTCAGCCAGCACCGAGGAAGAGCGGAATAAAATGAGGTTTATAAGTGATAGGAAAGGAATGCTTAGGAGGACATTTACTAAGATGGGAGTTCTATTTAAGATGGGATGTTGTCCATAGCAATTAGTAACTTTACCCCTTAGTGCACCTGTAAATGCTCTGCGCTCCACACGTCGGGGGCACTTTTGTGTTGCCCAGACACCCCTCGGGTCCTCGCCGTGGAGGGGCACCCACACACACCCACAGGATTTTCCGGCGACAGAAAATGGGATGTAATAATAATAATCACCCACCTGGTCACCGGGACCTGTCACGATGAACTCACCTGAAATGAAAGCAGGCTGCACTAATGTGTGATGTGTAATGGGCAACTTACCCAAATATATGGCAGCGTGCGGCTAATAAGCAACTGTGTACTCGGCTGTCCTGACATTCGGGGAAATACTTTCTACCTCCTACCATAACATAAAAATAAACATTTGTCTATTTAGCCGTATTTAATGGAAAGTCTTTTTGATAGGTTATATAAGGTATAGGCGACATAGCGGCAGAGATTGCGGTGGCCGGCAGAGACCGCTCAGTAGCCACTAGATGGTACCGCCGGTTAGGAGCTGGCTACTCTGTACAGTACTTACTGCCCTATCATGTTACTGTGACCGCTCTGTGAGGACAAGTGGCTCTCACCCCGCTGTGCAGGGAAACTCAATAACCCCACTTTCAGCTGAAAATGAATGTGTATAAAGGAGGAGTGTAGTAATATCAGCAGTAGTGGCTGACACACGCAGAGGACGCTGGATTCCTGCACTGTCCAATCTCTGCTGCTGATCAAAAGAAAGCAAAGAGGCAGAAAGAGATCTGTGTAGGAGCCATGGGCCGTTCCCCCCGAATTCCTCCACACACCGCACATGGGGGCTCAGCCGGGACTGTCCGCTCTGTGCAGGAGTGCAGAGCTGTTCCCTGTATGACGGCCTTCTGGTCTGCCGGCCTTCCTTACTGCTCACATATAGCATTTCATTTATACATAAGACTATTGTAGACTACCAGATTCCTTACAAATAGCGCAGCGCAGTCCTGACACGCAAATAACCAGGGCAGAACGCCACACCATGCATGAGAGCATTTATATACAGGGCACACTGTGCCATCTGCCCCAGCGCGGATACACCAGATGGCAGTATGACCCGGTCACATACACCTGCACACTAGTATCACACAGGCTTCAGAGATCACTACCAAGAACCACAGCTTGTGTGATTCAGGATCAGCGGGATCCCGGGATTTAGGCCAGAAAATGGCCAGTATTCAATCCCGGGATTGCCGCTCCAATCCCGGGGATTGTGGGATCAGGGGCCTTTAATGCCGGTCAGCGTTGAGCGTCGGCCCGGCTCCCCCTGCGCAGTGTGACCTCTGACTCTGAGGTCACTCTGCGCAGTCACCAGCCCGTCACCCGCTGCCGAGGCCGATGGAAAGTCGCCCGTCACCTGCCACAAAGCTGGATGAAGAATCCCATCCCCCGACCCAGAAGGTAGGTGAGTTATACAGCTATTGAGCCCACCAGCGGCTTCGTTGCGCTCGCTCCCCTGCTAGCATTCTGACGGTCGGGATCCCCACGTCGGTATTCTGATCGCCGGGATCCCATACCCAACCCCGGCTAACTTGACCTCCGACAGAGCGGCCGGTTAGGTTAGCTATAACTGACCAATCAGCCGCTCTGTATGTCTTGCAGGAATTAATATTTGCCCGCCCAGCTGTGATGTCGGGGTCCCTGCAGCCAGTGTATGAGCATTGGTGGATCACCCGGACACACATGCACGGCCGATCAGACAGGTCGTTCAGAGACGTCACGGGTGTACTTACCCACCGATCCGTTTATGATAGATTATTTGTCAGTATGGCGAATATATGGACCGGTGTGAGCCCTGCGTAACTCCTGCATCTCTTCATATAGAGATATTACATGGCATGGGAATAGGTTTCTTCCAAACACACCTCCGTTTATGAATGATGTACGGCTACTCTCGTACAGTCTAGCCGAATACAAAATAAGAACCAAAGTACAAAACTATAAGAGTGGAAGAGCGGACTCAGGCTTTGCTTACACTCATCACACTAAACCTTGTGTTTTAAGCCGGCCTTTTAGTTTCATAACACTGGGCCTAATTCAGAGATGATCGCAGCAGCAAATTTGTTAGCAGTTGGACAAAACCATGTGCATTACAGGGGGACAGACGTAACATGTGCAGAGACAGTTAGATTTTTGCGTGGGGTGTGTTCAAACTGAAATTTAAATTGCAGTGTAAAAATAAAGCAGCCAGTACTTACCCTGTACAGAAACACTATAACCCACCCATATCTAACTCTCTCTGCACATGTTATATCTGCCACACCAGCAGTGCACATGGGGGGTCATTCCGAGTTGTTCGCTTGTTATTTTTCTGTCGCAACGGAGCGATTAATCGCTAATGCGCATGCGCAATGTCCGCAGTGCGACTGCGCCAAGTAAATTTGCTATGCAGTTTGGTATTTTACTCACGGCATTACGTGGTTTTTTCTTCGTTCTGGTGATCGTAATGTGATTGACAGGAAGTGGGTGTTTCTGGGCGGAAAGTGGACGTTTTATGGGTGTGTGCGAAAAAATGCTACCGTTTCTGGGAAAAACGCGGGAGTGGCTGGAGAAACGGAGGAGTGTCTGGACGAACGCTGGGTGTGTTTGTGACGTCAAACCAGGAACGACAAGCACTGAACTGATCGCACTGGCAGAGTAAGTCTCGAGCTACTCAGAAACTGCACAGAGAAGTATTTTCGCAATATTGCGAATCTTTCGTTCGCAATTTTGCTAAGCTAAGATTCACTCCCAGTAGGCGGCGGCTTAGCGTTTGCAAAGCTGCTAAAAGCAGCTTGCGAGCGAAAAACTCGGAATGACCCCCATGGATTTTCCCAACTGCTAACAAATTTGCTGCTGCGATCAACTCTGAATTACCCCCATGGTGTAAAGAGCAATGAGATGGTGTAACCCATAGCAACCCATTACATACGCATTCCTAGCCATCTAGTGCAGTGGTTCTCAACTGCAGTCCTCAAGTATCCCCAGCAGGTCATGTTTACTGAATGCCTATAATCATGCACAGGTGAGTTAATCTATTTTCCTCCGTCGGTAATTCAGTCCTCTTTCTAAAGACAGAAATCCTGAAAACATGACCTGCAGGGGGTACTTGAGAACCACAAATTTATTGTAATCAGACTCATAAAAGCAAGTGTCTGGTTGCTATAGCTTACAGCAGATCATCATTAACCTAAAAACCAACTTGTCTTACATAAAGGAAATAGTACATATGCGATCAACATCGTTGCGATAAGCGGCGAGGGGCAGAGATGTATCTTAATACATCACGCCCCTTGTGTTGCCGGGAGTGGAGAGGCAGGGACTGCGTCTCAGACACAGTTTTCTTGGCCTCTCAAGGCCCCCAGAGATGTCAGCCTAAGTATTACCATATAGAGCACCTGCCCCGCCTGTGCTCAGCGACAGCACAAGCTGTATTACCGTATACACCACCCGCCCCGCCTGTGTACAGCGACAGCACCAGCTGTATTACCGTATAGACCACCTGCACCACCTGTGCTCAGCGACAGCACCAGCTGTATTACCGTAAACACCACCCGCCCCGCCTGTGCTCAGTGACAGCACCAGCTGTATTACCGTATACACCACCCGCCCCGCCTGTGCTCAGCGACAGCACCAGCTGTATTACCGTATACACCACCCACCCCGCCTGTGCTCAGCGACAGCATCAGCTGTATTACCGTATACACCACCCGCCCCGCCTGTGCTCAGCGACAGCACCAGCTGTATTACCGTATACACCACCCACCCCGCCTGTGCTCAGCGACAGCATCAGCTGTATTACCGTATACACCACCCGCCCCGCCTGTACTCAGCGACAGCATCAGCTGTATTACCGTATACACCACCCGCCCCACCTGTGCTCAGCGACAGCACCAGCTGTATTACCGTATACACCACCCACCCCGCCTGTGCTCAGCGACAGCACCAGCTGTATTACCGTATACACCACCCACCCCGCCTGTGCTCAGCGACAGCATCAGCTGTATTACCGTATACACCACCCGCCCCGCCTGTGCTCAGCGACAGCATCAGCTGTATTACCGTATACACCACCCGCCCCACCTGTGCTCAGCGACAGCACCAGCTGTATTACCGTATACACCACCCACCCCGCCTGTGCTCAGCGACAGCATCAGCTGTATTACCGTATACACCACCCGCCCCGCCTGTGCTCAGCGACAGCACCAGCTGTATTACCGTATACACCACCCACCCCGCCTGTGCTCAGCGACAGCATCAGCTGTATTACCGTATACACCACCCGCCCCACCTGTGCTCAGCGACAGCACCAGCTGTATTACCGTATACACCACCCGCCCCGCCTGTGCTCAGCGACAGCATCAGCTGTATTACCGTATACACCACCCGCCCCACCTGTGCTCAGCGACAGCACCAGCTGTATTACCGTATACACCACCCGCCCCACCTGTGCTCAGCGACAGCACCAGCTGTATAACCGTATACACCACCCGCCCCACCTGTGCTCAGCGACAGCACCAGCTGTATAACCGTATACACCACCCGCCCCACCTGTGTTCAGCGACAGCACCAGCTAAATTACCGTATACACCACCCGCCCCACCTGTGCTCAGCGACAGCACCAGCTGTATTACCGTATACACCACCCGCCCCACCTGTGTTCAGCGACAGCACCAGCTAAATTACCGTATACACCACCCGCCCCGCCTGTGCTCAGCGACAGCACCAGCTGTATTACCGTATATACCACTCGCCCGCCTGTGCTCAGCGACAGCACCAGCTGTATTACCGTATACACCACCTGCCCTACCTGTGTTCAGCGATAGCACCAGCTGTATTACCGTATACACCACCCGCCCCGCCTGTTCTCAGCGACAGCACCAGCTGTATTACCGTATACACCACCCGCCCCACCTGTGCTCAGCGACAGCACCAGCTGTATTACCGTATACACCACCCGCCCCGCCTGTGCTCAGCGACAGCACCAGCTGTATTACCGTATACACCACCTGCTCCACCTGTGCTCAGCGACAGCACCAGCTGTATTACCGTATACACCACCCGCCCCGCCTGTGCTCAGCGACACCACCAGCTGTATTACCGTATACACCACCCGCCCCGCCTGTGCTCAGCGACAGCACCAGCTGTATTACCGTATACACCACCCGACCCGCCTGTGTTCAGCGACAGCACCAGCTAAATTACCGTATACACCACCTGCCCCGCCTGTGCTCAGCGACACCACCAGCTGTATTACCGTATACACCACCCGCCCCGCCTGTGCTCAGCGACACCACCAGCTGTATTACCGTATACACCACCCGCCCGGCCTGTGTTCAGCGATAGCACCAGCTGTATTACCGTATACACCACCTGCACCACCTGTGTACAGCGACAGCACCAGCTGTATTACCGTATACACCACCCGCCCCACCTGTGCTCAGCGACAGCACCAGCTGTATTACCGTATACACCACCCGCCCCACCTGTGTTCAGCGACAGCACCAGCTGTATTACCGTATACACCACCCGCCCCACCTGTGCTCAGCGACAGCACCAGCTGTATTACCGTATACACCACCTGCCCCGCTTGTGTTCAGCGACAGCACCAGCTGTATTACCATATACACCACCCGCCCCGCCTGTGCTCAGCGACAGCACCAGCTGTATTACCGTATACACCACCTGCACCACCTGTGTACAGCGATAGCACCGGCTGTATTACCGTATACACCACCCGCCCGGCCTGTGCTCAGCGACAGCACCAGCTGTATTACCGTATACACCACCTGCACCACCTGTGTTCAGCGATAGCACCAGCTGTATTACCGTATACACCACCCGCCCCGCCTGTGTTCAGCGATAGCACCAGCTGTATTACCGTATACACCACCCGCCCTGCCTGTTCTCAGCGACAGCACCAGCTGTATCACCGTATACACCACCTGCACCACCTGTGTTCAGCGACAGCACCAGCTGTATTACCGTATACACCACCTGCCCTACCTGTGCTCAGCGACACCACCAGCTGTATTACCGTTGACAATGCTAAATTCCTTTGTCGTATAAACAACCCTTTATGAAGCTAAGAACACTGTACGCTGTTTACTTAAGAAGTACCGTAATGGTACGCTAGTTGCGTAACGATCGCTCAGCCGTAGGCGAGACGCTCAAGCGTCACGTTCGCTCACGGCCCAGGGATCACAGGACACGTTATTGGTTATGTCTAGGGTAATGATTCGCTATGGCGTAGCTTACGCTCGAGACCACGAGGAGGTCACCAGCGATGCAGACGCTCACAACACTATACCTTTATGATAAAACCTTATACCAATGAAATACACTGAATACCTTAATGTGAGTACAGGGTGTAAGTGCAACCTTGTGTAACCTGACTAACTACAAAGCTGCTTGAGCGTCACCGACGCTCAAGTGAACACTTATCACTATAGAAAATACACAGATACTGGTTTAGGTTCCAAGGCCTATAAACTGTATTATGTCTAATATACTTGTAAAAGGGGATAACAGTACAAATGATACACTACAATATAACAGAGACTTCCTAACCACAGAACTAAACAATAAATACAATAAGACAATACTATACTGACCTAAATGCAATACAATACAATACTATCTAATACAATACAATACTAGCCTAGTCTAGGGGAGATATGAGAGAACAGAACAGAGAGAGAGAGAGAGAGAGAGAGAGAGAGATGAGATGAGAGAAATTGGCTCACAGAAAGACAATGATTACGGAGAGAAACTTACGCACAAAGGGTATGATCGCCTGCGCCTCGATATCCAGCTCCCGGCTATCAGCAGATAACCGTTGATGAGAGAGTGAGAGCTGGATGTGGTCGGCCTGCCTATTTATGCCCCACACACAATGCAATCTCCTGGTCCTACAATCCCATTGTCCATTGGCCGAAGGAATTCGGCCCTGTATCATAACAAAAGGTCATAGGGTGATTCATACAGGTGGGCTGTGACGATTTCCAACAGCTCAGGTGGGTGGGAAACTGGGTTTCCCGCCGCATACCTGAGTATGTGTAAATAATAGAAATGGACATAAACTTCTTATGTCCATAACTATTCGCACGAGCGATTAATACGCTCCAAACCAACACCGGAATATTGCTAATTAAATACTCTTCCGATGGGTACCAAACACTGCTGTATGATTCCTGTTAGACCCTTTGTACGATATAAAGAGGGATTCCTCAGCTCTGGGACATTGTATTTTAACCAAACTTTCAGAATCTATCAAAGGGACCATGATCTATAAACTACATTAATTGTGAATATTTGTAACGAATGAGTCGCACGCTACGACTACATAAACTCTACCGTAAATACGCATACCGCGCCTGCGAGTGCACGTTATTGCGGGTATGCGAATCCACGGGAGAGCGCATGCACGCGCAGCGCGGACCAGTGTGCGGTGCAAATATGGCAACGTGCATTGAGACATTTTTCTGACTTTGACAGTCCACCCTTTGGCAGTCAATAATAACTGCCACAAAACATTTAAGGAGAAAAATGTAAGTCAGGGGTTAATTGATTTCCATGGTTGGGTAGGGGAGGAGAGAGGAGAAGGTGTGAAGAGGGTATGACCTAGTGAGATAGCAGAAGCATGTGTGTATGAATCCATGTTTGGGGGGTCATGTATCATCGTGCCGTACGTGTTGTAAATCAAGCTTCGAGGTATTGCGAAGTATACATTTGAATTCCTTCTTATCCTGTGGTACAGGTCTGTGGATGGGCTGTCAAACTTTACCGAGCTCATTTCGGCTGTGGTTGTAACAAAATGGGGATGCACATTTTAGTTGATGATACATGAATTGGGGAGGTATGTGGTTGCTGATATCTGTGCCTGTATTCCCTATCGTCTATGTGTGTCGTTACCTGAGGGTTGTAGAGATGAAGATAAAGAACACTTACGAAAAATGCAATGATATTCTATGTCAGGGAAATGTACATCTGTCGTCGAAGTTGTGTTCGGTATCTGTTGAGAGTCGTCTTCTTTGCGCTGTTTTGCTCCTTAGGCATGAGCAACAAGCTTTGTCAGTGCCATCAGATTTACAAAAATGTTGGGCTAGCGTGAGTTTAAAAATACTAGGGAAACTGGGGATCCATGGCAAAGTTCATCAAGTGTCCATATTTAAAGTTGTCAAATCTTCTTCTTTGGTCAATCCGTTGTCTGTATACATCTCGTCTCGTCAGCTTCCTCGTCCAAGGGGGTCTTTGTATCTTGGAGAAAAGCAGAAAAACAGGTGAAAGAAACGGACCGTATAATCGCATTTTCATCACATCCTGGTTTCTATCATTGGGTCATAAATCAAATCCAGGTTAATTACAGTTTCCTCACTCCTCAAGCTCATCACTTTTGTACTTTGTTTGCACCTCATTAAAGCCTGCCCGCATCTAAATATCAATCCAATCGATATAACGACACCTAAGATACATAGTAGAAACTTTCCAACATCCATTATGACTCCTTGAGCCCAGTCTCCTAAACCGGAGAACCAATTTCGCGGGTTCAACCATGACACCCAACCAGTCAGCTCATTACCTACAGCAGCAAGGGTGAGATTGTGTTTTCGACGAAATTCCCACTTTAATTGCAGAATATCATCCATCTTTTGGTCTATGACCTCTACCGGATCCTCGGTGCTATTTGTGATATACGTGCAACACTTTATGCCGTACTGTGTTGCCAATGTAACACAATATCCGCCTGTTACTGCTGTAAGGTAATTAAGAACCATCCTATGCTGAACTAGTTCTGTTTTGTAAGCTTGAAGTTCTCTTCCAGTGTATCTAAACGTGTCATCATACATTTCAGTGATATTATCTAACAAATTGGCGAGTGCGGAAATGTATCTATAATTCATCACTCCCCGAGCGGTACGAGTGAAATCTAACGCTACCAGAACCTGAATCCCGGTGGATTCATGGATAAGATCAGAGGCCGGATGCTCTAACCTTTCTGACAGTTGTCTTTTAACTCGGTGCTCGTAATGAGTGTGAGTATAAGGAGCTTGGGCACCACGGTGTATGTCCTTCATTTTGTCATGTGTAACAGTCATCACTTCAGGCAATACTTTTCCAATATAACACAATCCTTCAGAGTTTGGGGCAAGCCATTTGTACGCCTTTCTCCCGCATATGAAATATGCATCATCGGGGAGAACATAAGGGACGGAGAAGGACATGACCATGTTACAAACCTTCCAGGTGAAATCTCCTGACCCTAATTCTTCCAACTGCTTAATGCACGTATCGGTTTGTACGATATGTGCACAGTATCCTGGTGATACCTCTCCAACTCTAGTAATCCTATTCCCTAAGGTATATCGATACCGGAAAGATTTTCCTCTACTGGCTATGTGGCGTACGAGCTCTGTATCTGTAGGCATTCTATCTGCTCTGTGTGAAAAGGTCATGGTAAGGTTGCTCCATGACACTTCCCAATTTCCCGGTTTTCTAGGATTGGAGATGTTAAAACATAAGAGGGACCTATCCACATGGTATTGGTGGAGCTTCAAACTAGGAGGGCTGGAGATGTTAAACCTCCGGTCCACCGGTCTCCCACCACTTAGCTCAAGTACCTCCCCTAACGTTAAAGGAAATGGTACTAGCCCTGATTTGCTGTGACCCTGAGGTACTTGAGAGCATACCCAACAATCTGTTTGGTTTAACACGTTACCCACTAAGGAGTGATAGTCACTCAATGGATGCCGGTCTATATGGATATTAAAACTAGATTGGCATTTCTTTATGCATCCATCTTCAACCAGATTATCACAGAGCCTACAGATACAATTTTCTTCAGCTAACAATCCATCACAATTTCTTCTATCGGATCGTTTTCTGATACTCGCCTTTGCTTGTTGGTTTGGTTGATCTTGGAAAACTACGCCTCCATCATCATAATCGGAACCCATTCCAGAACCTCTTTCGACCTCTATGGTACTCTCGCCGGAACAGACTGCTCTGGTCAACATCATGGTTAACATCAAAATCCGGATCACAGTCTCTTGGGGCAGGTCCATCTTTGAGGAGGAAATAGAGAAGAATGAGGAGGGGGAAAAAGAAATTTTAAGGGAGAGGGGCTGGGAAGTGGAGAAAAACAATAAAAGGGAGAAGGGAGTCGACAACTGCTTTCGGTCTTCAAGGCTCAGGTGCCGCCTCAATCCTCCTGGAACAGACACTCCAGTGATACAACCTCTACCGTCTGTTCCTTATCGCGGGACTTCTCTGGATCAGCAACCTTTTTGCAGTGGGATGAATGGACCCAAGTCTCTCTCTCAGCAACCTTCAATGCTGTGGTGCTAGTCAATAAGACCTGGTATGGTCCTTCCCATCTATCAATAAGACAACCTGAGCGTAGAAAATTTCGTATCATTACATAATCCCCAGGTTCAATGTCATGACAATTACTATCTGGTAAATCAGGAATCACCAACTTCAGATTATCATTTTGATTCCTCAACTGTTTACTCATGTTAATTAAGTATTTTACAGTTACTTCATTGTTACATTTCAAATCATCCTGAGGGTTAATCATGACATGCGGTTGTCGACCAAACAAGATTTCAAAAGGAGACAGATTAAGAGGGGACCTGGGAGTGGTTCTGATGCTATACAAAACAATGGGTAAAGCTTCTGGCCACGTCAATCCTGTCTCTGCCATTACTTTACTCAATTTATTTTTAATAGTGCTGTTCACTCTTTCGACCTTCGCACTCGCCTGTGGACGGTACGGAGTGTGCAGCTTGCTATCAATACCCATCAACTTACACATTCCTTGAAAGACATCACCTGTAAAATGGGTACCCCTATCACTTTCAATGATTCTAGGGATACCATATCTACATACAAATTCCTGCACAATTTTCTTAGCTGTAAACATAGCGGTATTTGTAGCTGCTGGAAAAGCCTCGACCCAATTCGAGAAAACATCTATACAGACAAGTACATATTTCAAATTTCGACATGGGGGTAATTGAATGAAGTCAATTTGTATTACCTGGAAAGGGCCGCCGGCAGGTGGGATATGGGATGGTTCTGTAGGTATTGCTTTTCCAATATTCTTTCTCAGACAGGTAAGGCATGACATTGCTCTTTTACTCGCATGAGAGGAGAATCCTGGGGCGCACCAGTATGCTCTTACCAATTTGCACATCCCCTCCTTGCCTAGATGAGTCAGCCCGTGAGCTGCTTCAGCCAGACATGGAAGGTATGCCCTGGGGGCCACTGGTTTACCATGTCCATCCGTCCAGAGCCCTGAGGACTCCTGGCCATATCCCTTTGCCTTCCAGACTGCTCTTTCCTGTGTGGAACACAAATTCTGCATCTCACACAACTTCTGTGTGTTGATGGTATTAAATACCATCAACTGTGTGGTGTCTGTCCGTGTGGGGGTAGCAGCTGCAAGCTTTGCGGCTTCGTCTGCTCGGCTGTTACCAAGGGATACTGGGTCTTGGCTATATGTATGTGCTTTACATTTGATAACAGCCACTCTGTCGGGTTCCTGTATCGCTGTTAGAAGCCTTTTTATATGAGCTGCATGCGCTATCGGTGTACCAGCCGCCGTCATGAAATTTCTGAGCCGCCATAGGGCTCCGAAATCATGGACTACCCCGAACGCGTATCTGGAATCGGTGTAGATATTGGCTGACTTACCCTTAGCCAATTCACATGCTCTGGTTAGGGCGACCAGTTCAGCAACCTGGGCTGAGTGAGGTGGGCCTAGCGGTTCCGCTTCTATGGTGTCTTGGTCATCCACGACTGCGTATCCAGTACACAAGTCTCCCGAGTCTGACTGTCTGTGACAACTACCGTCCGTGTAGAACGTGAGTTCTGCATCTTTCAGTGGATTGTCACTGATGTCAGGCCTTGCGGTAAAATTTTGGGTCAAATATTCCATACAATCATGTGTATCTTCCTTTGCATTAAATCCTCCTTCCCCATCACTCTCACCTTCCACCCTTTGTGTCTGACCAGGCACACCTGGGAGAAATGTTGCAGGATTTAATGCGCTGCATCTCCTTATGGTGATGTTTACGGGGGCCATTAATGCCAATTCCCATCTTGTAAACCTTGCTGATGAGACGTGTCTGGTTTGGGCAGAATTCAATAAGGCAGATACCGCATGCGGTGTATGGATTGTGAGGTTGTGGCCTAGCACGACATCTTCGCTTTTTGTCACTAGCAATGCTATCGCCGCAACGCTACGCAAGCATGTGGGGAGGGATCGCGCTACCGTATCTAGCTGGGCGCTGTAGTATGCAATTGGCCTGCTGGCATCACCGTGTCTTTGTGTTAGTACACCTGCTGCGCACCCAGCACTTTCTGTTCCGTATAGTTCAAAGGGTTTCCCATAGTCTGGCATACCTAGTGCTGGTGCCTGCGTTAGGCACTGTTTGAGTCTCTCAAATGCTGTTTCAGATTCGTCTGTATGCGAAATCCGATCAGGTTTGTTTGAAGAGACCATTTCCTGCAAAGGTAGCGCCAATATGGAAAACCCTGGGATCCAATTACGGCAATACCCACACATTCCTAAAAACGTCCTGATCTGTTGCTGGGTTTGTGGCAGTGTCATGTCTCTAATGGCTTGGATTCTATCAGTGGTCAGGTGTCTCAGTCCTTGTGTTAGACAGTGTCCCAAATATTTTACCTTAGCTTGGCATAATTGCAACTTGTCTTTGGAAACCTTGTGACCTGTGTCTGAAAGATGAAACAGGAGCTGTTTCGTATCCTTCAGAGATGCTTCCAGTGAATCTGAACACAGTAATAAATCGTCCACATACTGTATCAATACTGATCCACTGTCTGGTTGGAAAGACTGTAAACAATCATGCAAAGCCTGAGAAAATATACTTGGACTATCTATGAAACCTTGGGGTAACCGAGTCCACGTGTATTGGACTCCTCTGTATGTGAATGCAAACAAATATTGGCTGTCAGGGTGCAGAGGTACCGAAAAGAAAGCGGAGCAGAGGTCAATAACAGTGAAAAATTTGGCAGTGGGAGGAATTTGCATTAGGATGACAGCTGGATTAGGCACTACGGGGAACTGACTCTCAACTATTTTGTTAATCCCCCTTAGATCCTGCACTAGCCTGTAACCCCTCCCCCCACTCTTTTTAACAGGGAAGATGGGACTATTTGCGGTGCTGGACGTTCTTACTAGAATGCCCTGTTGTAGCAAGCGCTCTATTACGGGAAAAACTCCTAGCTCCACCTCTGGCTTCAGAGGATACTGTGGGATTTTTGGAGCTATCCTACCATCTTTTACTTGCACAACTACTGGAGCTACGTTTGCCATTAATCCAGTGTCCTGTCCATCTTTTGTCCAAAGTGACTCTGGTATCTGAGATATCATCTCTTCTACTTGGGATGGATTCCTATTTGTCATAATGGAATGTGACATTAATTTTGATGGGGAGTCTAACATGTCTCGTACTTCCTGAGCGTGATTCTCAGGAATGTCCAAGAATACACCTTCAGGAGTACAATAAATGACGCAACCCATTTTACATAGTAAGTCTCTTCCCAGGAGATTAGTTGGTGCAGATGCAGCCAGCAAAAAGGAATGCTTGGTATGCAAAGGCCCTATTGTAATCTCGGCTGGTTTGCTAACAGGGTAGTGCTGGACTACTCCTGTTACTCCCATGGCTGGAATTGTCCTACCAGTGGTTCTCATGCCCACTGTCGAATTTATCACTGACTTGGCCGCCCCTGTGTCTACAAGAAAGTTTAAAGTTTTACCAGCTACATTGATTGCAATTTCTGGTTCGTTTCCAAGACTAGCAATCAACTTAACTGGCTGCAGATTACAGGTATGGCCACACCCCTATTGGGTATGCTGACCTCCCAGAATCCCGCTGGCAGCAACTACTTGTGAGGGAGTTAGCTGGGAACTACCAGAGGCATGCCAATCTCTGTTCGGGGGATATCTTTTTGTTTCCCCTGTATGTGGCTCAAAACTCCGCCTCTGTGGACCCTGCTCCCAATGTCGTGTGTTGTGTTGTTGTCTAGGGGGTTTAAAAGATCTTTGTACATTCTTTGTTCTACATTCTCGTGCAAAGTGTCCCGGTCTGTTACAAGAAAAACATGTTATTACACTTGCCTTACCCACAGGATTCGGTGGTACATACGCAGGCTGCCTTGTGGTCAGCGCCTGTATACTTACGGACATCAACTTATCACTTTGCGATTCCCTGTGCCTAGTGATGTTTCTGTCGTGATCAATAGCAGCCTCTCTCAAGCCGGACACTGACAGACCTCGCCAGCATGGTTGCGTGGTCTGAACCCTAGTCTTTAATGTTTCCTTTAAACCATCCATCAGTACAGATACTGCTACTTCCCGATGGTTTGGGTTGGTCTTAATGTCCTCTATACCAGTGTACTTTGCCATTTCTAATAGTGCCCGGTGAAAATATTCTGTTGCCGTTTCGGACTCCTTTTGCTTAATGGAAAATATTTTATTCCATTTAACAACGGCTGGGAAATACTCCTTTAGCTGTAAATTTATCCTTTTTACATTATCCTTGTTGTACACGTCTGTAAGCGGTACATCTTTATCCAATGCACAGTCAGCTAAAAATTGAGTTGCATCAACATTGGAAGGTAAACAAGCTCTTAGCAGTATCTGCCAATCCTTGTTGTTGGGTTCTACAGTGTTACCTAGATCCCTGATGTATTTTTGGCTAGCAACTAAATCCTTCCTGGGGTCAGGAAATTCGGACACTATTGTTCTTAATTCCATTCTGGAAAATGGAGTGTACATGGCAATGTTCCTTATGGGAGTGGCTCCAGACACATCTGTTTTTCCATTGGGAACTGCTATTACCCTTACAGGAGCAATTCTAACAGCCTCTTCCTGTGTAGATTCTACAGCTTGTTGTGGTACAATTGTTTCAGTGTAGTGCATGGTGCCGTACTTACCCGTTGACACGACCTCACCTATCCCTCCGCTAGGGGCTTTCACTAATCTCGTGGGTGTCGCTGTGCCTACTGTGGTCTCTGCTATGGTGGCTGCAAGAGAGAGAGCTGAAATTGTTGCTGAATCGTCTTCTTGATCACACTCCTGAGGAAGGTTCAAAACAGGGTACATCTTGCACGGGTTAATACTTGCATGAGTTATTTGGTTAACATCATTAACATTTACAGGGTTACTAAGAGTTTGTGTTTTACAACCCAGTGCGTTTCTCTCCGCAATCAACTTCTCTCCTGCAATGTATGGTGGAGGAGGAGCTGTGGCAATCAACTTCCTGACTGCCCCAGATCCTGCCGCCAGAGCCAAACCTCTCTGTATCTCACCTTCCTGGTGCCATAACTGTAAACAATCATGATGTTGAATTCGTCTCTTTGTTGATTTTACGAGACATATCCTCCTCCTTAAATTTTGTAACACTTCTGGACTAAAGCTACCTATTCTTGGGAATTTGTCCCTGTCTTGTACAGTCATTCTCTCCCATTCATCACATAAAGATTCGGTGTGAATTCCATATTTTTCACACATTACATATCGTGCCGACCCAACTGGTCGGTTCACAGAATCAACCTGAACCAGGGTTGATCGCCCCCTACCTGAACAAATGGCCCCCATAATCTGCAGGCGTTGCTTATTCCTCCTTGAATATCAAGGCTTTCAGCGAACCCTTACAAACAAACCAAGATGTCCTTGGGCAGGCCGGCGGTGGTGGTTTATCAAGTACCCCACTTACTTCTCGCCCACGTTGGCCTGTGCTGCAATCACTGTAGCCAGAGCTGCTGGACCCAACCTAGGGCCCCTGTGAACCTTTAGTTTACTGGAACATATGAGGGTTACCCGCAGGACACTTACTCTTTCCAGTAAAGTTGGGGTTGTTAGATAGTTCCTGAGTGACCAGCGAACTTCCCTTCCAAAAATAAAAAATTACACAAATCACGTCAGAATGTACAGATAGCGTTTGTGACCACTTTACTCTAATGGTATTAGGTCAGATTACTAACTACTGCACACAATTACGTGCGGTCCAATCGTTCAGTACACGAGCACTACTTGTCATGTACTGAAAGATCAATGGAATCTATGTTTCCGGCTGCGATTCCTTCAGCCAGAGCTTGTATGGCCTATATGGGTTCTGCACCAACACCCCAGGCGTTGTGCCACTGGACTTTTATAGCGGACCTCTTTGTTACCTTATGACCTCCTGGTCTGTTACCTTATGACCTCCTGGTCTTGTTACCTTATGACCTCCTGGTCTTGTTACCTTATGGTCCGCTATACTCTAATGCTCAAATATTATTTAACCAGGGATGCCTCCCTGGCCACCGTATATGTCACTTACACGTATGTCCCTTGACGAGTACCCGGCTTTCCTTTTGGTTCCACCTTAAAGTTATATAAACTTTTGTATACAAAACACACTCACTCAACACAAGTACACTTTTGTTTCTATATCTATTTCTGCGCAGAAATTGTCTTTAGGCCAAAAGTGTTACCAATTAGGAGCAGGATCTGTTAAACTAAATTTCAGATTTTCCAAAAATAGATTTGCGTTATTTACCGCTTCGCGTTATCTACCGCTGTGCGTTAATTATCGCCTTTGCGTTACTTCACTTTATCACAACTTGAGCTACGTGGGCGTAACCGGACGCTACGTTGCGTAATGAACGCTGCGTGCGTCTGCCTTTTGGATTGCGTACGCTAGTCTTTGTTAGCGACACGTGTACGCAATGCAAAGGATCCACCGTAACACAATATATTTTTATCAATGTAAATGATCCCTGATCATCTACCGCAATCCACACTGACTGCCTTGTATCTCAGACAAACCGTGTGTTTGTTCTATACTTTAACTATCACCTCTACTATTAAATAACAGCAAATCTCTTTTTAGCACTTCCTATCAACTATAAAATTGGCAAACAGGAATAGTGATATACGAAAAATGAAACAGAAATGCAGATATATGTATGCGTGCGTGTATACGCAAGACAGAAGAGAAATAAAAGTTTTAAAAGACACAAGCGTTTTGTTCTTACTTCCGGTTACCGGGTTCCTTCAGCACTCTTTATCTAAGCGAAGCAGACGCTTATCCCGTCAGCACTGTGAGACGACCTCCCACCCTTTGCTGGGGGATAATGTCTGCTGATCTACCTAGTGCAGATGTGAGAAGTATAGGACGAGCGCCCAATTGACAATGCTAAATTCCTTTGTCGTATAAACAACCCTTTATGAAGCTAAGAACACTGTACGCTGTTTACTTAAGAAGTACCGTAATGGTACGCTAGTTGCGTAACGATCGCTCAGCCGTAGGCGAGACGCTCAAGCGTCACGTTCGCTCACGGCCCAGGGATCACAGGACACGTTATTGGTTATGTCTAGGGTAATGATTCGCTATGGCGTAGCTTACGCTCGAGACCACGAGGAGGTCACCAGCGATGCAGACGCTCACAACACTATACCTTTATGATAAAACCTTATACCAATGAAATACACTGAATACCTTAATGTGAGTACAGGGTGTAAGTGCAACCTTGTGTAACCTGACTAACTACAAAGCTGCTTGAGCGTCACCGACGCTCAAGTGAACACTTATCACTATAGAAAATACACAGATACTGGTTTAGGTTCCAAGGCCTATTAACTGTATTATGTCTAATATACTTGTAAAAGGGGATAACAGTACAAATGATACACTACAATATAACAGAGACTTCCTAACCACAGAACTAAACAATAAATACAATAAGACAATACTATACTGACCTAAATGCAATACAATACAATACTATCTAATACAATACAATACTAGCCTAGTCTAGGGGAGATATGAGAGAACAGAACAGAGAGAGAGAGAGAGAGAGAGAGAGAGATGAGATGAGAGAAATTGGCTCACAGAAAGACAATGATTACGGAGAGAAACTTACGCACAAAGGGTATGATCGCCTGCGCCTCGATATCCAGCTCCCGGCTATCAGCAGATAACCGTTGATGAGAGAGTGAGAGCTGGATGTGGTCGGCCTGCCTATTTATGCCCCACACACAATGCAATCTCCTGGTCCTACAATCCCATTGTCCATTGGCCGAAGGAATTCGGCCCTGTATCATAACAAAAGGTCATAGGGTGATTCATACAGGTGGGCTGTGACGATTTCCAACAGCTCAGGTGGGTGGGAAACTGGGTTTCCCGCCGCATACCTGAGTATGTGTAAATAATAGAAATGGACATAAACTTCTTATGTCCATAACTATTCGCACGAGCGATTAATACGCTCCAAACCAACACCGGAATATTGCTAATTAAATACTCTTCCGATGGGTACCAAACACTGCTGTATGATTCCTGTTAGACCCTTTGTACGATATAAAGAGGGATTCCTCAGCTCTGGGACATTGTATTTTAACTAAACTTTCAGAATCTATCAAAGGGACCATGATCTATAAACTACATTAATTGTGAATATTTGTAACGAATGAGTCGCACGCTACGACTACATAAACTCTACCGTAAATACGCATACCGCGCCTGCGAGTGCACGTTATTGCGGGTATGCGAATCCACGGGAGAGCGCATGCACGCGCAGCGCGGACCAGTGTGCGGTGCAAATATGGCAACGTGCATTGAGACATTTTTCTGACTTTGACACCGTATACACCACCCGCCCCGCCTATGCTCAGCGACAGCACCAGCTAAATTACCGTATACACCACCCGCCCCGCCTGTGCTCAGCGACAGCACCAGCTGTATTACCGCATACACCACCCGCCCCGCCTGTGCTCAGCGACAGAACCAGCTGTATTACCGTATACACCACCCGCCCCACCTGTGCTCAGCGACAGCACCAGCTGTATTACCGTATACACCACCTGCACCACCTGTGTTCAGCGACAGCACCAGCTGTATTACCGTATACACCACCTGCACCACCTGTGTTCAGCGACAGCACCAGCTGTATTACCGTATACACCACCTGCACCACCTGTGTTCAGCGACAGCACCAGCTGTATTACCGTATACACCACCCGCCCTGCCTGTTCTCAGCGACAGCACCAGCTGTATTACCGTATACACCACCCGCCCCGCCTGTGCTCAGCGACAGCACCAGCTGTATTACCGTATACACCACCCGCCCCGCCTGTGTTCAGCGACAGCACCAGCTGTATTACCGTATACACCACCCGCCCCACCTGTGCTCAGCGACAGGACCAGCTGTATTACCGTATACACCACCCGCCCAGCCTGTGCTCAGCGACACCACCAGCTGTATTACCGTATACACCACCCGCCCCGCCTGTGCTCAGCGACAGCACCAGCTGTATTACCGTATACACCACCCGCCCCGCCTGTGCTCAGGGATAGCACCAGCTGTATTACCGTATACACCACCCGCCCCGCCTGTGCCCAGAGACAGGACCAGCTGTATTACCGTATACACCACCCGCCCCGCCTGTGTTCAGCGATAGCACCAGCTGTATTACCGTATACACCACCCGCCCCGCCTGTGCTCAGCGACAGCACCAGCTGTATTACCGTATACACCACCCGCCCCGCCTGTGCTCAGCGACAGCACCAGCTGTATTACCGTATACACCACCCGCCCCGCCTGTGCTCAGCGATAGCACCAGCTGTATTACCGTATACACCACACGCCCCGCCTGTGCTCAGCGATAGCACCAGCTGTATTACCGTATACACCACCCGCCCCGCCTGTGCTCAGCGACAGCACCAGCTGTATTACCGTATACACCACCCGCCCCGCCTGTGCTCAGCGACAGCACCAGCTGTATTACCGTATACACCACCCGCCCCGCCTGTGCTCAGCGACAGCACCAGCTGTATTACCGTATACACCACCTGCCCCGCCTGTGCTCAGCGACAGCACCAGCTGTATTACCGTATACACCACCCGCCCCGCCTGTGCTCAGCGACAGCACCAGCTGTATTACCGTATACACCACCTGCCCCGCCGGTGCTCAGCGACAGCACCAGCTGTATTACCGTATATACCACCCGCCCCGCCTGTGCTCAGCGACAGCACCAGCTGTATTACCGTATATACCACCCACCCCGCCTGTGCTCAGGGACAGCACCAGCTGTATTACCGTATACACCACCCGCCCTGCCTGTTCTCAGCGACAGCACCAGCTGTATTACCGTATACACCACCCGCCCCGCCTGTGCTCAGCGACAGCACCAGCTGTATTACCGTATACACCACCCGCCCCGCCTGTGCTCAGCGACAGCACCAGCTGTATTACCGTATACACCACCCGCCCCGCCTGTGCTCAGCGACAGCACCAGCTGTATTACCGTATACACCACCCGCCCCGCCTGTGCTCAGCGACAGCACCAGCTGTATTACCGTATACACCACCCGCCCCGCCTGTGCTCAGCGACAGCACCAGCTGTATTACCGTATACACCACCCGCCCCGCCTGTGCTCAGCGACAGCACCAGCTGTATTACCGTATACACCACCCGCCCCGCCTGTGCTCAGCGACAGCACCAGCTGTATTACCGAAAACACCACCCACCCCGCCTGTGCTCAGCGACAGCACCAGCTGTAATACCGTACACACCACCCGCCCCGCCTGTGCTCAGCGACAGCACCAGCTGTATTACCGTATACACCACCCGCCCCGCCTGTGCTCAGCGACAGCACCAGCTGTATTACCGTATACACCACCCGCCCCACCTGTGCTCAGCGACAGCACCGGCTGTATTACCGTATACACCACCCGCCCTGCCTGTGCTCAGCGACAGCACCAGCTGTATTACCGTATACACCACCCGCCCCGCCTGTGCTCAGCGACAGCACCAGCTGTATTACCGTATACACCACCTGCTCCGCCTGTGCTCAGCGACAGCACCAGCTGTATTACCGTATACACCACCCGCCCCACCTGTGTTCAGCGACAGCACCAGCTGTATTACCGTATACACCACCCGCCCCACCTGTGCTCAGCGACAGCACCAGCTGTATTACCGTATACACCACCCACCCCGCCTGTGCTCAGTCCTATTATACTCCTGGAGAGGGACAGCCCTATTATACTCCTGGAGGAACAGTCCTATTATACTCCTGGAGAGACAGCCCTATTATACTCCTGGAGGGACAGTCCTATTATACTACTGGAGGGACAGCCCTATAATACTCCTGGAGGGACAGCCCTATTATACTCCTGGAGAGGGACAGCCCTATTATACTCCTGGAGGGACAGCCCTATTATACTCCTGGAGAGACAGCCCTATTATACTCCTGGAGGGACAGTCCTATTATACTCCTGGAGAGACAGCCCTATTATACTCCTGGAGGGACAGTCCTATTATACTCCTGGAGAGACAGCCCTATTATACTCCTGGAGGGACAGCCCTATTATACTCCTGGAGAGACAGCCCTATTATACTCCTGGAGGTACAGTCCTATTATACTCCTGGAGAGACAGCCCTATTATACTCCTGGAGGGACAGTCCTATTATACTCCTGGAGAGGGACAGCCCTATTATACTCCTGGAGAGACAGCCGTATTATACTCCTGGAGAGACAGCCCTATTATACTCCTGGAGGGACAGCCCTATTATACTCCTGGAGGGAGAGCCCTATTATACTCCTGGTGGGATATTATACTCCTGGAGGGACAGCCCTATTAAACTCCTGGAGAACCATCCCTATTATACTCCTGGAGAGACAGCCCTATTATACTCCTGGAGGGACAGCCCTATTATACTCCTGGAGGGAGAGCCCTATTATACTCCTGGAGAGACAGCCCTATTATACTCCTGGAGGGACAGCCCTATTATACTCCTGGAGGGAGAGCCCTATTATACTCCAGGAGGGACAGCCCTATTATACTCCTGGAGAGACAGCCCTACTATACTCCTGGAGAGACAGCCCTATTATACTCCTGGAGAGACAGCCCTATTATACTCCTGGAGGTACAGTCCTATTATACTCCTGGAGAGACAGCCCTATTATACTCCTGGAGAGACAGCCCTATTATACTCCTGGAGGGACAGCCCTATTATACTCCTGGAGAGACAGCCCTATTATACTCCTGGAGGGACAGCCCTATTATACTCCTGGAGAGACAGCCCTATTATACTCCTGGAGAGACAGCCCTATTATACTCCTGGAGGGACAGTCCTATTATACTCCTGGAGGAACAGCCCTATTATACTCCTGGAGAGACAGCCCTATTATACTCCTGGAGAGGGACAGCCCTATTATACTCCTGGAGAGACAGCCCTATTATACTCCTGGAGGAACAGCCCTATTATACTCCTGGAGAGACAGCCCCTATTATACTCATGGAGGGACAGCCCTATTATACTCCTGGAGGTACAGCCCTATTATACTCCTGGAGAGGGACAGCCCTATTATACTCCTGGAGAGACAGACCTATTATACTCCTGGAGGGATAGCCCTATAATAATCCTGGAGGGACAGCCCTATTATACTCCTGGAGAGGGACAGCCCTATTATACTCCTGGAGGGACAGCCCTATTATACTCCTGCAGGAACAGCCCTATTATACTCCTGGAGAGACAGCCCTATTATACTTCTTGAGAGGGACAGCCCTATTATACTCCTGGAGAGACAGCCCTATTATACTCCTGGAGGAACATCCCTATTATACTCCTGGAGAGACAGCCCTATTATACTCCTGGGAGAGACAGCCCTATTATACTCCTGGAGGGACAGCCCTATTATACTCCTGGGAGAGAAAGCCCTATTATACTCCTGGAGAGACAGCCCTATTATACCCCTGGAGAGACAGCCCTATTATACTCCTGGAGGGACAGCCCTATTATACCCTTGGAGAGACAGCCCTATTATATTCCTGGAGGTACAGTCCTATTATACTCCTGGAGAGACAGCCCTATTATACTCCTGGAGGTACAGTCCTATTATACTCCTGGAGAGACAGCCCTATTATACTCCTGGAGAGACAGCCCTATTATACTCCTGGAGGGACAGCCCTATTATACTCCTGGAGAGACAGCCCTATTATACTCCTGGAGAGACAGCCATATTATACTCCTGTAGAGACAGCCCTATTATACTCCTGGAGGGACAGTCCTATTATACTCCTGGAGGAACAGCCCTATTATACTCCTGGAGGGACAGTCCTATTATACTCCTGGAGAGACAGCCCTATTATACTCCTGGAGAGGGACAGCCCTATTATACTCCTGGAGAGACAGCCCTATTATACTCCTGGAGGGACAGCCCTATTATACTCCAGGAGAGACAGCCCCTATTATACTCCTGGAGGGACAGCCCTATTATACTCCTGGAGGGACAGCCCTATTATACTCCTGGAGGGACAGCCCTATTATACTCCTGGAGAGGGACAGCCCTATTATACTCCTGGGGAGACAGACCTATTATACTCCTGGAGGGACAGCCCTATTATACTCATGGAGGGACAGCCCTATTATACTCCTGGAGAGGGACAGCCCTATTATACTCCTGGAGGGACAGCCCTATTATACTCCTGGAGAGGGACAGCCCTATTATACTCCTGGAGAGACAGCCCTATTATACTCCTGGGGAGACAGCCCTATTATACTCCTGGGAGAGAGACAGTCCTATTATACTCCTGGAGGGACAGCCCTATAATACTCCTGGAGGGACAGCCCTATTATACTCCTGGAGAGGGACAGCCCTATTATACTCCTGGAGGGACAGCCGTATTATACTCCTGGAAAGACAGCCCTATTATACTCCTGGAGAGACAGCCCTATTATAATCCTGGAGAGACAGCCCTATTATACTCCTGCAGGGACAGCCCTATTATACTCCTGGAGAGACAGCCCTATTATACTCCTGGAGGAACATCCCTATTATACTCCTGGAGAGACAGCCCTATTATACTCCTGGGAGAGACAGCCCTATTATACTCCTGGAGGGACAGCCCTATTATACTCCTGGGAGAGACAGCCCTATTATACTCCTGGAGGGACAGCCCTATTATACCCCTGGAGAGACAGCCCTATTATACTCCTGGAGGGACAGTCCTATTATACTCCTGGAGGGACAGCCCTATTATACTCCTGGAGGGACAGCCCTATTATACTCCTGGAGAGGGACAGCCCTATTATACTCCTGGAGAGACAGCCCTATTATACTCCTGGAGAGACAGCCCTATTATACTCCTGGAGAGGGACAGCCCTATTATACTCCTGGAGGGACAGCCCTATTATACTCCTGGAGGGACAGCGCTATTATACTCCTGGAGAGACAGCCCTAATATACTCCTGGAGGGACAGCCCTATTATACTCCTGGAGAGACAGGCCTATTATACTCCTGGAGAGACAGCCCTATTATACTCCTGGAGAGTCAGCCCTATTATACTCCTGGAGAGACAGCCCTATTATACTCCTGGTGGGATATTATACTCCTGGTGAGACAGCCCTATTATACTCCTGGAGGGACAGCCCTATTATACTCCTGGAGGAATAGCCTTATTATACTCCTGGAGAGACAGCCCTATTATACTCCTGGAGAGACAGCAGCCCTATTATACTCGGGACAGCCCTATTATACTCCTGGAGGGACAGTCATATTATACTCCTGGAGAGGGACAGCCCTATTATACTCCTGGAGAGACAGCCCTATTATACTCCTGGAGAGACAGCCCTATTATACTCCTGGGAAAGACAGCCCTATTATACTCCTGGAGGGACAGTCCTATTATACTCCTGTAGAGAAAGCCCTATTATACTCCTGGAGAGACAGCCCTATTATACTCCTGGAGGGACAGTCCTATTATACTCCTGTAGAGACAGCCCTATTATACTCCTGGAGAGACAGCCCTATTATACTCCTGGAGGGACAGTCCTATTATACTCCTGGAGAGACAGCCCTATTATACTCCTGGAGGGACAGCCCTATTATACTCCAGGAGGGACAGTCCTATTATACTCCTGTAGAGACAGCCCTATTATACTCCTGGAGAGACAGCCCTATTATACTCCTGGAGGGACAGCCCTATTATACTCCTGGAGGGACAGCCCTATTATACTCCTGGAGGGACAGCCCTATTATACTCCTGGAGAGGGACAGCCCTATTATACTCCTGGAGAGACAGCCCTATTATACTCCTGGAGAAACAGCCCTATTATACTCCTGGGAGAGAGACAGCCCTATTACACTCCTGGGAGGCGGACAGCCCTATTATACTCCTGGGAGAGGGACAGCCCTATTATACTCCTGGAGGGACAGCCCTATTATACTCCTGGTGGGTTAGCCCTATTATACTCCTGGAGGGACAGCCCTATTATACTCCTGGGAGAGAGACAGCCCTATTATACTCCTGGAGGGACGGCCCTATTATACTCCTGGGAGAGGGACAGCCCTATTATACTCCTGGAGAGACAGCCCTATTATACTCCTGGAGAGGGACAGCCCTATTATACTCCTGGAGAGACAGCCCTATTATACTTCAGGAGGGACAGCCCTATTATACTCCTGGAGAGACAGCCCTATTATACTCCTGGAGAGACAGCCCTATTATACTCCTGGAGAGACAGCCCTATTATACTCCTGGAGGGACAGTCCTATTATACTCCTGGAGAGACAGCCCTATTATACTCCTGGAGGGACAGCCCTATTATACTCCTGGAGAAACATCCCTATTATACTCCTGGAGAGATAGCCCTATTATACTCCTGGGAGAGACAGCCCTATTATACTCCTGGAGGGACAGCCCTATTATACTCCTGGAGAGACAGCCCTATTATACTCCTGGAGAGGGACAGCCCTATTATACTCCTGGAGAGACAGTCCTATTATACTCCTGGAGAGACAGCCCTATTATACTCCTGGAGAGGGACAGCCCTATTATACTCCTGGAGAGACAGCCCTATTATACTCTGGAGTGACAGTCCTATTATACTCCTGGAGAGGGACAGCCCTATTATACTCCTGGAGGGACAGCCGTATTATACTCCTGGTGGGATATTATACTCCTGGTGAGACAGCCCTATTATACTCCTGGAGGGACATCCCTATTATACTCCTGGAGGGACAGAGCTATTATACTCCTGGAGAGACAGCCCTATTATACTCCTGGAGAACCATCCCTATTATACTCCTGGAGAGACAGCCCTATTATACTCCTGGAGCGGGACAGCCCTATTATACTCCTGGAGGGACAGCCCTATTATACTCTTGGAGGGACAGAGCTATTATACTCCTGGAGAGACAGCCCTATTATACTCCCGGAGGGACAGTCCTATTATACTCCTGGAGGGACAGTCCTATTATACTCATGGAGGGACAGTCCTATTATACTCCTGGAGAACCATCCCTATTATACTCCTGGAGAGACAGCCCTATTATACTCCTGGAGAGACAGCCCTATTATACTCCTGGAGAGACAGCCCTATTATACTCCTGGAGAACCATCCCTATTATACTCCTGGAGAGACAGCCCTATTATACTCCTGGAGAGACAGCCCTATTATACTCCTGGAGAGACAGCCCTATTATACTCCTGGAGGGACAGCCCTATTATACTCCTGGAGGGACAGCCCTATTATACTCCTGGAGGGACAGCCCTATTATACTCCTGGAGGGACAGCCCTATTATACTCCTGGAGGGACAGTCCTATTATACTCCTGGAGAGACAGTCCTATTATACTCCTGGAGGGACAGTCCTATTATACTCCTGGAGAGACAGCCCTATTATACTCCTGGAGAGGGACAGTCCTATTATACTCCTGGAGAGACAGCCCTATTATACTCCTGGAGAGACAGCCCTATTATACTCCTGGGAGACGGACAGCCCTGTTATACTCCTGGGAGAGAGACAGCCCTATTATACTCCTGGAGAGACAGCCCTATTATACTCCTGGGAGAGGGACAGCCCTATTATACTCCTGGGAGAGAGACAGCCCTATTATACTCCTGGAGAGACAGCCCTATTATACTCCTGGAGGGACAGCCCTATTATACTCCTGGTGGGATATTATACTCCTGGAGAGACAGCCCTATTATACTCCTGGAGAGACAGCCCTATTATACTCCTGGAGAGACAGCCCTATTATACTCTTGGAGAGACAGCCCTATTATACTCCTGGAGGGACAGCCCTATTATACTCCTGGAGAAACATCCCTATTATACTCCTGGAGAGACAGCCCTATTATACTCCTGGGAGAGACAGCCCTATTATACTCCTGGAGGGACAGCCCTATTATACTCCTTGAGAGACAGCCCTATTATACTCCTGGAGAGACAGCCCTATTATACTCCTGGAGAGGGATAGCCCTATTATACTCCTGGAGAGACAGCCCTATTATACTCTGGAGGGACAGTCCTATTATACTCCTGGAGAGGGACAGCCCTATTATACTCCTGGAGGGACAGCCCTATTATACTCCTGGAGGGACAGCCGTATTATACTCCTGGTGGGATATTATACTCCTGGTGAGACAGCCCTATTATACTCCTGGAGGGACATCCTTATTATACTCCTGGAGGGACAGAGCTATTATACTCCTGGAGAGACAGCCCTATTATACTCCTGGAGAACCATCCCTATTATACTCCTGGAGAGACAGCCCTATTATACTCCTGGAGCGGGACAGCCCTATTATACTCCTGGAGGGACAGCCCTATTATACTCTTGGAGGGACAGAGCTATTATACTCCTGGAGGGACAGCCCTATTATACTCTTGGAGGGACAGAGCTATTATACTCCTGGAGAGACAGCCCTATTATACTCCTGGAGGGACAGTCCTATTATACTCCTGGAGGGACAGTCCTATTATACTCCTGGAGGGACAGTCCTATTATACTTCTGGAGAGACAGCCCTATTATACTCCTGGAGGGACAGTCCTATTATACTCCTGGAGAGACAGCCCTATTATACTCCTGGAGAGACCGCCCTATTATACTCCTGGAGAACCATCCCTATTATACTCCTGGAGAGACAGCCCTATTATACTCCTGGAGAGACAGCCCTATTATACTCCTGGAGAGACAGCCCTATTATACTCTTGGAGAACCATCCCTATTATACTCCTGGAGAGACAGCCCTATTATACTCCTGGAGAGACAGCCCTATTATACTCCTGGAGAGACAGCCCTATTATACTCCTGGAGGGACAGCCCTATTATACTCCTGGAGGGACAGCCCTATTATACTCCTGGAGGGACAGCCCTATTATACTCCTGGAGGGACAGTCCTATTATACTCCTGGAGAGACAGTCCTATTATACTCCTGGAGGGACAGTCATATTATACTCCTGGAGAGACAGCCCTATTATACTCCTGGAGAGGGACAGTCCTATTATACTCCTGGAGAGACAGCCCTATTATACTCCTGGAGAGACAGCCCTATTATACTCCTGGGAGACAGACAGCCCTATTATACTCCTGGAGAGACAGCCCTATTATACTCCTGGGAGAGGGACAGCCCTATTATACTCCTGGGAGAGAGACAGCCCTATTATACTCCTGGAGAGACAGCCCTATTATACTCCTGGAGGGACAGCCCTATTATACTCCTGGTGGGATATTATACTCCTGGAGAGACAGCCCTATTATACTCCTGGAGAGACAGCCCTATTATACTCCTGGAGAGACAGCCCTATTATACTCCTGGAGAGACAGCCCTATTATACTCCTGGAGAGACAGCCCTATTATACTCCTGGGAGAGGGACAGCCCTATTATACTCCTGGGAGAGAGACAGCCCTATTATACTCCTGGAGAGACAGCCCTATTATACTCCTGGAGGGACAGTCCTATTATACTCCTGGAGAGACAGCCCTATTATACTCCTGGAGGGACAGCCCTATTATACTCCTGGAGGGACAGCCCTATTATACTCCTGGAGAGACAGCCCTATTATACTCCTGGAGGGACAGTCCTATTATACTCCTGGAGGGACAGCCCTATTATACTCCTGGAGGGACAGCCCTATTATACTCCTGGAGAGACAGCCCTATTATACTCCTGGAGGGACAGTCCTATTATACTCCTGGAGGGACAGCCCTATTATACTCCTGGAGGGACAGCCCTATTATACTCCTGGGAGAGGTCCACACAAGTCACTGGGAATCAGGCTATACTGGGATAGCTGGCAGACTGTAACATCACCTACACAGGACATCCACCTGCAGGAACAGCACTATAGGGAGACTCTATGTGCGGCCGTCATTAATGGAAACCTGGAGTCACTATATATAGTATATAAGCAGAAAGTCACTGCGAGGGCGATTCTCCACCAGAACCTTACGTAATAAAGGATTATGGGGTATATGCAATTGCGGTCGAATTCGCGGCAATTTTCGCCGTTTTTTAATTCGACTCAATTCGACAGGTGAATCCCGGAAGGTGGCTTCCGGAATTCACCATATTCAATGAAAAACGGATTCGCCAGAGTCGCGGGCGAAAATCGGCCGATTTGGCGGATTTTGCCGCGATTTTAAAAAACGGTAAAAAAACGTGAAAAACCCGAAAAAAAAATGGCGTGGGGTCCCCCCTCCAAAGCATAACCAGCCTCGGGCTCATCGAGCTGGTCCTGGTTCTAAAAATGCAGGGGAAAAATTGGCCAGGGATCCCCCGTATTTTTAAAACCAGCACCGGGCTCTGCGCCTGGTGCTGGTGCCAAAAATACGGGGGACAAAAAGAGTAGGGGTCCCCCGTATTTTTAACACCAGCATCGGGCTCCACTAGCTGGACAGATAATGCCACAGCCGGGGGTCACTTTTATGCCGTGCCCTGCGGCCGTGGCATTAAATATCCAACTAGTCACCCCTGGCCGGGGTACCCTGGGGGAGTGGGGACCCCTTCAATCAAGGGGTCCCTCCCCCCAGCCACCCAAGGGCCAGGGGTGAAGCCCGAGGCTGTCCCCCCCCATCCAATGGGCTGCGGATGGGGGGGCTGATAGCCTTTTGTGATAATAAAAAGATATTGTTTTTTCCAGCAGTACTACAAGTCCCAGCAAGCCTCCCCCGCAAGCTGGTACTTGGAGAACCACAAGTACCAGCATGCGGGAGAAAAACGGGTCCGCTGGTACCTGTAGTACTACTGGGGAAAAAATACCCAAATAAAAACAGGACACACACACCTTGATAGTAAAACTTTATTACACACTACCGACACACACATACTTACCTATGTTGACACGCCGACTGCCACGGTCTCCGACTATCCGAGGGTACCTGTGAAAAAATTATACTCACCTTCCAGCGTCCAGAGATAAATCCACGTCCAGAGAGTAAAATCCACGTACTTGTTTAAAAAAAAAAAAACGCAAAAACCCGCTCCATACCGGACTAGAAAGGGGTCCAATGCTTTCACATCAGACCCCTTTCTCCCGAATGCCGGGACATCACGTGACTCCTGTCACTGACGTCCCTTCAGCCAATCAGGAAGCGCTACTTCCGTGGCGCTCACCTGATTGGCTGTGCGCTGTCTGTACTGTGACAGCACATCGCAAAGCCGCTCCATTACTTTCAATGGTGGGAACTTTGCGGGTAGCGGTGGGGTCACCCGCCGGTCAGCCGCTGACCGGCGGGTGACCTTACCGCTAGCCGCTAAGTTCCCACCATTGAAAGTAATGGAGCGGCTTTGCGATGTGCTGTCACAGTACAGACAGCGCACAGCCAATCAGGTGAGCGCAACGAAGTTGCGCTTCCTGATTGGCTTAGAGACCTTTCTGTGGCAGCTGTCACTGACAGGTCTCATTCGTGGAAAGGTGTCCCATGTGTCAGCATGGGACCCCTTTCAGTCCGGCATGGAGCGGGTGTTCGGTTTGTTTTTTTGCCAAGTACGTGGATTTATCTCTGGACCATGGCTGAGGTGAGTATATTGATCTTTTCTTTTCAGGTATCCGTGGATTCTACGTGGAGAAGAGGACCGATGTCGGCGTGTGAACATAGGTAAGTATGTGTGTGTCGACGTATGAAATAAAGTTTTACTGTCGACGGTGTGTGTGTCCTGTTTTTATTTGGGTATTTTTTTCCCAGTAGTACTACAGGTACCAGCGGACCCGTTTTTCTCCCGCATGCTGGTACTTGTGGTTCTCCAAGTACCAGCTTGCGGGGGAGGCTTGCTGGGACTTGTAGTACTACTGGAAAAAACAATATCTTTTTATTATCACAAAAGGCTATCAGCCCCCCATCCGCAGCCCATTGGATGGGGGGGGACAGCCTCGGGCTTCACCCCTGGCCCTTGGGTGGCTGGGGGGGGGGACCCCTTGATTGAAGGGGTCCCCACTCCCCCAGGGTACCCCGGCCAGGGGTGACTAGTTGGATATTTAATGCCACGGCCGCAGGGCACGGCATAAAAGTGACCCCCGGCTGTGGCATTATCTGTCCAGCTAGTGGAGCCCGATGCTGGTGTTAAAAATACGGGGGACCCCTACTCTTTTTGTCCCCCGTATTTTTGGCACCAGCACCAGGCGCAGAGCCCGGTGCTGGTTTTAAAAATACGGGGGATCCCCTGTCAATTTTTTCCCCGCATTTTTAGAACCAGGACCAGCTCGAAGAGCCCGAGGCTGGTTATGCTTTGGAGGGGGGACCCCACGCCATTTTTTTTTATGATTTCACCGTTCCAGCATAAAAAAAAATAAAAAAAAAAAAATAATATTTTAAAAAATATATAAATAATATTTGTGCCTCCAAAAAAAAAAAAAAAGTACCTAATCCCTTCTAATATAAATAGATCTGCTATTCCCCCCCAAAAAAACACAAAAAAAAACATGTTTAAATTTTTTTTATTTGTTTTCACCCTCCAAAGTGTGGCGGATTGAAAATGACGAATTTGCTGTCTAAAAGCACTGCTGTCGAATTTCCAAACTTGAATTGAATATGCTTTGGTCGAATTGCAGCACTTGTATCATTGCAGAAAAGTCGAATTTGCAAAAAGTCGAATTTCAAAAAGTCGAATTTTGAAAGTCCGTTTTTTGGTCGGAAAGCACTGAATTGCATAGGCGATTTTTTTTTTGGGTCGAAAATGACCCGAAATTCGACAATTTCGGGAATTCGACCGCAATTGCATATACCCCTATGTACTTGAGCCATAAGTGTGGGAGTGGCAGACCCGGCTACAGGGCAGCATACTGCGCTCTTATAGTAAATTGGGTGATTAATAACTCTCCTGCTGGTAATAGCATCCAGGAATTTGGCACTGAGAACATTTGCGAGTTACTGGCAGGTTCTGGCCGAGGACTCGCACTTTTATGGCCCCAGTAATATAAGACAGAGGGGAAACCTGTGGCCGGGATCCCAGAGATCTGCTCTAGAACCTCTTGGAAGCAGGAAGATAAAACTACCAGATGCCGTTACACAAAGGTAATACAAGTCTGCCTGGAGAACACCAACATATTGCTTTATGTTTCCTCAGTTATGGGAAGCAAATCCATGACTCACAATGGTATGGTCCAAGGTTCTACAGTAATATGCAATACCAAGAGCGGAGTCCTAGGATTCCAACCAGTGACTCATCAATCAGGCGTTCTCCTGCCGTGTATCCACGCGGAATTCACCAATCAGGCGTTCTCCTGCCGTGTATCCACGCGGAATTCATCAATCAGGCGTTCTCCTGCCGTGTAGCCACACGGAATTGACCAATCAGGCGTTCTCCTGCCGTGTATCCGCACGGAATTCATCAATCAGGCTTTCTCCTGCCGTGTATCCACGCGGAATTCACCAATCAGGCGTTTTCCTGCCGTGTATCCACACGGAATTCATCAATCAGGCGTTCTCCTGCCGTGTATCAACGCGGCATTCCTCAATCAGGCGTTCTCCTGCCGTGTATCCACGCGGAATTCACCAATCAGGCGTTCTCCTGCCGTGTATCCACGCGGAATTCATCAATCAGGCATTCTCCTGCCGTGTAGCCACACGGAATTGACCAATCAGGCGTTCTCCTGTCGTGTATCCGCACGGAATTCATCAATCAGGCGTTCTCCTGCCGTCTATCCACACGGAATTGACCAATCAGGCGTTCTCCTGCCGTGTATCCGCACGGAATTCATCAATCAGGCTTTCTCCTGCCGTGTATCCACGCGGAATACACCAATCAGGCGTTTTCCTGCCGTGTATCCACACGGAATTCACCAAACAGGCGTTCTCCTGCCGTGTATCCACACGGAATTCAACAATCAGGCGTTCTCCTGCCGTGTATCCACGCGGAATTCACCAATCAGGCGTTCTCCTGCCGTGTATCCACGCGGAATTCACCAATCAGGCGTTCTCCTGCCGTGTATCCACACGGAATTCACCAACCAGGCGTTCTCCTGCCGTGTATCCACACGGAATTTATCAATCAGGCGTTCTCCTGACGTGTATCCACACGGAATTCATCAATCAGGCGTTCTCCTGACGTGTATCCATGCGGAATTCATCAATCAGGCGTTCTCCTGCCGTGTATCCACGCGGAATTCATCAATCAGGCGTTCTCCTGCCGTGTATCCACGCGGAATTCACCAATCAGGCGTTCTCCTGCCGTGTATCCACGCGGAATTCATCAATCAGGCGTTCTCCTGCCGTGTGGAATTCATCAATCAGGCGTTCTCCTGCCGTATATCCACACGGAATTCACCAATCAGGCGTTCTCCTGCCGTGTATCCACACGGAATTCACCAATCAGGCGTTCTCCTGCCGCGTATCCACACGGAATTCACCAATCAGGCGTTCTCTTGCCGTGTATCCACACGGAATTCACCAATCAGGCGTTCTCCTGCCGTGTATCCACGTGGAATTCAACAATCAGGCGTTCTCCTGCCGTGTATCCACACGGAATTCACCAATCAGGCGTTCTCCTGCCGTGTATCCACACGGAATTCACCAATCAGGCGTTCTCCTGCCGTGTATCCACGCGGAATTCACCAATCAGGCGTTCTCGCGTTCTCCTGCCGTGTATCCACACGGAATTCATCAATCAGGCGTTCTCCTGCCGTGTATCCACACGGAATTCACCAATTAGGCGTTCTCCTGCCGTGTATCCACGCGGAATTCACCAATCAGGCGTTCTCCTGCCGTGTATCCACGTGGAATTCACCAATCAGGCGTTCTCCTGCCGTGTATCCACACGGAATTCACCAATCAGGCGTTCTCCTGCCGTGTATCCACACGGAATGCTCAATTGTGGTAATGGTGCTAAATTATTTCAATGATTTTTATATCTTTAGGAAAAAAATAAGAATTTACTCACTGGTAATTCTATTTCTCGTAGTCCGTAGTGGATGCTGGGGACTCCGTAAGGACCATGGGGAATAGCGGGCTCCGCAGGAGACTGGGCACTCTAAAGAAAGATTTAGTACTATCTGGTGTGCACTGGCTCCTCCCACTATGCCCCTCCTCCAGACCTCAGTTAAGGAAACTGTGCCCGGAAGAGCTGACATTACAAGGAAAGGATTTTGGAATCCAGGGTAAGACTCATACCAGCCACACCAATCACACCGTATAACTTGTGATAAACATACCCAGTATGAACAAACAATAGAGCATCAACCAATGGATGCCAACATAACATAACCCTTTATTAAGCAATAACTATATACACGTATTGCAGAAAGTCCGCACTAGGGACGGGCGCCAGCATCCACTACGGACTACGAGAAATAGAATTAACGGTGAGTAAATTCTTATTTTCTCTAACGTCCTAGTGGATGCTGGGGACTCCGTAAGGACCATGGGGATTATACCAAAGCTCCCAAACGGGCAGGAGAGTGCGGATGACTCTGCAGCACCGAATGGGCAAACACAAGGTCCTCCTCAGCCAGGGTATCAAACTTGTAGAACTTTGCAAATGTGTTTGAACCCGACCAAGTAGCAGCTCGGCAAAGCTGTAATGCCGAGACCCCTCGGGCAGCCGCCCAAGAAGAGCCCACCTTCCTTGTGGAATGGGCTCTCACTGATTTCGGCTGCGGCAATCCCGCCGCAGAATGAGCCTGCTGAATCATGTTACAGATCCAGCGAGCAATGGTTTGCTTTGAAGCAGGAGCACCCAGCTTGTTGGATGCATACAGAATAAACAGCGAGTCAGTCTTCCTGACTCCAGCTGTCCTGGCAACATAGATCTTCAAAGCCCTGACTACATCAAGCAACTTGGAATCCTCCAAGTCACGAGTAGCCGCAGGCACCACAATAGGTTGGTTCAGATGAAAAGATGACACCACCTTTGGCAGAAACTGCGGACGAGAGACCAACCCCAAACAATTCCTCACCCTTATAAGGTAAAACCTCCATGTGTTTTTTAGAGTCGGTATCCCCTGTCCATTGCCAAGTCCATAAGACCCTTCTGGCAGAAATGGACATAGCGTTAACTCTAGAGCCCAGCAGGCAAATGTCCCTCTGGGCATCCCGCATATATAGGCATATTTATGTGCCCCCCCTCTCTTTTTTACCCTCTATTGCACCTGTATACTACAGGGGAGAGCCTGGGGAGCGTCCTTCCAGCGGAGCTGTGAAGAGAAAATGGCGCTGGTGTGCTGAGGAAGAAGGCCCCGCCCCCTCAGCGGCGGGCTTCTGTCCCGCTTTAATGTGTAAAAAATGTCGGGGGCTCGGGCATATATACAGTCCCAGACTGTATATATGTCTCTTTTTGCCAAAAAAGGTACTTAATTGCTGCCCAGGGCGCCCCCACCTGCGCCATGCACCCTACAGTGACCGGAGTGTGCGGTGTGCTGTGGGAGCAATGGCGCACAGCTGCAGTGCTATGCGCTACCTTAAGTGAAGACAGGAGTCTTCAGCCGCCAATTTCAATGTCTTCATGCTTCTGCTGCTTCTGTTCTTCTGGCTCTGCGAGGGGGACGGCGGCGCGGCGCCGGGAACGGACGATCAAGGTTAGGTACCTGTGTTCGATCCCTCTGGAGCTAATGGTGTCCAGTAGCCTAAGAAGCGCTACCTAGCTGCCGTGAGTATGGCTGCTTCTCTCCCCTCAGTCCCTCGTAGCAGAGAGTCTGTTGCCAGCAGAAGCTCTCTGAAAATAAAAAACCTAACTAAAATACTTTCTTATTAGCAAGCTCAGGAGAGCTCACTAAAAGCACCCAGCTCGGCCGGGCACAGATTCTAACTGAGGTCTGGAGGAGGGGCATAGAGGGAGGAGCCAGTGCACACCAGATAGTACTAAATCTTTCTTTAGAGTGCCCAGTCTCCTGCGGAGCCCGCTATTCCCCATGGTCCTTACGGAGTCCCCAGCATCCACTAGGACGTTAGAGAAATAAGGGAACATGATTTAAAGGCTAGAACTCCCGTGCGCCCGCTACTGGCCGGGGCACCCCCCCTACTGGCGGCCCACTCCCGAGCACCCTACTGGCGGCCCACTCTCGCGCACCCTACTGGCGGCCCACTCTCGCGCACCCTACTGGCGGCCCACTCCCGAGCACCCTACTGGCGGCCCACTCCCGAGCACCCTACTGGCGGCCCACTCCCGAGCACCCTACTGGCGGCCCACTCCCGAGCACCCTACTGGCGGCCCACTCCCGAGCACCCTACTGGCGGCCCACTCCCGAGCACCCTACCGGCGGCCCACTCCCGAGCACCCTACCGGCGGCCCACTCCCGAGCACCCTACCGGCGGCCCACTCCCGAGCACCCTACCGGCGGCCCACTCCCGAGCACCCTACCGGCGGCCCACTCCCGCGCACCCTACCGGCGGCCCACTCTCGCGCACCCTACCGGCGGCCCACTCCCGAGCACCCTACCGGCGGCCCACTCCCGAGCACCCTACCGGCGGCCCACTCCCGAGCACCCTACCGGCGGCCCACTCCCGAGCACCCTACCGGCGGCCCACTCCCGAGCACCCTACCGGCGGCCCACTCCCGAGCACCCTACTGGCGGCCCACTCCCGCGCACCCTACTGGCGGCCCACTCCCGAGCACCCTACTGGCCGGCCCACTCCCGAGCACCCTACTGGCGGCCAACTCCCGAGGGTTATGAGCAGCACTGAGGCTTTGTACAACTAGCCATGAAAAATGGAAAACATCCTGATCGGAAGCTCTTGTGGGGAGAGACGGCTGACTTACCATCACATATCCTGCTTAGAATTGACACATTAATGTCGTTTTTCATTTTTTATAAGTGCTTCAGGCAAACTGTTCCCACCTTGGTGCACAGGTCAGATTGCACTGAATATAATATATATATATATATATATATATATATATATATATATATATATATATATATATATAGGGAATGTAACACACTGGCATTGCTGCGATTCTGTCCGACGTTTTTCAGTAGTAGAAATTTAAAAGCCAATATCAACCTTGCCGGTTTAAACCATAAGGCGGACTCCTCGGAATTGCGCCGATGTCTGCACCTTGCAGGATAATACATGTCTCCCATAGTGTGCGAATGACCCAGCGCTGACATATAACACCCTGAGGAAAGGGCTCAGCGCGGCTCTGAAACGTTTCACAACAATTTCATTTTTTTTCTTGCAGACTCCAGAGCGTGACGCTATGATTTAGTCAGACACAACGCTGTCTCCGCTGTCTATACATACACGGGCGCACATACATATACACACAAACATGAGCTTCTCATTTTGGCCACATTGTATGTAACGCTACAAAGTAAAATGTAAGAGTGAGAAATGGAGCTTACCGGGCTGGAGCCGTGGGGAAAATGACCTTTATATGTGTAAATGCTAAATCTTTCTTTAAAATGTCCTTTATCCATGATCTGATTCCGGGTCCCGAGTCACCTACAGAAACAAAAAGATTATCCATGAGGTTAAATATAACGTGCAACTCTCAGGGAGCGATTTAATGGGGATGTGATTAATATCCCGGCGGTCAGAATACAGACGCAGGGATCCTGTCCGCCGAGAATGCAGACAGCTGCGCCAGGGCTATTCCCGCTCGTGGGTATCCATGACACCCATAAACTGGGAATAGAACCTGCGGAGAGTGCAGCGAGCCCGCAGGGGGCTTTCTAGCGCTCGCCTCGCTGCCGGCATTCTGATGGCTGGGATCCCGGTGTCGGTATACTGACCTCCAGGATCCCGGTCACCGGGATTCCATCCGCAAATGCAATGCGATGGGACGGGTACATCGCAGCCGGTACGTAAGAGGCGGGCAGACGTAGTGATGCTGAGGACATGGCCCCCTAGAGGTGCATACACGGTGCGATCTGAAACCATAGTACATATCACACAGTGTGTATACAGATTGTGATGCCGCGCTCCCGTGGGGTCAGTACTAAGAGAAGAAAGCCTGTGCGGGCAGAAAGTGTACAATCTACACTCTAGTATAGGCACAATCGCACCGTGTGTAGAGTCAGTATCAGCGGTTCTGGGCTCCGGGGAGTTCAAGGGAAATTACACTGTCAAAATCGGCCCTTAGGCAGAATCGCACCGGGTATATGCGCCTTAAAGGGGGTACACATGTAGCAATGTGTGCTTCATTTCTAAGCAATCTGACTAGAGTACACATCACTCCGTGCATAGGACGCCGGTGACAGCAATGCCGGATCTAGTCAGATCGCCCCCCTCCTTCCCTCGCTCAGCACGCATCTCTGGGAGAAATCTCTACGTGTGTACCCCCTGAAGAATACTATAAGTGACAGATCGGAAATAAAGGAAAGACACAATAGGCAGGATGTAATGGCGGCCAAACTTGCCAGAGGTTACCAAAGGAGACTTTGTGTAAGGCGGCTCAGGGCGAGGGGCAGAGCAGCGCCACCTACTGGTCAGAAGTGCTGCCATGAGCGCATTGCTTCAAGAGAGGTAAATGTCAGACACCTGTATCTCATCTCAGGCAGGTTACATTTTATAAGCAGGTTTCATGTCCTGCAAGATGGCAACGTACTTTGGTTGAGCCATGTTTGACCATATACTGTGTCCAGTAAGGTGACCAATCACAGGATCGGCGGGATCCTGGCCTAAAATTGTCCAGGATTTAATCCCGGGATTGGAGCCACCACCTTACTTTTCTCTATATCGGGCAGCGCTGAGCGTTCTCAGGAGGCTCAGACGTTGCCCGGCTACCCATGCTCCGCTCCCCACACTGTGCAGTGTGATGTGAAGTCAGAGGACATGCTGTACAGCCAGCCAGCCACCCACCGGAAGTCATCGCTTGCACTGCCCCGCATCTCATCTCCACCCTCCCGCCCATTTAAATTAGGGTCAGGTATGTGGGCTGGTCAGGGCAAGGCGGGGGGGAGGGGGGCAGGGAGGGGGATTTCACACATTGAAATGAAACCAATCCCGGGAATCCCAGGATTGAAAAAATGGCTCATGATTGTCCACCTTAGTGTCCTGAACCACAGGCCTGGTAACAGTATAGGAGGTGGGGTTAAATTACTACTTTCCCATATACAGTTCTGTCACGTTCCATCATTTGAAGTACATTCCATCAGGATCTACTCTCCTTTCTCTCTGTGTGTTGCAGCTATCTATCGCCCACCTGGGCAAGCCAAACAATTTCTGGAAGATTTTTCTGCCTGGCTCCCTCATTTCCTATCCTCTGACATCTCCACCATTATCATGGGTGATTTCAATATTGCTACTGATTGTCCACAATCTCTTCATGCCTCCAAACTACTCTCTCTAACCTCCTCTCTCTGCCTCTCACCACTGCCTTGATCTAGTATTCACTAGACTACTGTATGCTCAGTTTCTGAATTCACTAACACTCCTTTCCCAGATCACAACCTTATCACCTGCATGCTCTCTTCCATTATTCCAAACTCACAGTCATTGAAGTCCTCCCATCCTTCTCAAACCCGCAGAAATATTAACACAATTCATTTTCAAGAGCTTTCCACCTCAGTCCAACAACTGCTCTCACCTATTTCTGCATTCACCTCTCCTGAGATGGCTGTATCACACCTAAACCAGACTCTAGAAATAGGCCTTGACCAAGTGGCTACAGCTACCCATCACGCTCCATGTAGGGCTACATGTCAATCGTGGCACTCTAAATTAACAAGACATCTACAAAAACGCCCACGGAAAGTTGAGCATCAGTGGTGTAAATCACGTATTCCAAGCGACATTCTCACATAGAAGACTGTCTACCAGTCTTATCATAATGCCCTGGACACTGTCAAACAAACATATTTCCAAACTCTCATCTCTGCTCAATCCTCTAAACCCAAATGACGTTTTAATACATTTCAATCACCTCTGAACCCAACCCACCATCCTCTATCAAGGCACAAGATCTTGCTTCCTACTTCAAGGAGGAGATTGATAAGATCCAAGATGAAATGGTATGCTCTTCCACAGCAAGTGACCTGCTCAATTCTCTACCTGAACCCTCTAACACATTCTCTTCATGTGATCCCACAAATGAAGATGAAGTATCTGCACTCTTCTCATCCTGCTACTCTACTACCTCTCCTCATGATCCTATACCCTCACAAGCAAACCTTTGTCTCCTGTTCTAATCTCAACCTTACCTAACATCTGTAATCTCTCTCTACTGGTATCTTTCATTCTCTGTTTAACCATGCAGTGATTACTCTCTCTCAAAGTACCGTCCCATCTCTCAGCTCCCATGCCTCTCTCCTGTCCCATCTCTCAGCTCCCATGTCTCTCTCCCGTCGCAGCTCTCACGCCTATCTCCCGTCCCATCTCTCAGCTCCCATGTCTCTCTCCCGTCCCATCTCTCACGCCTCTCTCCCATCCCATCTCTCTCTCTCAGCTCCCACGTCTCTCCCGTCCCATCTCTCAGCTCCCATGCCTCTCTCCCGTCCCATCTTTCAGCTCCCACGCCTCTCTCCCGTCCCATCTCTCAGCTCCCACGTCTCTCTCCCGTCGCATCTCTCAGCTCCCACGTCTCTCTCCCGTCGCATCTCTCAGCTCCCATGTCTCTCTCCCGCCCTATCTCTCAGCTCCCATGCCTCTCTCCTGTCCCATCTCTCAGCTCCCATGCCTCTCTCCCGTCCCATCTCTCAGCTCCCACGCCTCTCTCCTGTCGCATCTCTCAGCTCCCACGTCTCTCTCCCGTCGCATCTCTCAGCACCCATGTCTCTCTCCCGCCCTATCTCTCAGCTCCCACGCCTCTCTCCCGTCGCATCTCTCAGCTCCCATTTTCTCTCTCCCGCCACATTTCTCAGCTCCCACGCCTCTCTCCCATCCCATCTCTCAGCTCCCACGCCTCTCTCCTGTCCCATCTCTCAGCTCCCACGCCTCTCTCCCGTCCCATCTCTCAGCTCCCATGTCTCTCCTGTCCCATCTCTCAGCTCCCATGCCTCTCTCCCATCCCATCTCTCAGCTCCCACGCCTCTCTCCCGTCCCATCTCTCAGCTCCCATGCCTCTCTCCCGTCCCTCAGCTCCCATGCCTCTCTCCCGTCCCATCTCTCAGCTCCCACGCCTCTCTCCTGTCCCATCTCTCAGCTCCCATGCCTCTCTCCCGTCCCATCTCTCTGCTCCCACGCCTCTCTCCTGTCCCATCTCTCAGCTCCCACGCCTCTCTCCCGTCCCATCTCTCAGCTCCCATGCCTCTCTCCCGTCCCATCTCTCAGCTCCCATACATCTCTCCCATCCCATCTCTCAGCTCCCATGCCTCTCTCCCGTCCCATCTCTCAGCTCCCATGCCTCTCTCCTGTCCCATCTCTCAGCTCCCATGCCTCTCTCCTGTCCCATCTCTCAGCTCCCATGCCTCTCTCCCGTCCCATCTCTCAGCTCCCACGCCTCTCTCCTGTCCCATCTCTCAGCTCCCACGCCTCTCTCCCGTCCCATCTCTCAGCTCCCATGCCTCTCTCCTGCCCCATCTCTCAGCTCCCACACCTCTCTCCCGTCCCATCTCTCAGCTCCCATGCCTTTCTCCTGCCCCATCTCTCAGCTCCCACGCCTTTCTCCCGTCCCATCTCTCAGCTCCCATGCCACTCTCCTGTCCCATCTCTCAGCTCCCATGCCTCTCTCCCGTCCCATCTCTCAGCTCGCATGCCTCTCTCCTATCCCATCTCTCCTATCCCATCTCTCAGCTCCCATGCCTCTCTCCTATCCCATCTCTCAGCTTCCATGCCTCTCTCCTATCCCATCTCTCAGCTCCCATGCCTCTCTCCTGTCCCATCTTTCAGCTCCCATGCCTCTCTCCTATCCCATCTCTCAGCTCCCATGCCTCTCTCCTATCCCATCTCTCAGCTCCCATACATCTCTCCCGTCCCATCTCTCATACCTCTCTCCCGTCCCATCTCTAAGCTCCCATGTCTCTCTCCTGTCCCATCTCTCAGCCCCCATGCCTGTCTCCTGTCCCATCTCGCAGTTCCAATGCCTCTGTCCTGTCCCATCTCTCAGCTCCCATGTCTCTCTCCTGTCCCATCTCTCAGCCCCCATGCCTCTCTCCTGTCCCATCTCGCAGTTCCAATGCCTCTGTCCTGTCCCATCTCTCAGCTCCCACGCCTCTCTCCTGTCCCATCTCTCAGCTCCCATGTCTCTCTCCTGTCCCATCTCTCAGCTCCCATGTCTCTCCACGTCCCATCTCTCAGCTCCCACGCCTCTCTCCTGTCCCATCTCGCAGTTCCAATGCCTCTGTCCTGTCCCATCTCTCAGCTCCCACGCCTCTCTCCTGTCCCATCTCTCAGCTCCCATGCCTCTCTCCTGTCCCATCTCTCAGCTCCCATGCCTCTCTCCTGTCCCATCTCTCAGCTCCCATGTTTCTCTCCCATCCCATCTCTCAGCTCCCATGCCTCTCTCCCGTCCCATCTCGCAGTTCCAATGCCTCTCTCCCGTCCCATCTCTCAGCTCCCATGTCTCTCTCCTGTCCCATCTCTCAGCCCCCATGCCTCTCTCCTGTCCCATCTCGCAGTTCCAATGCCTCTGTCCTGTCCCATCTCTCATCTCCCACGCCTCTCTCCTGTCCCATCTCTCAGCTCCCATGCCTCTCTCCTGTCCCATCTCTCAGCTCCCATGTCTCTCTCCTGTCCCATCTCTCAGCTCCCATGTCTCTCTCCCATCCCATCTATCAGCTCCCATGCCTCTCTACCATCCCATCTCTCAGCTCCCATGCCTCTCTCCCGTCCCATCTCGCAGTTCCAATGCCTCTGTCCTGTCCCATCTCTCAGCTCCCATGCCTCTCTCCTGTCCCATCTCTCAGCTCCCATGTCTCTCTCCTGTCCCATCTCTCAGCTCCCATGCCTCTCTACCATCCCATCTCTCAGCTCCCATGCCTCTCTACCATCCCATCTCTCAGCTCCCATGCCTCTCTACCATCCCATCTCTCAGCTCCCATGCCTCTCTCCCGTCCCATCTCTCAGCTCCCATGTCTCTCTCCCGTCCCATCTCTCAGCTCCCATGTCTCTCTCCTGTCCCATCTCTCAGCTCCCATGCCTCTCTCCCGTCCCATCTCTCAGCTCCCACGTCTCTCTCCCGTCCCATCTCTCAGCCCCCATGTATCTCTCCCGTCCCATCTCTCAGCCCCCATGCCTCTCTCCTGTCCCATCTCTCAGCTCCCATGCCTCTCTCCCGTCCCATCTCTCAGCTCCCACGTCTCTCTCCCGTCCCATCTCTCAGCCCCCATGTATCTCTCCCGTCCCATCTCTCAGCCCCCATGCCTCTCTCCCGTCCCATCTCTCAGCTCCCATGTCTCTCTCCCGTCCCATCTCTCAGCTCCCATGTCTCTCTCCTGTCCCATCTCTCAGCTCCCATGCCTCTCTCCAGTCCCATCTCTCAGCTCCCATGCCTCTCTCCCGTCCCATCTCTCAGCCCCCATGTATCTCTCCCGTCCCATCTCTCAGCCCCCATGCCTCTCTCCTGTCCCATCTCGCAGTTCCAATGCCTCTCTCCTGTCCCATCTCTCAGCTCCCACGCCTCTCTCCCGTCCCATCTCTCAGCCCCCATGCCTCTCTCCCGTCCCATCTCTCAGCCCCCATGCCTCTCTCCCGTCCCATCTCTCAGCCCCCATGCCTCTCTCCTGTCCCATCTCGCAGTTCCAATGCCTCTCTCCTGTCCCATCTCTCAGCTCCCACGCCTCTCTCCCGTCCCATCTCTCAGCCCCCATGCCTCTCTCCCGTCCCATCTCTCAGCCCCCATGCCTCTCTCCTGTCCCATCTCGCAGTTCCAATGCCTCTGTCCTGTCCCATCTCTCAGCTCCCATGCCTCTCCAAGCTACTGTAATTGAGAAACTTGACTATACTCGCCTCACGCACTTTAATTCACACAACAGGGTAAATTTACTAAGATGAGAGTTATATTTAAGAAGGGATGTTGCCCATAACAATCAATCAGATTCCAGGTATTATCTTTTAGCAGGTGCTAGATAAATGTGGAGAACCTGATTGGTTGCTATGGGCAACATCCCATCTTAGTAAATTTACCCCAACGTATTAGAACCACTTCAGTCAGGCTTTCCTTCCCAACACTCCACAGAGACAGCACTGACTACAGTAGTGAATAATCTGGTCACTGCCAAGTTCAAAGGCCATTACTGACTTCTTAAGGGGGGTACACATGGGGAGATGTGGGCTGAGCGATCTATCACAGAACGCTCAGCACACCGAGCCAATCTAGAGTCAGCGAAAGCGTCGCGCAGGGCCGCACATCGCTATGGGGCATACACATGGAGCAATGTGTGCTTCTTTTTATCTAGTCAGATTGCTGAGAATTTAAGCACACATAGCTACGTGTGTACCCCCCTTACTACCTCTGTCTGTCTTTGCCCAGTTTTGTTCTATAATTGTTGTTCTAATTGTAAAGCGCAACGGAATATGCTGCTATATAAGAAACTGCTAATAAATAATAATAATTAAGGTGCATACACACGGTGAGATACTATGATTTTGACTATGCGATTTCCCTTGAACTCCCCCAGAGCCCAGAAGCACAGATTTTGACTATCTGTACTTTTGATTTTGACTAAGTGCCAATTTTAACTATACTTTGTACTAGATCAGGCTTAGCCAGCCTGTGGCTCTCCAGATGTGGTGAAACTACACATCCCAGCATGCCCTGCCACCATTTTAGCATTCTCTAATAGCAAACTATGACAGGGCATTTTGGGACTTGTAATTTTACAACAGCTGGAGTACCACAGGTTGGCCAGGCCTGCACTATATAGTCAAGCTTGACTTTCCTGCACAGTCTATCTTTCCTTGCGATACAGACGCTGCGGGAGTGCGCTTCGATATTGCAGCTGGCTAAACACAGTGCAATTTCCACTAACTTTCATTGCGATTATACAGGTGAAAGACAGAAAATGAGAATATTGTGCAAAAGGTCATTTATTTCAGTAATTCAACTTAAAAGGTGAAAGTAATATGTTATATAGACTCATTACATGCAAAGTGAGATATTTCAAGCCTTTATTTATCATTTTGATGATTGTGGTTTACAGTTTAAGAAAACCCAAAATCTCAAAAAATGTGAATATTACATAAAATCAATAAAAAAGGATTTTAAATACATAAATGTGGCCCTCTGAAAATAAGAATTTACTTACCGATAATTCTATTTCTCATAGTCCGTAGTGGATGCTGGGGACTCCGAAAGGACCATGGGGAATAGCGGCTCCGCAGGAGACTGGGCACAAAGTAAAAGCTTTAGGACTAGCTGGTGTGCACTGGCTCCTCCCCCTATGACCCTCCTCCAAGCCTCAGTTAGGATACTGTGCCCGGACGAGCGTACACAATAAGGAAGGATTTTGAATCCCGGGTAAGACTCATACCAGCCACACCAATCACACCGTACAACTTGTGATCTGAACCCAGTTAACAGCATGATAACAGAAGGAGCCTCTGAAAAGATGGCTCACAACAACAATAACCCGATTTTTGTAACAATAACTATGTACAAGTAATGCAGACAATCCGCACTTGGGATGGGCGCCCAGCATTCACTACGGACTATGAGAAATAGAATTATCGGTAAGTAAATTCTTATTTTCTCTAACGTCCTAGTGGATGCTGGGGACTCCGAAAGGACCATGGGGATTATACCAAAGCTCCCAAACGGGCGGGAGAGTGCGGATGACTCTGCAGCACCGAATGAGAGAACTCCAGGTCCACCTCAGCCAGGGTATCAAATTTGTAGAATTTAGCAAACGTGTTTGCCCCTGACCAAATAGCTGCTCGGCAAAGTTGTAAAGCCGAGACCCCTCGGGCAGCCGCCCAAGATGAGCCCACTTTCCGTGTGGAATGGGCTTTTACAGATTTTGGCTGTGGCAGGCCTGCCACAGAATGTGCAAGCTGAATTGTACTACAAATCCAACGAGCAATCGTCTGCTTAGAAGCCGGAGCACCCAGCTTTTTGGGTGCATACAGGATAAACAGCGAGTCAGATTTTCTGACTCCCGCCGTCCTGGAAACATATATTTTCTGGGCCCTGACTACGTCCAGCAACTTGGAATCCTCCAAGTCCCTAGTAGCCGCAGGCACCACAATAGGTTGGTTTAAGTGAAATGCTGAAACCACCTTAGGGAGAAATTGAGGACGAGTCCTCAATTCTGCCCTGTCCGTATGAAAAATTAGGTAAGGGCTTTTATAGGATAAAGCCGCCAATTCTGATACACGCCTGGCTGAAGCCAGGGCTAACAGCATTACCACTTTCCATGTGAGATATTTCAAGTCCACAGTGGTGAGTGGTTCAAACCAATGTGATTTTAGGAATCCCAACACTACATTGAGATCCCAAGGTGCCACTGGAGGCACAAAAGGAGGCTGTATATGCAGTACTCCCTTGACAAACGTCTGAACTTCAGGAACAGAAGCTAGTTCTTTTTGGAAGAATATCGACAGGGCCGAAATTTGAACCTTAATGGACCCTAATTTGAGGCCCATAGACAGTCCTGTTTGCAGGAAATGCAGGAATCGACCCAGTTGAAATTCCTCCGTAGGGGCCTTCCTGGCCTCGCACCACGCAACATATTTACGCCAAATACGGTGATAATGTTGTACGGTTACATCCTTCCTGGCTTTGATCAGGGTAGGGATGACTTCATCCGGAATGCCTTTTTCCTTCAGGATCCGGCGTTCAACCGCCATGCCGTCAAACGCAGCCACGGTAAGTCTTGGAACAGACATGGTCCCTGCTGGAGCAGGTCCTGTCTTAGAGGTAGAGGCCACGGGTCTTCCGTGAGCATCTCTTGAATTTCCGGGTACCAAGTCCTTCTTGGCCAATCCGGAGCCACGAGTATAGTCTTTACTCCTCTCCTTCTTATGATTCTCAGTACTTTTGGTATGAGAGGAAGAGGAGGGAACACATACACTGACCGGTACACCCACGGTGTTACCAGAGCGTCCACAGCTATTGCCTGAGGGTCCCTTGACCTGGAGCAATATCTGTCCAGTTTTTTGTTGAGGCGAGACGCCATCATGTCCACCTTTGGTTTTTCCCAACGGTTTACAATCATGTGGAAGACTTCTGGGTGAAGTCCCCACTCCCCCGGGTGAAGATCGTGTCTGCTGAGGAAGTCTGCTTCCCAGTTGTCCACTCCCGGAATGAACACTGCTGACAGTGCTATCACATGATTTTCCGCCATCCTTGCCACTTCCGTTATTGCCCTCCTGCTTCTTGTGCCGCCCTGTCTGTTTACGTGGGCGACTGCCGTGATGTTGTCCGACTGGATCAATACTGGCTGACCCTGAAGCAGAGGCCTTGACTGACTTAGGGCATTGTAAATGGCCCTTAGTTCCAGGATATTTATGTGAAGTGACGTTTCCATGCTTGACCACAAGCCCTGGAAATTTTTTCCCTGTGTGACTGCTCCCCAGCCTCTCAGGCTGGCATCCGTGGTCACCAGGACCCAATCCTGAATGCCGAATCTGCGGCCCTCTAGGAGATGAGCACTCTGTAACCACCACAGGAGAGACACCCTTGTCCTTGGAGACAGGGTTATCCGCTGATGCATTTGAAGATGCGATCCGGACCATTTGTCTAGCAGATCCAACTGAAAAGTTCTTGCGTGGAATCTGCCGAATGGAATCGCTTCGTAAGAAGCCACCATCTTTCCCAGGACCCTTGTGCACTGATGCACTGACACCTGGCCTGGTCTTAGGAGTTTCCTGACTAGGTCGGATAACTCCCTGGCTTTCTCTTCCGGGAGAAACACCTTTTTCTGTACTGTGTCCAGAATCATCCCTAGGAACAGCAGACGTGTCGTCGGAATCAGCTGCGATTTTGGAATATTTAGAATCCATCCGTGCTGTCGTAGTACTATTTGAGATAGTGCTACTCCAACCTCTAACTGTTCTCTGGACCGTGCCCTTATCAGGAGATCGTCCAAGTAAGGGATAATTAAGACGCCTTTTCTTCGAAGAAGAATCATCATTTCGGCCATTACCTTGGTAAAGACCCGGGGTGCCGTGGACAATCCAAACGGCAGCGTCTGAAACTGATAGTGACAGTTCTGTACCACAAACCTGAGGTACCCTTGGTGAGAAGGGCAAATTGGGACATGGAGGTAAGCATCCTTGATGTCCAGAGACACCATGTAGTCCCCTTCTTCCAGGTTCGCTATCACTGCTCTGAGTGACTCCATCTTGAACTTGAACCTTTTTATGTAAGTGTTCAAGGCTTTCAGATTTAAAATGGGTCTCACCGAGCCGTCCGGCTTCGGTACCACAAACAGCGTGGAGTAATACCCCTTTCCCTGTTGTAGGAGGGGTACCTTGATTATCACTTGCTGGGAATACAGCTTGTGAATGGCTTCCAATACCGCCTCCCTGTCGGGGGTAGACGTTGGTAAAGCAGACTTCAGGAACCGGCGAGGGGGAGACGTCTCGAATTCCAATTTGTACCCCTGAGATACTACCTGCAGGATCCAGGGGTCCACTTGCGAGTGAGCCCACTGCGCGCTGAAATTCTTGAGACGGGCCCCCACCGTGCCTGAGTCCGCTTGTAAGGCCCCAGCGTCATGCTGAGGACTTGGCAGAAGTGGGGGAGGGCTTCTGTTCGTGGGAAGAAGCTGTCTGTTGCAGTCTTTTTCCCCTTCCTCTGCCCCGGGGCAGATATGAGTGGCCTTTTGCCCGCTTGCCCTTATGGGGACGAAAGGACTGAGCCTGAAAAGACGGTATCTTTTTCTGCTGCGAGGTGACTTGGGGTAAAAAGGTGGATTTCCCAGCCGTTGCCGTGGCCACCAGGTCCGATAGACCGCCCCCAAATAACTCCTGCCCTTTATACGGCAATACTTCCATATGCCGTTTGGAATCCGCATCCCCTGACCACTGTCGCGTCCATAATCCTCTTCTGGCAGAAATGGACATCGCACTTACTCTTGATGCCAGAGTGCAAATGTCTCTCTGTGCATCTCGCATATATAGGAATGCATCCTTTAAATGCTCTATAGTCAATAATATATTGTCCCTGTCCAGGGTATCAATATTTTCAGTCAGGGAATCCGACCAAGCCACCCCAGCACTGCACATCCAGGCTGAGGCGATTGCTGGTCGCAGTATAACACCAGTATGAGTGTATATACTTTTAAGGATATTTTCCAGCCTCCTATCTGCTGGCTCCTTAAGGGCGGCCGTTTCTGGAGACGGTAACGCCACTTGTTTTGATAAGCGTGTGAGCGCCTTATCCACCCTAGGGGGTGTTTCCCAACGAGCCCTAACCTCTGGTGGGAAGGGATATAGTGCCAATAATTTTTTAGAAATTAGCAGTTTTTTTGTCGGGGGTAACCCACGCTTCATCACACACTTCATTCAATTCATCTGATTCAGGAAAAACTACGGGTAGTTTTTTTACACCCCACATAATACCCCTTTTTGTGGTACTTGCAGTATCAGAGATGTGCAAAACCTCCTTCATTGCCGTGATCATGTAACGTGTGGCCATACTGGAAAATACGTTTGTTTCTTCACCGTCGACACTGGAGTCAGTGTCTGTGTCTGGGTCCGTGTCGACCCACTGAGGTAACGGGCGTTTAATAGCACCTGACGGTGTTTGAGACGCCTGGACAGGCACTAACTGAGCTGCCGGCTGTCTCATGTCGTCAACAGTTTTCTGTAACGTGCCGACACTGTCACGTAATTCCTTAATTACGGCCATCCATTCAGGTGTCGACTCCCTAGGGGGTGACATCACCATTATAGGCAATTGCTCCGCCTCCACATCATTTTCCTCCTCATACATGTCGACACACACGTACCGACACCCAGCACACACACAGGGAATGCTCTGATAGAGGACAGGACCCACTTAGCCCCTTGGGGAGACAGAAGGAGAGTTTGCCAGCACACACCAGAGCGCTATATATGTATAGGGACAACCTTACAATAAGTGTCTATCCCTTATAGCTGCTTATATCTGTTATTTTGCCAAATAAGTGCCCCCCTCTCTTTTTTACCCTGTTTCTGTAGTTGCAGGATGCAGGGGAGATTCTGGGAGCCTTCCTACCAGCGGAGCTGTGTGGGAAAAATGGCGCTGTGTGCTGAGGAGATAGGCCCCGCCCCCTTCACGGCGGGCTCTTCTCCCGCTTTTTTCTGGAAAACTGGCAGGGGTTAAATACATCCATATAGCCCAGGAGCTATATGTGATGTATTTTTTGCCAAATAAGGTAAATTCATTGCTTACCAGGGCGCCCCCCCCCAGCGCCCTGCACCCTCAGTGACCGAAGTGTGCAGTGTGCTGAGAGCAATGGCGCACAGCTGCAGTGCTGTGCGCTACCTTATGAAGACAGGAAAGTCTTCTGCCGCCGATTTATGGACCTCTTCTTGCTTCAGCATCTGTAAGGGGGCCGGCGGCGCGGCTCCGGGACCCATCCATGGCTGGGCCTGTGATCGTCCCTCTGGAGCTAATGTCCAGTAGCCTAAGAAGCCCAATCCACTCTGCACGCAGGTGAGTTCGCTTCTTCTCCCCTTAGTCCCTCGATGCAGTGAGCCTGTTGCCAGCAGGTCTCACTGAAAATAAAAAACCTATTTAAACTTTTACTCTAAGCAGCTCAGGAGAGCCACCTAGATTGCACCCTTCTCGTTCGGGCACAAAATCTTAACTGAGGCTTGGAGGAGGGTCATAGGGGGAGGAGCCAGTGCACACCAGCTAGTCCTAAAGCTTTTACTTTGTGCCCAGTCTCCTGCGGAGCCGCTATTCCCCATGGTCCTTTCGGAGTCCCCAGCATCCACTAGGACGTTAGAGAAAAGTATACTCATGTATATGTACTCAGTACTTGGTTTGGGCCCCTTCTACATGAATTACTGCCTCAATACGGCGTGGCATGGATTCTATCAGCCGGTGGCACTGCTGAGATGTTATGGAAGACCAGGATGCTTCAATAGCGGCCTTCAGCTCTTCTGCATTGTTCTGTCTCATGTCTCTCATCTTTCTCTTGGCAATGCCCCATAGATTCTCTATGGGGTTCAGGTCAGGCGCGTTTGCTGGCCAATCCAGCACAGTAATCCCACGGTCATTGTACCAGGTTTTGGTACTTTTGGCAGTGTGGGCAGGTGCCAAGTCCTGCTGGAAAATGAAGTCAGCATCTCCGTAAAGCTGGTCTGCTGAAGGAAGCTCTAAAATGTCCTGGTAGACATCTGCATTGACTCTGGACTTAATAAAGCACAGTTGACTAACACCAGCAGATGACATGGCTCCCCAAATCAACACATACTGTGGAAACTTCACACTGGACTTCAAGCATCTTGGATTGTGTGCCTCTCAATTCTTCCTCAGTACTCTGGGACCTTGGTTTCCAAATGAAATACAAAGTGTGCTCTCATCAGAAAAGAGGACTTTGGACCACTGCGCAACAGACCAGTTCTTTTTTACTTAGCCCAGGTAAGACGCTTCTGACATTGTTTGTTGTTCAGGAATGGCTTGACAAGAGGAAAACGACATTTGAAGCCCATGTCCAGGATCAGTCTGTGCGTGGTGGCACTTGATGCACTAACTCCATCCTCAGTCCACTCCTTGTGAAGCTCCCCCACACTTTGAATGGCCTTTTCCTGACAATACTTTCCAGGTTGCGGTTATCCCTGCTGCTTGTGCACCTTTTTCATCCACACCTTTTCCCTTCCACTTAATTTTCTATTAATGTGCTTTGATATAGCACTTTGAGAACATCCAACTTCTTTTGCAATTTCCTTTTGAGGCTTTCCCTCCTTGTGGAGGGTGTCAATGACGGTTTTCTGCACAACTGTCAGGTCAGCAGTCTTCCCCATGATTGAAAATTTTACTGAACCAGAGACCATTTAAAGGCTCAGGGACCCTTTGCAGGTGGTTTGGATTAATTAGCTGATTAGGGAGTGACAATGAGCCTACAATATTGAACCTTTTCACAATATTCTAATTTTCTGAGATTTTGGATTTGGGGTTTACTTAAGGTGTAAGCCACGATCATCAAAATTATAACAAATAAAGGCTTGAAATATCTCACTTTGCATGTAATGAGTCTATATAATATATTACTTTCACCTTTTAAGTTGAATTACTGAAATGAACTTTTGCACGATATTCTAATTTTCTGACTTTCACCTGTATAGTCAAAATCGAAAGAATAAATCTCACCGTGTGTACACAGCCTTATTCTTCTAGATCTCTCTGCTGCATGTGACACTGTGACCATTCTCTTCTAATATAGACACTACAATCCCTAGGTCCTCAGGACACAGCCCTTTCTTGGTCCCTACCCTACTGTACCTATCTAATCGCTCCTTCAGTGTTCGTTTCTCTGATTCTACCTCTTCTTCTCTACCTCTATCAGTTGGAGTACTACAAGGCTCAGTCTTAGGTCCTCTGCTTTTTTCCATCTATACCTCATCTTTGGTAACTAATCAGCTCTTTCGGATTTTAGTATCATCTGTACACTGACGATAATCAGATCTATCTATCCTCCCCAGATTTGTCACCATCTGTATTGGGCCGTGTCACTGAATGCCCTTCTGCCATTTCATCTTGGATGACATCTCGCCACCTCAAACTTAATATTTCCAAAACAGAGTTAATTATATTTTCACCGGCCAATAGTAGTTACCAACCTGATATCTCTATCACTGCTGAGAACTCAACAATCATCCCTACCCCACAAGCTCGCTGCCTGGGTGTCATTCCTGAGGCAGACCTGTACTACGTTCCACACATTCAATTTTATGTTACATTCATCTAAAAAAAACAACATATCAAAAATATGACCATATCTTACACAAGACACAGGAAAACCTCTAATCCATGCTCTCATTATCTCCCGCATTGATTATTGTAATAGTCTCCTGACCGGTCTTCCCAAACATAGACTCTCACCACTACAATCCATTCTGACTGCAGCTGCGAGGCTAATCTTCCTCGCTAGATGTTCATCGTCTGCAGATCCACTCTGTCAGTCCCTCCATTGGTTACCTGTATTCTACCGCATTCAATATAAAATAATTTTACTGACATGCAAGGCTATTAACCAAACTACACCAACGTACATCACTTCTCTCATCTCATAATATCTCCCTACCCAACCTCTCCGCTCTGCACAAGATCTGCGTCTCATTCACACTCATTACTCGCTCCCACTCATGATTGCAGGACTTTCATCGGGCTGCACCCACTCTGAGGAATGCCCTCCCACGCACAATAAGACTCTCCTCTAGTCTCCAAACCTTCAAGCGTTCCCTGAAAACTCACCTCTTCAGGCAGCCTATCACATTCCAGAACCGCTCACTCATCCTTCATTAACCTTCCTATCCGATTATATCCCCACTGTACAGTCCACACATTTTCTCTTTCTACACTTTCCCTTCCTCTTGACCCTGGTTCATCAGTGCTGTGATGTGATATCAGGCAGCAAACCAAGAACCTTTGCAATCTGGTGGAAAACTATGCAATAGATACACAAGGATAGGTGCTATCAATGCCCATTTCCCCCTATATCATAAGCTTGCGAGCAGGGCCCTCCTACCTCTATGACCGTTATTACCCAGTTTTGTTTTATCAATGTGTCCAGTTGTAAAGCGCAAGTGAATTTTCTGCCCTATACAAGAACCTGTTAATAAATAAATAAAAATAAATATGCCATCTGCCAGGTACCAGTAGGGACAGGGTACAGGCAGGAGATTGTGTAGCAGACCACAGTCTTGTTGTTTGTAGGATAATTGTAGTTGTCCACTTCAGTGACACGTGAGTGCCAGCGACTGCTGGTTTCCTGTAGGGCTGGTTACACCAGCCGCTGTCATACGACGGTCAGACACAGTACAAGCCTGCTGCATCTCTGCCATACCTGACAGACCAGCAAACGTTGCTGGTTCCAGAGGATGACAGCAGGAAAATGAGATTTATGGTAAGAACTTACCGTTGTTAAATCTCTTTCTGCGAGGTACACTGGGCTCCACAGGGAATTACATTGGGGTGTAGAGGAGGATATTGATCCGAGGCACCAACAGGCTCAAAGCTTTGACTGTTCCCAGAATGCATAGCGCCGCCTCCTCTGTAACCCCGCCTCCGTGCACAGGAGCTCAGTTTTTTGTTAACCAGCCCAATGCAGTAACAGGAAAAGAGACGACAACGGTTAGTAGCCACATACACCGCACTCTCACGACAGGAGAAGTGTCAGCCGCTAATGCCATACCAAACCAAAGAAGCTAAGTGCGGCGCCCTGTGGAGCCCAGTGTATCTCGCAGAAAGATTTAACAATGGTAAGTTCTTACCATAAATCTCGTTTTCTGCTGCAGGGTACACGGTATTCCACAGGGAATGACATTGGGGATGTCCTAAAGCAGTTCCTTATGGGAGGGGACGCACTGTAGCGGGCACAAGGACCCGGCGTCCAAAGGAAGCACCCTGGGAGGCGGAAATATCGAAGGCATAGAACCTTATGAACGTGTTCACTGAGGACCACAATTGTTCAAGGGTCGCACCATGGCGGGCCGCCCAAGAAGGTCCAACCGACCGAGTAGAACGGGCCTTGATGGTAGCAGGAGCTGGAAGGCCAGCCTGTGCATAAGCATGTGCAATCACCATTCTAATCCATCTGGCCAGAGTCTGCTTGTGAGCAGGCCAGCCACGTTTGTGAAAACCAAATAGAACAAAGAGAGAATCCGACTTCCTGATGGAGGCAGTTCTCTTCACATAGATACGGAGAGCCCATACCACATCCAAAGACTGTTCTTTGGAAGACAAATCAGGAGAGGCAAAGGCCGCAACCACAATCTCCTGGTTAAGGTGGAAAGAAGACACCACCTTAGGTAAATACCAAGGTGGAAAGAAGACACCACCTTAGGTAAATACACGGGACGTGTTCAAAGAACCGCCCGATCACGGTGAAAAATCAGATATGGTGAGCTACAAGACAAGGCACCCAAATCCGACACCCGTCTAGCAGAGGCAATAGCCAGCAGAAACAATACCTTAAGAGAAAGCCACTTAAGGTCTGCAGATTCAAGAGGCTCAAACGGAGACCCTTGTAATGCCTCCAGAACCACCGGCGGGACATAAGGAGGTTGAATCCGCAACACACCCTAAGTGAATGTATGCACATCAGGTAAGGTCACAATTTTTCTCTGAAACCAAAACGACAAGGCAAAAATATGAAACTTGATGGAGGCCAGATGAAGGCCCAAGTCCAGGCCTTGTTGTAGAAAGGCCAAAAGTTTGGCCGTACTAAACTTGTAAGCGTCATGATTGTTAGATGCGCACAAAGCAAATTAAGAATTCCAGACCCTATGATAAATCCGAGCAGAAGCCGGTTTCCGGGCCTTCAACATGGTTCGAATGACCGCCTCAGAAAATCCTTTGGCCCTTAAGACGGCAGCTTCAAGAGCCATGCCGTCAAAGCCAATCGGGCTAAATCCTGATATACACAGGGGCCCTGAATGAGCAGATCTGGGCGCTGCAGAAGTAGATGGGGACGCTCTATCAAGAGACCCTGAAGGTCTGAGAGCCAATGCCGTCTGGAACACGCTGGAGTGATCAGAAGTAGGATTCCTCCTTCTTGCTTGAACTTCCTTATTACTCAGGGCAGGAGTGACACCGGAGGGAACATGTATGGCAGCCGAAGTTCCATGGAATTGCCAGTGCGTCCACGAATGCTGCTAGAGGATCCCTTGTCCTTGCTCCGAAGACCAGAACCTTGTGATTGTGTCAAGATGCCATCAGGTCCACATCTGGAAGGCCCCACTTGTCCACGAGGAGTTGAAACACTTCTGGATGGAGGCTCCACTCTCCGGCGTGTACGTCCTGACGAATGAGAAAGTCCGCTTCCCAGTTTAGGACCCCCGGAATGAACACTGCCGATATGGCTGGCAGATGGCGTTCCGCCCACTGAAGAAGCCGTGATACTTTCCTCATCGCCATGCGGCTTCGAGTGCCGCCTTTATGATTGATGTACGCCACCGTGGTGGCGTTGTCCGATTGTACTTGAACAGGTCTGTTCTGTATTAAATGCTGGGCCAAGTTTAATGAGTTGAACACCGCCCGCAGTTCCAGAATGTTTATCGGGAGGAGAGACTCCTCCTTGGTCCACCGACCCTGAAGGGAGTGTTGCTCCAACACCGTGCCCCAACCCCTCACACTGGCATCCGTCGTCAGAAGGACCCAGTTGGAGATCCGGAATGGACGACCCCTGCTCAATCGTTGGTCCTGAAGCCACCAGCTCAGTGACAGACGGACCTCCAGAGACAAGGAGATCATGTGAGACCTGATCCGATGAGGTAGGCCATCATTTGGCAAGAATCAGTTTCTGCAGAGGGCGCGAATGGAACTGAGCGTACTCCACCATGTCGAAAGCTGACACTATGAGACCTAGCACTTGCATCGCCGAATGTATTGACACTTGCGGACAAGATAGGAACTATCGAATCTTGTCCTGAAGCTTCAGGACCTTCTCCTGAGACAAGAACAACCGCTGGTTGCGGGCGTCCAACAACGCTCCCAGGTGCACCATGCTTTGCAGGGACCAGGGAAGATTTCTTCCAGTTGATGAGCCACCCATGGGCTTTCAGAAACTGGATAGCAGATCCAGATGGTGTAGGAGAACTTCTGGGGAATTTGCCAGGATCAACAAGTCGTCCAGATACGGTAGGATCCCGACCCCTTGATGGTGGAGTACAGCCGTCATTACCGCCATGACCTTGGTGAAAACACGCGGAGCCGTGGTCAAACCAAAAGGTAACGCCCAAAATTGGTATTGGAGGTTGCCCATAGCAAACCTCAGATACTGCTGATGCGACATTGCAATGGGAATATGCAGGTAAGCATCCTATATACCCAGGGAGACTATACAATCCCCAGGTTCCAAGGCCAGAACAATAGAGCGAAGGGTTTCCATACGAAACTTGGAAACCCTGACAAATTTGTTCAAGGACTTGTGGTTGAGAATGGGCGTGAAGACCCATTCGGTTTCGGGACTAGGAAACAGCGGTGAATAGTACCCCTTGCCTCTCTGAGCAAGAGGCACTTGTACTACCACTCCTGTGTCCAGGAGGGACTGTACCATCGAATGAAGAGTTTTTGCCTTCACCTGATCTGAAGGGACGTCTGTCAGGCAAAATCGATGAGGGGGACGTTTCTTGAAGGATACGGCGTTACCTCGAGTGACGACTTCCCGTACCCAGGCATCGGAAGTGGTCTACAACCATTCCTGGGTAAACCCTAGAAGTCGGCCCCCCACCCTGGGATCCCCCAGGGGGAGGCCTGCCCTGTCATGCGGCAGGCTGGTCAGTTTTGGAAGTAGGCTGACGGGCAGACCAGGTTCGTTTGGGTTTGGGCTTAGCAGGTTTGGAAGTGCGACCGTGTTTTGCGTACGCCTGACCTTTTGCTTTCCCGGGAAGACGAAAGGAACGAGAGGAAGTACTCTTAGCCTTCAGCGCCGAAGGAGCAGTACTAGGCAGACATGCCGTTTTAGCAGAAGCTAAGTCAGCCACTATCCTGTTGAGGTCCTCTCCAAAAAGAATGTTTCCCTGAAAAGGGAGCACCTCCTGGGTTTTCTTGGAGTCCAGATCTACGGATCAGGACCGCAGCCAAAGAATCCGGCGAGCCAGGATAGATGTAGTAGAAGCCTTGGCCGCCAGAATACCGGAATCAGAAGCCGCCTCCTTCACATAATGAGAAGTTGTGACAATATACGACAGGCATTGTCTAGCGTGATCGGAAGCATTGGAAGGCGACTCTGCCTCCAACTCCTGGGCCCACGCCTCAATGGCCTCTGCAGCCCAAGTTGCTGCAATAGTGGGCCTATGCGCAGCACCAGTGAGGGTGTAAATCGCCTTTAAACCACCCTCCACAAGCTTATCCGTTGGTTCCTTCAGAGATGTGACAGTAGTCACAGGCAGAGCTGAGGATACCACCAGCCGCGCCACCTGCGAATCCACTGGTGGGGGAGTCTCCCAATTTTTACTTAGCTCCACAGCAAGAGGATAGCGAGCTAGCATCTTCTCCCAGAATTCCTGACGTATGTCCACTAAGTGGTCAGAGTGAGGTAAAACTTGCTTAACCACTTTCTTTCGTTTGAACCTGTCTGGTTTCTTAGGGGGTGTAGTATGGTATGCCGGCGCTCGGGCTCCTGGCGACCAGCATACCGGCGCCGGGAGCCCGACCGCCGGCATACCGACAGCGTGGCGAGCGCAAAGGAGCCCCTTGCGGGCACGGTGGCGCGCTACACTATTTTATTCTCCCTCCAGGGGGGTCGTGGACCCCCACGAGGGAGAATAGTTGTCGTTATGCCGGGTGTCGGGATTCCGGCGCCGGTATACTGTGCGCCGGGATCCCGACATTCGGCATACAGAAGACCACCATTCTTAGGAACGACATCAGGCTCTGTGTCATCAGTGATCTGAAGAATCATCCTGATAGCCTCCAACAAGTCAGGAACATCTACCTGCGAACCAGCCTCCCCATCAGAACTATCAGGATCAGAATCAGAGGCCACTGGCGGGGGGGGTCAGTATAGACACCATCCTCATCAGATGAGGTGTCTGGGACAGTGGTAGACTGTGAGGAAGTAATGGCCCGTTTAGATGACCCCTTGGTCTTAGGCGGGCGAGAGTCAGATTTCTTTTTAGGTAGTGGCTGGTTTAATTGCTGTAACTGACTGGAGATTTGATCTGCCCAGGGCGGATTAACTGCAGGGACCATACTCAGATGTACCGGCACAGGGGGTCCCATAGGGGCGTAAGTTTAGTTACAAGTGTAGTTAATAATGAGGAAAATGTAGCCCACGGTGGGTCATTTTGAACCCCCGTTGCCACTGTTCCACTGGGGGGAAGGGAACCCCCAGAACCTGAACTCTCTGCTGCCAAGTTTTCATCAAACATGCCTGCAGCGTCAGCTCCACACACTGTGGGATCAGCTCCAGCTTTGTTGCCCCCTGTAGCCAACATAGCTAAAAGTACAATCTTAGGCAACACAGTACAATATTAGCAGCAAAATACCTGACAAGAACCCCCTGTGCAGCTTATGTACTCCGCAAACAGGGAATTCAAGAGGTATATGGTGACTACAAATCACAAAGAAAAATACACAATGAGTATATCTTGTGAGACATCTATATCAGATAATAAACCTGACGCACTGAGCCCCCTCAGGTCATAGAATATGGGGATAGCAATCTAAGAGAGACACAAAATGGAGGTCACATGCAGCTACATGCACACACATATAGTCACAATGTACAATGCAGAAATTATGACATGCAATAAAACTGCACTGGACTAGCAATACAAAGTAATACTCAGTATAGCTATATAATTAGTAGATATATCAATGCACAGTAAAGACCGGATGTATATCACAGGGTACTTGTACTACACTGCTCAAAAAAATAAAGGGAACACTAAAATAACACATCCTAGATCTGAACGAATGAAATATTCTTATTAAATACTTTGTTCTTTACATAGTTGAATGTGCTGACAACAAAATCACACAAAAATAAATCAATGGAAATCAAATTCATTAACCCATAGAGGTCTGGATTTGGAGTCACACTCAAAATTAAAGTGGAAAAACACTCTACAGGCTGATCCAACTTTGATGTAATGTCCTTAAAACAAGTCAAAATGAGGCTCAGTAGTGTGTGTGGCCTCCACGTGCCTGTATGACCTCCCTACAATGCCTGGGCATGCTGCTGATGAGGTGGCGGATGGTCTCCTTAGGGATTTCCTCCCAGACCTGGACTAAAGCATCTGCCAACTCCTGGACAGTCTGTGGTGCAACGTGGCATTGGTGTATGGAGCGAGACATGATGTCCCAGATGTGCTCAATTGGATTCAGGTCTGGGGAACAGGCGGGCCAGTCCATAGCATCAATGCCTTCATCTTGCAAGAACTGCTGACACACTCCAGCCACATGAGGTCTAGCATTGTCTTTCATTAGGAAGAACCCAGGGCCAACCGCACCAGCATATGGTCTCACAAGGGGTCTGAGGATCTCATCTCGGTACCTAATGGCAGTCAGGCCACCTCTGGCGAGCACATGGAGGGCTATGCGGCCCCCCAAAGAAATGCCACCCCACACCATTACTGACCCACTGCCAAACCGGTCATGCTGGAGGATGTTGCAGGCAGCAGAACGTTCTCCTTGGCGTCTCCAGACTCTGTCACGTCTGTCACATGTGCTCAGTGAGAACCTGCTTTCATCTGTGAAGAGCACAATCTTGGTGTTCTCTGGCAAATGTGAAACGTCCTGCACGGTGTTGGGCTGTAAGCACAACCCCCACCTGTGGACGTCGGGCCCTCATACCACCCTCATGGAGTCTGTTTCTGATCGTTTGAGTAGACACATGCACATTTGTGGCTTGCTGGAGGCCATTTTGCAGGGCTCTGGCAGTGCTCCTCCTGTTCCTCCTTGCACAAAGGCGGAGGTAGCGGTCCTGCTGCTGGGTTGTTGCCCTCCTACAGCCTCCTCCACGTGTCCTGATGTACTGGCCTGTCTCCTGGTAGCGCCTCCATGCTCTGGACACTACGCTGACAGACACAGCAAACCTTTTTGCCACAGCTCGCATTGATGTGCCATCCTGGATGAGCTGCACTACCTGAGCCACTTGTGTGGGTTGTAGACTCCGTCTCATGCTACCACTAGAGTGAAAGCACCGCCAGCTTTCAAAAGTGACCAAAACATCAGCCAGAAAGTATAGGAGCTGAGAAGTGGTCTGTGGTCACCACCTGCAGAACAACTCCTTTATTGGGGGTGTCTTGCTAATTGCCTATAATTTCCACCTGTTGTCTATTCCATTTGCACAACAGCATGTGAAATTGATTGTCAATCAGTGTTGCTTCTTAAGTGGACAGTTTGATTTCACAGAAGTGTGATTGACTTGGAGTTACATTGTGTTGTTTAAGTGTTCCCTTTATTTTTTTGAGCAGTGTATATAACCCTGACCGAATGCATGGTTTCTTAACTAACACTGTCAATAGACATGTAGAATACTTAGGTGTCCTGTAAAATGCACAGCGCTGACATGCAGGTGGCTTTACAGAGGAGGATTTGCCCAAACAGTCCCAGGAACAGTGCTGCTCTGTGTAATGGCGCCCAAACACTGACTGGGAGTGAGGGAGAGAGATATATGCAGCTCCAGGGCGGAAACATTACTGTAAATGGCACCCTGGGGCTGGGGGAGGGGCTACAGGTCCAAGCCTTACCCCATGATGGACCTCACCACTGGTACTATGGGCCGTAATAAAAACGTTTTTTATGAGGTAAAAACCGACCTGTGTCCTTGCCCTGGTGGTTTAGTAGAGACCCTGCTCGACCACAGTGTCCACCTCCCACCGGATCGCGATTTCAACGGGACCCGCCTAGGGGACCCACTTACCTACTCCCTGAGTGCGGCCACGCGATCCAGGAGAACTTTGGCGAGTGTGTGACTAACGGTGAGCAAACCGGAGTCTCCGCTGTAAGTACCCAGCAACCAGGGCGCGTGAGTATACAGCGCCGCTGGGGGAGGTGATGGAGCTGCAGCAGATGTCAGACTGACATCTATCACTGCTGCAGCCATTAAGGTCTTCTATCTTTGCTTAAAAAGCTTCTTCTCAGGGCTACTGTAGCAGCCCACCTGTTGTATGCCTGCTTACTGCAAACTGAGCTCCTGTGCACAGAGGCGGGGTTATAGAGGAGACAGCGCTATGCATCTTGGGAAGGTCAAAGCTTTGAGCCTGTTGGTGCCTCGGCTCAAGATCCTACTCTACACCCCAATGTCATTCCCTGTGGAGCCCAGTGTACCCGGCAGCAGAAATCTTCATAGTCAATGTCCTCCTCATCCTGGTGTACTTCTACAGTGACATCCTCAATCTCACTGTCAGGACGGTGACTGGCAATTTGCAGGGGCGTGCAAATTGTGGAAGGAGCCTTCTCTTCCCATACAGTATTGGAAAGGTCAGGCTTATACATCGCAACCGCAGACACACTTGGACTCTCCTCGGGGATTGGTGATATTTCTGAACGCACAGTTGATTCCTGCGCCTTAACAAGTTTCCTTTTTTTTTTTTTACTCCTCTACAGGGAGGAAGGCTTACAGTACATCTTTATTATGAGACTCAGAACAACCAGTCATAAACACAGGCCGAGGCCTTAGCCTTTCCTTGCCACTTAGAGTAGTGAATGGCATATTTTTCCCGTTAGCTAACTCTACTTTTTTATTTACAGGTTGAGTATCCCATATCCAAATATTCCGAAATACGGAATATTCCGAAATACGGACTTTTTTGAGTGAGAGTGAGATAGTGAAACCTTTGTTTTCTGATGGCTCAATGTACACACACTTTGTTTAATACACAAAGTTATTAAAAATATTGTATTAAATGACCTTCAGGCTGTGTGTATAAGGTGTATATGAAACATAAATGAATTGTGTGAATGTAGACACACTTTGTGTAATACACAAAGTTATAAAAAATATTGGCTAAAATGAGCTCCAGGCTGTGTGTATAAGGTGTATATGTAACATAAATGCATTCTGTGCTTAGATTTAGTTCCCATCACCATGATATCTCACTATGGTATGCAATTATTCCAAAATACGGAAAAATCCCATATCCAAAATACCTCTGGTCCCAAGCATTTTGGATAAGGGAGACTCAACCTGTATCACCATAAAACATTGCTTCTGTGATTTTACATGCCCTCAACGCCATTGGGCATCGGCCTTATCGGCCATCGTTGACTGACTTGCACTGTCAATGTCATGACTAGTGGCAGCAGCTTCAGCACTAGTAGTAGGAAGTGGTTCCTGATCTTTCAATTGTTTGTCCTCAAATTTCTATCAACACGAAGTGAGGTACAGCAACAGCGTCGCACAAATGAGTCAGAAATATATATAATAATTACACACTGGTTTACAACAACAATGTCGCACAAATTAGTCAAATATAAATATATATATATTTATTTATTTTGCCCACCTCTTTTTTCTCATTGAAACCTATTTGCATATCACCTGCTCAATAAACCAGACACATTCGCTTGAATGTGGCCTCCTTGGTTCTTCAAAGAAAGACATTACTGCACCCTCTAAATGGTAAATAAGACCCCCTTAGAATTGAATTTAGTCTAGACCCAATGTAGAGAACAATCGTATTGTAAATTGATCTAAATATCTTCTGCAGTATTGGAGTATTACTACGTTGCATCTTTTCAGACAAGGATAAAACTTTTCTGGACTAAAAATGTCTGGGGACTTTTTTTTTATAGTAATTCATGCTTTCAGTGAGAGGAAAATCTACATGTTAATTTACAATTATAATGTTTTTATTATATAAATTTGTAAGTGAATTATTAAAATAGTCTGAATGAATAGAATTGTTTATGCGCTGTCTTTTGGAAAATAAGAATTTACTTACCGATAATTCTATTTCTCGTAGTCCGTAGTGGATGCTGGGAACTCCGTAAGGACCATGGGGAATAGCTGCACCGCAGGAGACTGGGCACAAAAGTAAAGCTTTAGGACTACCTGGTGTGCACTGGCTCCTCCCCCTATGACCCTCCTCCAAGCCTCAGTTAGGATACTGTGCCCGGACAAGCGTACACAATAAGGAAGGATTCATGAATCCCGGGTAAGACTCATACCAGCCACACCAATCACACCGTACAACCTGTGATCTGAACCCAGTTAACAGCATGATAACATAGGAGCCTCTGGAAAGATGGCTCACAACAACAATAACCCGATTTAGTTAACAATAAATATGTACAAGTATTGCAGACAATCCGCACTTGGGATGGGCGCCCAGCATCCACTACGGACTACGAGAAATAGAATTATCGGTAAGTAAATTCTTATTTTCTCTGACGTCCTAGTGGATGCTGGGAACTCCGTAAGGACAATGGGGATTATACCAAAGCTCCCAAACGGGCGGGAGAGTGCGGATGACTCTGCAGCACCGAATGAGAGAACTCCAGGTCCTCCTCAGCCAGGGTATCAAATTTGTAGAATTTAGCAAACGTGTTTGCCCCTGACCAAGTAGCTGCTCGGCAAAGTTGTAAAGCCGAGACCCCTCGGGCAGCCGCCCAAGATGAGCCCACCTTCTTTGTGGAATGGGCTTTTACAGATTTTGGCTGTGGCAGGCCTGCCACAGAATGTGCAAGCTGAATTGTACTACAAATCCAACGAGCAATAGTCTGCTTAGAAGCAGGAGCACCCAGCTTGTTGGGTGCATACAGGATAAACAGCGAGTCAGATTTTCTGACTCCAGCCGTCCTGGAAACATATATTTTCAGGGCCCTGACTACGTCCAGCAACTTGGAGTCCTCCAAGTCCCTAGTAGCCGCAGGTACCACAATAGGCTGGTTCAGGTGAAACGCTGAAACCACCTTAGGGAGAAATTGAGGACGAGTTCTCAATTCTGCCCTGTCCGTATGAAAAATCAGGTAAGGGCTTTTATAGGATAAAGCCGCCAATTCTGACACACGCCTGGCCGAAGCCAGGGCCAACAGCATTACCACTTTCCATGTGAGATATTTTAAGTCCACAGTGGTGAGTGGTTCAAACCAATGTGATTTTAGGAACCCCAAAACTACATTGAGATCCCAAGGTGCCACTGGAGGCACAAAAGGAGGCTGTATATGCAGCACCCCTTTGACAAACGTCTGAACTTCAGGAACTGAAGCCAGTTCTTTCTGGAAGAAAATCGACAGGGACGAAATTTGAACCTTAATGGACCCCAATTTTAGGCCCATAGACACTCCTGTTTGCAGGAAATGCAGGAATCGACCCAGTTGAAATTCCTCTGTAGGGGCCTTCCTGGCCTCGCACCACGCAACATATTTACGCCAAATTCAGTGATAATGCCTTGCGGTTACATCCTTCCTGGCTTTGATCAGGGTAGGGATGACTTCATCCGGAATGCCTTTTTCCTTCAGGATCCGGCGTTCAACCGCCATGCCGTCAAACGCAGCCGCGGTAAGTCTTGGAACAGACAGGGTCCTTGCTGGAGCAGGTCCCTTCTTAGAGGTAGAGGCCACGGGTCCTCTGTGAGCATCTCTTGAAGTTCCGGGTACCAAGTCCTTCTTGGCCAATCCGGAGCCACGAGTATAGTTCTTACTCCTCTCCGTCTTATAATTCTCAGTACCTTGGGTATGAGAGGCAGAGGAGGGAACACATACACTGACTGGTACACCCACGGTGTTACCAGAGCGTCCACAGCTATTGCCTGAGGGTCCCTTGACCTGGCGCAATACCTGTCTAGTTTTTTGTTGAGGCGGGACGCCATCATGTCCTCCTTTGGTTTTTCCCAACGGTTCACAATCATGTAGAAGACTTCTGGATGAAGTCCCCACTCTCCCGGGTGGAGGTCGTGCCTGCTGAGGAAGTCTGCTTCCCAGTTGTCCACTCCCGGAATGAACACTGCTGACAGTGCTATCACATGATTTTCCACCCAGCGAAGAATCCTTGCAGCTTCTGCCATTGCCCTCCTGCTTCTTGTGCCGCCCTGTCTGTTTACGTGGGCGACTGCCGTGATGTTGTCTGACTGGATCAGCACCGGCTGACCTTGAAGCAGAGGTCTTGCTAGGCTTAGAGCATTGTAAATGGCCCTTAGCTCCAGGATATTTATGTGAAGTGATGTCTCCAGGCTTGACCACAAGCCCTGGAAATTCCTTCCCTGTGTGACTGCTCCCCAGCCTCGCAGGCTGGCATCCGTGGTCACCAGGACCCAGTCCTGAATGCCGAATCTGCGGCCCTCTAGAAGATGAGCACTCTGTAACCACCACAGGAGAGACACCCTTGTCTTTGGTGACAGGGTTATCCGCTGATGCATCTGAAGATGCGATCCGGACCATTTGTCCAGCAGGTCCCACTGAAAAGTTCTTGCGTGGAATCTGCCGAATGGGATTGCTTCGTAGGAAGCCACCATTTTTCCCAGGACCCTTGTGCATTGATGCACTGAGACTTGGCCTGGTTTTAGGAGGTTTCTGACTAGCTCGGATAACTCCCTGGCTTTCTCCTCCGGGAGAAACACCTTCTTCTGGACTGTGTCCAGGATCATCCCTAGGAATAGAAGACGTGTCGTCGGGATCAGCTGCGATTTTGGAATATTGAGAATCCAACCGTGCTGCCGCAACACTACCTGAGATAGTGCTACCCCGACTTCCAACTGTTCCCTGGATCTTGCCCTTATCAGGAGATTGTCCAAGTAAGGGATAACTAAAACTCCCTTCCTTCGAAGGAGTATCATCATTTCGGCCAGTACTTTGGTAAAGACCCGGGGTGCCGTGGACAATCCAAACGGCAGCGTCTGAAACTGATAGTGACAGTTCTGTACAACAAACCTGAGGTACCCTTGGTGAGAAGGGTAAATTGGGACATGGAGGTAAGCATCCTTGATTTCCAGAGACACCATATAATCCCCTTCTTCCAGGTTCGCAATCACCGCTCTGAGTGACTTAATCTTGAACTTGAACCTCTGTATGTAAGTGTTCAAGGATTTTAGATTTAAAATAGGTCTCACCGAGCCGTCCGGCTTCGGTACCACAAACAGCGTGGAATAATACCCCTTTCCCTGTTGCAGGAGGGGTACCTTGATTATCACCTGCTGGGAATACAGCTTGTGAATGGCTTCCAATACCGCCTCCCTGTCGGAGGGAGACGTCGGTAAAGCAGACTTTAGGAAACAGCGAGGGGGAGACGTCTCGAATTCCAATTTGTACCCCTGAGATACCACCTGAAGGATCCAGGGGTCCACTTGTGAGTGAGCCCACTGAGCGCTGAAATTCTTGAGACGGGCCCCCACCGTGCCTGAGTCCGCTTGTAAAGCCCCAGCGTCATGTTGAGGACTTGGCAGAGGCGGGAGAGGGCTTCTGTTCCTGGGAACTGGCTGTTTGCTGCAGCCTTTTCCCTCTCCCTCTGCCACGGGGCAGAAAAGAGGAGCCCTTTGCCCGCTTGCCCTTATGTGGCCGAAAGGACTGCGCCTGATAATATGGCGTCTTCTTATGTTGAGAGGCTACCTGGGGTAAAAATGTGGATTTCCCAGCAGTTGCCGTGGCTACCAGGTCTGATATACATACCCCAAAAAACTCCTCCCCTTTATAAGGCAATACTTCCATATGCCTTTTGGAATCAGCATCACCTGACCACTGCCGCGTCCATAACCCTCTTCTGGCAGAAATGGACAGCGCACTTACTCTTGATGCCAGTCGGCAGATATCCCTCTGTGTATCACGCATATATAGAAATGCATCTTTTAAATGCTCTATAGTCAGTAATATACTGTCCCTGTCTAGGGTATCAATATTGTCCGTCAGGGAATCCGACCAAGCCACCCCAGCACTGCACATCCAGGCGGAGGCGATTGCTGGTCGCAGTATAACTCCCGTATGAGTGTATATACATTTTAGGATATTCTCCTGCTTTCTGTCAGCAGGTTCCTTAAGGGCGGCCGTATCAGGAGACGGCAGTGCCACCTGTTTAGACAAACGTGTGAGCGCTTTATCCACCCTAGGGGGTGTTTCCCAACGTGCCCTATCCTCTGGCGGGAAAGGGTATGATGCCAATAACCTTTTAGGAATTATCAGTTTTTTATCGGGGGAAACCCACGCTTCATCACACACTTCATTTAATTCCTCAGATGCAGGAAAAACTACAGGCAGTTTTTTCCTCACCAAACATAATACCCTTTTTAGTGGTACTTGTATTATCAGAAATATGTAAAACATTTTTCATTGCCTCAATCATGTAACGTGTGGCCCTACTGGAAGTCACATTCGTCTCTTCATCGTCGACACTGGAGTCAGTATCCGTGTCGGCGTCTGTGTCTGCCATCTGAGGTAACGGGCGTTTTAGAGCCCCTGATGGTCTTTGAGACGCCTGGACAGGCACAAGCTGAGTAGCCGGCAGCCTCATGTCATCAACCGTCTTTTGTAAAGAGCTGACACTGTCACGTAATTCCTTCCATAAGCCCATCCACTCAGGTGGCGACTCCCTAGGGGGTGACATCTCTATTACAGGCAATTGCTCCACCTCCACATCATTTTCCTCCTCAAACATGTCGACACAATCGTACCGACACACAGCACACACACAGGGAATGCTCTGATAGAGGACAGGACCCCACTAGCCCTTTGGGGAGACAGAGGGAGAGTATGCCAGCACACACCAGAGCGCTATATATAAACAGGGATAACCTTATAGAAGTGTTTTTCCCCTTATAGCTGCTGTTATGTTAATACTGCGCCTAATTAGTGCCCCCCTCTCTTGTTTTACCCTTTTCTGTAGTGCAGGACTGCAGGGGAGAGTCAGGGAGACGTCCTTCCAGCGGAGCTGTGAGGGAAAATGGCGCCCGTGTGCTGAGGAGATAGGCTCCGCCCCCTTCTCGGCGGACTTTTCTCCCGCTTTTTGCTATATTCTGGCAGGGGTTAAAATACATCCATATAGCCCTGGGGGTTATATGTGATGTATTTTCGCCAGCCAAGGTGTTTTTATTGCTGCTCAGGGCGCCCCCCCCCCCAGCGCCCTGCACCCTCAGTGACCGGAGTGTGAAGTGTACCTGAGGAGCAATGGCGCACAGCTGCAGTGCTGTGCGCTACCTTGGTGAAGACTGGATGTCTTCTGCCGCCGATTTTCCGGACCTCTTCTTGCTTCTGGCTCTGTAAGGGGGCCGGCGGCGCGGCTCTGGGACCGGACTCCGAGGCTGGGCCTGTGTTCTGTCCCTCTGGAGCTAATGGTGTCCAGTAGCCAAGAAGCCCAAGCTGGCTGCAAGCAGGCAGGTTCGCTTCTTCTCCCCTTAGTCCCTCGATGCAGTGAGCCTGTTGCCAGCAGGTCTCACTGAAAATAAAAAAACCTAAAACTAAACTTTTTCTAAGAAACTCAGGAGAGCCTCCTAGAATGCACCCTTCTCGGCCGGGCACAAAAATCTAACTGAGGCTTGGAGGAGGGTCATAGGGGGAGGAGCCAGTGCACACCAGGTAGTCCTAAAGCTTTACTTTTGTGCCCAGTCTCCTGCGGAGCCGCTATTCCCCATGGTCCTTACGGAGTTCCCAGCATCCACTAGGACGTCAGAGAAATATAATTATTAATTAATGTTGCATATTTTAAGCAATCCAGAGTTGCTTTCTGGAATCTACATTGATTGGCTTTATAAGGTGATCAACAGGGCTGTTCTATATCATTATATTTTTGTACTGAAGTTTTTGCACAAAATACATTATATTGTATAATATCACTAACAACAATGCACAGACACTCTTAGGGATCCATTCAAGGCCCTTCAAGCGTATGGTATCTTCAGACTTGTTGTTTTTTGTTGACCTCATAGGGTCAGTAGCCAATCATATTTCTATTGCACTGGTTTCTGTAATTTGGAGCATCATACCCAAGCTATTTTAATTTTCATTAAAAGACTACACCTTTCTTCTGCCCACTGCCGCTGGTGTGTTTGGCCGTAGTAACTGCAATGAAAGAACAGGGGAGAAAACTGACCTGAAGGCAACAGTGACTCAAGTGACCAAGTGGGACAGCACTGGCATGCAGAGGCGCCTCTCAGAGCAGTAGGCGACTACTCCGGGCTGCACTCCGGTCAGGTAACCACTGGAGAAAGTGATGGTCTAGTGGGCACCAGCCTGCCAGCAGTGGAGAGTTGAAGGTTGAAAAACTTTGAAAAATCAAAATGGTTTTTCCCACGCACCCCAAGGGCTATTAGTGACCAGACCTGTACACCATAGGGTAAGAGACAATTTAAGAGACCTTAGTTAGATATAATTTACAAAAAAAATATGATAAGCCTCCAGGCCACGTCAAGGCATCTTTATTACTGGAGGTCCCTAATACTAAGTCTAAGTCCATGGTGCGGACCCGAACATAGCTGGCTCTGACCCAACCACCCCAGGGTGGCACACCATTGAAATACTAAAGTGTTAATATGAAAGAAGCAAGAGCTGTGTGTTAAAAAGTGACACAAAAATAAGGGTGTTCGTAAAATACTCAAAAGAGTAGTGTTAGTGGAAACATACATAGAACTGTTACAAAAGTGCTAAATAAATATTATGGTGTGCTAGCCCAAGGCAGCCCGGCCACCCCAAACTCACACAGCAATATTATGTTCACTAAGAGTATGATAACGGCACATAAAAAATATATCCAGATTGAGAGCTAAGCTTACCTGGAGTCACCCCTGTATCTGCCAAATGGTACTACAGGACCCAGCATGCCCTCCCAATGATGGCCCCATCTATGCCTTTCTGAACCGCAATATATAATGAAAAACTGCTCAATTTAAACTGGTAACATTACTCCGATGCTGCAAGAGGGTGTTACTCTAGACAAGAAAAAACAAAAGGGTTTTTCCCACACACCCCAAGGACTAGATAGAGCAGAAGACTAAAGGTGGGTACACACTAGTAGATATATCTGCAGATATATCTATGGACGGATCGGGCAGTGTGTTGACCATACGCACTGCCCGATCCGTCGGGGACTGACGTCATGAACTGGGCGGGCGTGTACACACGCCCGCCCAGTTCAGCTGTCAATCACCGCCGACCTCCGCAGCATGTGTACGGGCGGTCGGCCGACCGCCGTACACACAGCGACGCACCAATATATCAGTAGATATATTGGCTGTCGGCTGTGCTGCGGGGCCCACGTGATACGTCTGTGAACGACGGAGTTCACAGACATATCGGCCGTACACACTGGCCGACGGACCCGCGATATATCGGCCATTCAAGAGAACGGCCGATATATCGGCCAGTGTGTACGGGCCTTAAGACCCTGGGTTGCACTCCTGTCAGGTAACCCCTGGAACCGAAACCCCCCCAAACATTGCGATCTGAGTGAGGTGCTCTGTCTGCTGTATCCGAAAGGGGTGCTCTCTGTCTGCTGTATCTGATAGGGGTGCTCTCTCGGTCTGCTGTATCTGAAAGGGGTGCTCTCTCTGCTGTTTCTGAAGAAGGGGTGCTCTCTCTGTCTGCTGTATCCGAAAGGGGTGCTCTCTCTGCTGTATCTGAAGAAGGGGTGCTCTCTGTCTGCTGTGTCTGAAAGGGGTGCTCTCTCTGTCTGCTGTATATGAAAGGGGCGCTCTCCCTGTCTGCTGTATCTGAAAGGGGTGCTCTCTCTGCTGTATATGAAAGGGGCGCTCTCTCTGTCTGCTGTATATGAAAGGGGTGCTCTCTCTGTCTGCTGTATCTGAAAGGGGTGCTCTCCCTGTCTGCTGTATCTGAAAGGGGTGCTCTCCCTGTCTGCTGTATCCGAAAGGGGTGCTCTCTCTGCTGTATCTGAAGAAGGGGTGCTCTCTGTCTGCTGTGTCTGAAAGGGATGCTCTCTCTGTCTGCTGTATATGAAAGGGGCGCTCTCTCTGTCTGCTGTGTCTGAAAGGGGTGCTCTCTCTGTCTGCTGTATCTGAAAGGGGTGCTCTCTCTGTCTGCTGTATCTGAAAGGGGCGCTCTCTGTCTGCTGTATCTGAAAAGGGGCACTCTCTGCCTGCTGTATCTGAAAAGGGGCGCTCTCTGCTGTATCTGAAAAGGGGCACTCTCTCTGTGCTGTATCTGAAAGGGGTGCTCTCTCTCTCTGTGTTGTATCTGAAAAGGGGCGCTCTCTCTGTGCTGTATCTGAAAGGGGTGCTCTCTCTCTGTGCTGTATCTGAAAGGGGTGCTCTGTCTACTGTATCTGAAAGAGGGGCTCTCTCTCTCTCTGTCTGCTGTATATGAAAGGGGTGCTCTCTCTGCTGTATCTGAAAGGGGTGCTCTCTCTGCTGTATCTGAAAGGGACGCTCTCTCTCTCTCTCTGCTGTATCTGAAAGGGGCGCTCTCTGTCTGCTGTATCTGAAAGGGGTGCTCTCGCTGTCTGCTGTATCTGAAAGGGGTTCTCTCTCTGTCTGCTGTATCTGAAAGGGGCGCTCTCTCTGTCTGCTGTATCTGAAAGGGGCGCTCTCTCTGTCTGCTGTATCTGAAAGGGGTGCTCTCTATGTCTGCTGTATATGAAAGGGGTGCTCTCTATGTCTGCTGTATCTGAAAAAGGGGTGCTCTCTATGTCTGCTGTATCTGAAAAAGGGGTGCTCTCTCTCTTTGTGCTGTATCTGAAAGGGGCGCTCTCTCTGTCTGCTGTATCTGAAAGGGGTGCTCTCTCTCTTTGTGCTGTATCTGAAAGGGGCTCTGTCTGCTGTATCTGAAAGGGGTGCTCTCACTCTTTGTGCTGTATCTGAAAGGGGTGCTCTCGCTCTTTGTGCTGTATCTGAAAGGGGCTCTGTCTGCTGTATCTGAAAGGGGTGCTCTCTCTGTCTCCTGTATCTGAAAGGGGTGATCTGTCCATCCATCCAGGGGCTCTGCCCCAGTGTAAAATTGAAATAACAGCAAAAAAACAAAATAAATATTAAAATGATTAAAAAAATATATATATTTTTTTTGTGCTGTACCCCACCAGTGTACTATACAATTTTTATTTTATTTCATCAGTACTGTGACACTGCCGGTCAGACCGCAATATATTATTTCCTACTCGTGTTGTGCGGTGCAGTCTGTGAAGTCAACCGCCGTATGTATTATACAGTATTGTTGACTCATTTGTGCGAAGCTGTTGATGAAGTCAACCGCAGTGTGTAATTATTATAATATATAGCCAACTCATTTGTGTGACACTAACCGCCGGTATGTGATATAAAAAATACTTCTACATATTTCTGACTCATTTGTGTGGCGCTGTTGGCGAAGTAAACCGCAGTGTGTATTATATTTCTGACTCATTTGGGCAAAGCTGTCGGTGAAGTCAACCGCAGTGTGTAATTATTATATTTCCAGTGACTGGATATTAAGCCTTTTGCGGCCGTGAGCATGTGAAATGCCAGGTTTATTGAGCATCTATTCAATTCTGGAGCAGGTATCAGAGCAGAAGTATCCATGGACCATAAGGGACTGGCAACTCTAGAACCGATATCAGGTTAGCAATGTTTCTTCTCTGGGCAGGCCCACCATATGTGACAGAGGGGTCTCTGTGGCCGCAGTTCCTCCAGCATCCAGAGGTACATGTGCTGAGCATTCTAATTAATCTATGGTATTATGCCAGTGGTAATATATCTGGTAGGATTTCTTCTTAATTAGGGTGGTGATTTTGTTTCTGGTTATTCTCTCAGTCACCTCCTCCCAATAGCCTACTGTCAGCAAAGCGGTTAAGGGGGGGGGGGGGGGGGGGGTGTTAGGCACTATTATCCATAGCCAGCACCCCCAGAGGGTTAGCCCTATCCAACACTCGCAGAGGGTTAGGTTAGGGCAGGCATGTCCAAACTGTGGCCCTCCAGCTGTTGAGAAACTACACATCCCAGCATGCCCTGACATAGCTTTTGCATTCTCTGACAGCAAAACTGTGTCAGGGAATGCTGGGATATGTTTTTTCACAACAGCTGGAGGGCCGCAGTTTGGACATGTCTGGGTTAGGGGGAAGGGGTAAAATACCCCCGTCCAGCGTCTGTATTCTCACTATTGGGATGCCGTTGTCAGTCATGTGACTGCCGGCATTTCATACCCAACTCTGGTATATAGCGCTATAGGCGAAGAAGTCATTCTGTTGCCCGCAGGGACCCATCTGTTGGAAAACCAGGACACATGAATCTCTAGAAAGCAAATAGCGATGGTAAGGAATATTGTATAGGTCTATAGAGAGTCCTGACCAGCAATCTCCCCACAGTCGGTCACAGACTGCCGCAGAGACACCATGTTGGAACCGCATTAGCGGTCAAGAAAGAACATAAGATAAAACCAGACATTTCATTGTTAAATCATGTTTTAATACACATTTTCTTACATCAACTTTCATAATGTTATAGGACACTTATTTAGCAATATTTCAAAATATAAACTGGAAATCAATTTTTTTCAAAAAAATAATAGTAACAACATTCTCTAGTTTACAGCTTGAAAATAAAAAATGTCTCCTCAAAGTAACACTAACACACGTGTGACTATTAGACAATATAAAAGGTACATGTAACTAGGCGTTCTAAGGCATCGAGCCTAAAACACAGACATAGAAAACACTGTCCGGCATAGCACCCCTGCCTCACCTGTGGGTACCTCTGGCTCCAGGCCAGTGTCTTGCAGGGATGGGTGCATACACTGAGATTTTTTTACATTCTATTTAACACAGCATGATTAATACTTGCCCAATACTGGTCGCGAGACCACCCAGGACCGAACTCTGGAACATTTGTTCTGGGCCACTGCTGTATAAATGGTCTAACACTGCACCCTCTGTGGCCTGCCAACCCCCCCCCCCCCCCTCCTCCTCCCCCCATTCAGACCTGGGGACAAACCACCATCCTATCCGTATGAAGTCAAAACTCATTAAAGACCAATCAGAAGCAGGAGATTTCATTAGTTCAAACCACATTTGTTGGGAGTCAGGAAGGGAGCTGGACAGGATCATGTGGAGTTGATACAGTTTAATTACTCAAAGGGGTTGATATAAATAATTAGCGTAGTCTGAAAGGGAAGTTCGTCTGCAAATATGTAGAGCTAAATGAATAATGTATTACCTTCTGACTAGTTTATAGTAACAGAGCAGCTATATATTCTCAACACTCCATGTTGGTAGTGGAGCCCCGGCCTGACAGCACTAACCAGTAACAACCGCTGCAGTGCGCCTCTCACCGTTCCGCAACCCGTTCCTCCATAGACGAAGGCGTCTCATTTGCTACCGAATCTTCCAGCTCATGATGGTGGTGTTTATTTTTATTTATTTTTAAAAGCACTATTAACGATACATAGTTTGCCAAGTGTCACGTGACTACCATGGCAACCACAGTCACGGCATACGCTAGTGAGCAGGGAAGCTTTGGGGCACGTCTCTTCTCAGCATGCGCTTTCACTGCTACCATGTGTATAGGGGGGAGGACGAAGATCATGTAATCCTTGTCCTGGGAATGAACCAGAGTCCTGCGACGACTCGAGCTAGCGGAGTAGCCACCATATCAGACCCCACCACAGAGAGAGTGTGCAAAGAAAACATTAGGAGGAGGAGGACGTAGAAGTAGAAAAATCAGATGCTTGATAAGAAGGCAGGGAACCGGCTTGTGGGACTGCAGCTTTAAAAAACAGAAATCACATTTGCGGTATGTAGGAGAATGACGACCGTGGGCTCCAATATTCTCAGTAACAAAACAATGAGATAGGAAGAAACAGAAAGATCCCGATGATCCACCGATAGTCCAGGTGGCAATACACCATGGCTGGGTGTGACAGTCTGTTGGGCACAGGTAGAAGTAAAACCAAAAGGGGGGGGGGGGGGGGGGGGGGGGGGGCTCAGCTGATCGGGTTAGGCGGGTAGTACTGATCGGAGTACTCTGCAACGTAGGTTTCTTCATTTATTTGGTTTAACATTCCCTTGTATAAAATGTCTGTTATGAGAACCTCCGCAATCAGTCTTTGTTTTTCCTCCATCCGCCGCAGCTTTGACGCAACAGTGATCCCAAATGCGTCATACTCGTCATCGTTCTTAGAGAGAATGGCTGCAGCCTGAGAGAGGAGCTCGTTGCTTAAATCGTCCTCCTTGTACATCTTTCTTTTCTTCTGCTTCCTCATAGGAATAACTTCCTGTATCTCGAAGTCCACGTCATCTGATTGGCTGTTGCTGGTTACCTACATTAGACACACAAAAATAAATCAATCAGGATTTAAATCAATGTTCAAGGGGGTTTACCATCCAATTGAATCCCTCCCAGGGGGTGTCCAGGGGGGGAAACACAATAAGAAGCCTACAGGAATTAACCACTGGGCAAAAGCAGCAGAATGCTTGGTACATAAGGGAAAAGCGGGGAAATTCCCAAAACGTCTGTTTTCAAACGCACTTTCCCTTTAGTACATCCCGCCCAAAGAGTGAAACAGAGACACCCACATTTATAGAAACAAATAAACAGAGAGATAGAGAGGAGACAGACACACACAAAAAAAGAGAAACACAAAACACACAGAGAGAAAGGTACACACAGAGAGACAAAAGCACACGGAGAAATATAACCACACATAAATCTGTACAGAGAGAGAGAGAGAGAGAGAGAGAGAGAGAGAGAGAGAGAGAGAGAGAGAGAGAGAGAGAGAGAGAGAGAGAGAGAGAGAGAGAGAGAGAGAGAGAGAGAGAGAGAGGACACAAAAACACACAGGGCCAGGTTCATGGACTGTAAGCCACAATTGGACGAGGTTTTTTTCTTTGGCGCACACGTCAGGGTTGCACTGCGACATTGCCGCATTGTATTTGCGACGGCGGTCACAGAGCGGATATATTCACAAAGTGATCAGCAGTCAGGGACCGTGTGGGCAGTAAGGGGTGCGGCAACTCAAATGTAGGCGTATTGCGACTGTTTCGACTCTCTCTTTTGCAACTCCAATCATGTATGCTTCAGTTAAGGCTCCAACGTCTTCGTTTCATCCTGGCTGCTGCGACATTTGCGTACTGGATCGAAGCAGCGACAGTATTTGCGACCATCTTTGAATCAGGCTCACAGAGCGATAAAGACAGACAAGAGTGGAAGTGTTATACACCCCGTAACGGCCCATTGTGGCCACTGCAGTAATACAAGAACGGAACATGTAATACCTGAGACAAGTTTGTAGATTCCTCCAGGGTTTCCAGGTTCTCGTCGGCGTGTTCATCCTCCTGCCTCGCTTTGTGGGTCTCTTGGCTCGAGGTGGACAAGGACTTCCTTGGAAGATCCTGACCAATAGTAAATTTCAGTAGGTCGTAATACCACAGCCGTGGCACGTAGATGTCCTGCACGCAGGCCGCAGACTTTTTGGATACTTGTACCTTATTAAATTCTTTTTTGAAGACTGTTCTCAAATTTGCAATCTTATGTTTAACAAATTGGATATTTGCCGTCGGACAAACGCTCTTACAGAGGCCTACTAGCTTCTCATAGGCTTTCGATCTTTTCTGTTTATTAGAATAATCGGAGTATTTAACATTCCACAAACATGGAAACGATCGATACGCGTCTATAAATTCTTTTAGGAATTGAGGATTCATAAGATACTCGGAGTACATTTTCTTCTTTGAAAGATCCATCTTAAAAAACAAACAAAAAAAAAAAAACAGATTACGTATGCACATACTAAAGAAAACAGGCCTGGTCCTTCTATAGAATCAGTAAGGAAACATAAGCCCATTCACATGGTTATTTACCTTATGTGAGACTGCATAGTTATTCTTTGCGGGAGACCACCACTTCTTGTAAGGATTCCTCAGGTAGCCTTTCCTTGTGTTCATATGTACTGGAAAAAAGGTATACTGGTTTTTGTTTTGTTTTTTAATAAATACATTTAAAATAAGAATTTACTTACCGATAATTCTATTTCTCGGAGTCCGTAGTGGATGCTGGGGTTCCTGAAAGGACCATGGGGAATAGCGGCTCCGCAGGAGACAGGGCACAAAAGTAAAGCTTTCCGATCAGGTGGTGTGCACTGGCTCCTCCCCCTATGACCCTCCTCCAAGCCAGTTAGGTACTGTGCCCGGACGAGCGTACACAATAAGGGAGGAATTTTGAATCCCGGGTAAGACTCATACCAGCCACACCAATCACACCGTACAACTTGTGATCTAAACCCAGTTAACAGTATGATAACAGCGGAGCCTCTGAAAAGATGGCTCACAACAATAATAACCCGATTTTTGTAACTATGTACAAGTATTGCAGATAATCCGCACTTGGGATGGGCGCCCAGCATCCACTACGGACTCCGAGAAATAGAATTATCGGTAAGTAAATTCTTATTTTCTCTATCGTCCTAGTGGATGCTGGGGTTCCTGAAAGGACCATGGGGATTATACCAAAGCTCCCAAACGGGCGGGAGAGTGCGGATGACTCTGCAGCACCGAATGAGAGAACTCCAGGTCCTCCTTAGCCAGGGTATCAAATTTGTAGAATTTAGCAAACGTGTTTGCCCCTGACCAAGTAGCTGCTCGGCAAAGTTGTAAAGCCGAGACCCCTCGGGCAGCCGCCCAAGATGAGCCCACCTTCCTTGTGGAATGGGCATTTACATATTTTGGCTGTGGCAGGCCTGCCACAGAATGTGCAAGCTGAATTGTATTACACATCCAACTAGCAATAGTCTGCTTAGAAGCAAGAGCACCCAGTTTGTTGGGTGCATACAGGATAACAGCAAGTCAGTTTTCCTGACTCCAGCCGTCCTGGAACATATTTTCAGGGCCCTGACAACATCTAGCAACTTGGAGTCCTCCAAGTCCCTAGTAGGTGCAAGGCACCACAATAAGCTGGTTCAGGTGAAACACTGACACCACCTTAGGGAGAGAACTGGGGACGAGTCCGCAGCTCTGCCCTGTCCGAATGGACAAACAGATATGGGCTTTTTTGAGAAAAAAACACCAATTTGACACTCGCCTGGTCCAGGCCAGGGCCAAGAGCATGGTCACTTTTCATGTGAGATGCTTCAAATCCACAGATTTGACTGGTTTTAAACCAATGTGATTTGAGGAATCCCAGAACTACGTTGAGATCCCACAGTGCCACTGGAGGCACAAAAGGGGGTTGTATATGCAATACTCCCTTGACAAACTTCTGGACTTCAGGAACTGAAGCCAATTCTTTCTGGAAGAAAATCGACAGGGCCGAAATTTGAACCTTAATGGACCCCAATTTGAGGCCCATAGACACTCCTGTTTGCAGGAAATGCAGGAAACGACCGAGTTGAAATTTCTTTGTGGGGCCTTCCTGGCCTCACACCACGCAACATATTTTCGCCACATGTGGTGATAATGTTGTGCGGTCACCTCCTTTCTGGCTTTGACCAGGGTAGGAATGACCTCTTCCGGAATGCCTTTTTCCCTTAGGATCCGGCTTTCCACCGCCATGCCGACAAACGCAGCTGCGGTAAGTCTTGGAACAGACATGGTACTTGCTGAAGCAAGTCCCTTCTTAGCGGCAGAGGCCATAAGACCTCTGTAAGCATCTCTTGAAGTTCCGGGTACCAAGTCCTTCTTGGCCAATCCGGAGCCATGAGTATAGTTCTTACTCCTCTACGTCTTATAATTCTCAGCACCTTAGGTATGAGAAGCAGAGGAGGGAACACATACACCGACTGGTACACCCACGGTGTTACCAGAACGTCCACAGCTATTGCCTGAGGGTCTCTTGACCTGGCGCAATACCTGTCCCGTTTTTTGTTCAGACGGGACGCCATCATGTCCACCTTTGGTATTTCCCAACGGTTTACAATCATGTGGAAAAAACTTCCCGATGAAGTTTCCACTCTCCCGGGTGGAGGTCGTGCCTGCTGAGGAAGTCTGCTTCCCAGTTTCCATTCCCGGGATGAAACACTGCTGACAGTGCTATCACATGATTTTCCGCCCAGCGAAAAGTCCTTGCAGTTTTTGCCATTGCCCTCCTGCTTCTTGTGTCGCCCTGTCTGTTTACGTGGGCGACTGCCGTGATGTTTTTCCCACTGGATCAATACCGGCTGACCTTGAAGCAGAGGTCTTGCTAAGCTTAGAGCATTATAAATTTACCCTTAGCTCCAGTATATTTATGTGGAGAAAAGTCTCCAGACTTGATCACACTCCCTGGAAATTTTTTCCTTGTGTGACTGCTCCCCAGCCTCTCGGGCTGGGCTCCGTGGTCACCAGCATCCAATCCTGAATGCCGAATCTGCGGCCCTCTAGAAGATGAGCACTCTATAACCACCACAGGAGAGACACCCTTGTCCTTGGATATAGGGTTATCCGCTGATGCATCTGAAGATGCAATCCGGACCATTTGTCCAGCAGATCCCACTGAAAACTTCTTGCGTGAAATCTGCCGAATGGAATTGCTTCGTAGGAAGCCACCATTTTTACCAGGACCCTTGTGCAATGATGCACTGTTTTTAGGAGGTTCCTGACTAGCTCGGATAACTCCCTGGCTTTCTCTTCCGGGAGAAACACCTTTTTCTGGACTGTGTCCAGAATCATCCCTAGGCACAGCAGACGTGTCGTCGGGATCAGCTGCGATTTTGGAATATTTAGAATCCACCCGTGCTGTTGTAGCAGTATCCGAGATAGTGCTACTCCGACCTCCAACTGTTCCCTGGACTATGCCCTTATCAGGAGATCGTCTCACCTAGCCTTCTGGCTTCAGTACCACAATATAGTGTGGAATAATACCCCTTTTCTTGTAGTAGGAGGGGTAATTTAATTATCACCTGCTGGGAATACAGCTTGTGAATTTTTTCCCATACTGCCTCCTTGTCGGAGGGAGACCTTGGTAAAGCAGACTTCAGGAGCCTGCGAAGGGGAAACGTCTCGACATTCCAATCTGTACCCCTGGGATACTACTTGTAGGATCCAGGGGTCCTGTACGGTCTCAGCGCCATGCTGAGAACTTGTCAGAAGCGGTGGAACGCTTCTGTTCCTGGGAATGGGCTGCCTGCTGCAGTCTTCTTCCCTTTCCTCTATCCCTGGGCAGATATGATCTTATAGGGACGAAAGGACTGAGGCTGAAAAGACGGTGTCTTTTTCTGCAGAGATGTGACTTAGGGTAAAAACGGCGGATTGTCCAGCAGTTGCCGTGGCCACCAGGTCCGATGGACCGACCCCAAATAACTCCTCTTCCTTTATACGGCAATACACCTTTGTGCCGTTTGGAATCTGCATCACCTGACCACTGTCGTGTCCATAACATCTTCTGGCAGATATGGACATCGCATTTACTCTTGATGCCAGAGTGCAAATATCCCTCTGTGCATCTCGCATATATAGAAATGCATCCTTTAAATGCTCTATAGTCAATAAAATACTGTCCCTGTCAAGGGTATCAATATTTTTAGTCAGGGAATCCGACCAAGCCACCCCAGCTCTGCACATCCAGGCTGAGGCGATCGCTGGTCGCAGTATAACACCAGTATGTGTGTATATACTTTTTATGATATTTTCCAGCCTCCTGTCAGCTGGTCCTTGAGGACGGCCCTATCTATAGACGGTACCGCCACTTGTTTTGATAAGCGTGTGAGCGCCTTATCCACCCTAAGGGGTGTTTCCCAACGCGCCCTAACTTCTGGCGGGAAAGGGTATACCGCCCATAATTTTCTATCGGGGGGAATCCACGCATCATCACACACTTTATTTAATTTATCTGATTCAGGAAAAACTACGGTAGTTTTTTCACATCCCACATAATACCCTCTTTTGTGGTACTTGTAGTATCAGAAATATGTAACACCTCCTTCATTGCCTTTAACGTGTGGCCCTAATAAGGAATACGTTTGTTTATTCACCGTCGACACTGGATTCAGTGTCCCTGTCTGTGTCTGTGTCGACCGACTAAAGTAAACGGGCGTTTTAAAACCCCTGACGGTGTTTTTGAGACGTCTGGACCGGTACTAATTGTTTGTCGGCCGTCTCATGTCGTCAACCGACCTTGCAGCGTGTTGACATTATCACGTAATTTCCTAAATAAGCCATCCATTCCGGTGTCGACTCCCTAGAGAGTGACATCACCATTACAGGCAATTGCTCCGCCTCCTCACCAACATCGTCCTCATACATGTCGACACACACGTACCGACACACAGCACACACACAGGGAATGCTCTGATAGAGGACAGGACCCACTAGCCCTTTGGAGAGACAGAGGGAGAGTTTACCAGCACACACCAAAAACGCTATAATTATATAGGGACAACCTTATATAAGTGTTTTCCCTTATAGCATCTTTTTTATATATTTCTAACGCCAATTTAGTGCCCCCCCTCTCTGTTTTAACCCTGTTTCTGTAGTGCAGTGCAGGGGAGAGCCTGGGAGCCTTCCCTCCAGGCTTTCTGTGAGGGAAAATGGCGCTGTGTGCTGAGGAGATAGGCCCCGCCCCTTTTTCGGCGGCCTCGTCTCCCGCTCTTAACGGATTCTGGCAGGGGTTAAATATCTCCATATAGCCTCCGGAGGCTATATGTGAGGTATTTTTAGCCAAAATAGGTATTCATTTGCCTCCCAGGGCGCCCCCCTCCCAGCGCCCTGCACCCTCAGTGACTGCCGTGTGAAGTGTGCTGAGAGGAAAATGGCGCACAGCTGCAGTGCTGTGCGCTACCTTTAGAAGACTGAGGAGTCTTCTGCCGCCGATTCTGGACCTCTTCTTACTTCAGCATCTGCAAGGGGGCCGGCGGCAAGGCTCCGGTGACCATCCAGGCTGTACCTGTGATCGTCCCTCTGGAGCTGATGTCCAGTAGCCAAGAAGCCAATCCATCCTGCACGCAGATGAGTTCACTTCCTCTCCCCTAAGTCCCTCGTTGCAGTGATCCTGTTGCCAGCAGGACTCACTGTAAAATAAAAAACCTAAGCTAAACTTTTCTAAGCAGCTCTTTAGGAGAGCCACCTAGATTGCACCCTTCTCGGCCGGGCACAAAAATCTAACTGACTTGGAGGAGGGTCATAGGGGGAGGAGCCAGTGCACACCACCTGATCGGAAAGCTTTACTTTTGTGCCCTGTCTCCTGCGGAGCCGCTATTCCCCATGGTCCTTTCAGGAACCCCAGCATCCACTAGGACGATAGAGAAAACAAAATTGGTTTGAAAGAAGAAAAAAAAAAACATCACAACATTTCTTTCATAATACTTATGTTGAAAATGTCCTTCCTCATACTCAATGGTAGCCTAGGTGTAGAAGTTAAAGCTTGGTCAGATGAGTTAAGACAGGAATGAGTCTAAAGCAGGCATGTCCAAACTGCGGCCCTCCAGCTGTTGTGAAACTACATATCCCAGCATGCCCAGACACAGCTTTGCTGTCAGAGAATGCTAAAGCTGTATCAGGGCATGCTGGGATGTGTAGTTTCTCAACAGCTGGAGGGCCGCAGTTTGGACATGCCTGGTCTAAAGTCACCAAAATATAAAGGGTTATATGTACTTTCTTAGTTTCTTCCAGGCTCTTACTGGTAAATAGGAGAACTTCAGACTGTATTAGACTCCATTTGTAAAAGACAAAACATTTTCACATGGAGCCTTCAAGTTCCATTTTCTGGGCAATAGAAGGAGACTTCCTGACATCAGACTTACAGGGTGCCCACCGTCACATGCCAACTGCACCACATCATCATCGCTTGCTCACATACTACAGGTTACGTGCCTACAATCTGGAACCTCACCTTCCCCCAGGACCTCTAAGAAGGTGCTAGTAGACCTGATGGTGGTTCTCAGGAAGCAAGGAGCTGTAGGCCGGCCTCATAAGGACAACATTCTAATAAACTCAGAAAACAACAGGTTTAATTTTAAACAAATGCGGATGGATCCCACAGAGATCTGCAAACCACACATGCGCCAGAGAAAGCCATTGCAGACTGCGCGCACAACATCATGAATACGCACACTGGCGGAAGCGGAAAGAGAGGACGGATCACTCTTTCTATGAAGTGGTTGCGTCTGAGGACGGAAAAATCTCATGGGAGTAATAAGAAAAATGCTTGTGGCTTCCAAACGGAAACAGGAAACCTTTTCAGATGGATCTTTTCCCACCAGCATGAGGTGGGTGTAAGTCCCCATACTGATGGAAAACCAGTGGGTGATGCAACCTTCCACATCAAGACAGGTGGACAGATAGTCATATTAGCCTAAGATGGTGAACGGGCTGCCGCGGGCAAACGAAAAAGCTGAGGGTGAGGCCTAATGCCTAAAACAAGACACTGACTTCTTTACAGGAACATGGATGGATCATAAACACCAGCAAGTGTCACCTAGAATATCTACAGCTGAAGTTCCTATGAATTCAGGTAGACATGTTGCCCAGTTACGGCACGGTCACAAGAGCAAATCCAACAGCTGTCTCATCAGACCCAGTCTCAGCAGAGATCTCCAGTTAGGGAACGTCTCATGCCGATAGGAATATTGTCCTCTATCATTGGGGGTCTCCCATATGCTCGCTGGCATGCCAGAGATCTGCAACTGAAGATCCTCAAAACATCGGGATGGTAATCCAAGACCACCAAGACTGACACCGAACACCAGGAAATCTCTGGACTAGTCGCAAGATCAGGCGTCAACAGAAAGGGAGTATCCCCCTCAGAACTGTAACGGACCGTGTTAAAAATCAGATTCAAGCTCCAAGGCTAAGGGCAGGGGCGTAACTAGAACTTTGTGGGCCCCATAGCAAGATTTTGAAAGCCCTTCTACAGAGAGTGGGGGTACAGGGTGAGACACACAGGGGTAGGGGGAAAGAGTGTCACACACAGGGACAGGTGGATACAGGGAGTCACACACAGGGGTAGGGGTGTACACATAACACCGGGGGGGCTGGCTACAGGGGTGAATATTATAGGGGTGGGGGGTTAGGAGCTGGCTACAGGAGTGCCTAATGCAGGGGTAGGCGGATGTTGGAGTACAAACTGGCCGGGGGTCGGAGAGCTGGAGGCTGGCTACAGTAGCTCACACAGTGGGGTGAGGAGGTGAGTGATTGGATGGTTACAGCAGCTTACATCATGTGGGAGGTGCTGAATGGAAGTGAGGAGGACGACGGTGAACCGCGATGCTGTGGTGACTGGTCCCATTTTGGGTGGCAACTAATTGCCATAAGCAGGCCCGGTTAGCGCAGACACTATTTCCGCACCCAGGCACCAAGCAGCTTGTGGTCATCGTCATCCTGGGTCCTCCCCTGGCATGGTAGAGGGCGGCCGAAGGGTCCTCGGAGGGTGGGGCCACCCAATGAGCCAGACCGGGCTGCCTTCACAGCAATTGGAAGAAGAAAAAAAAAAAAAAAAAAAAGAGAGACTCCCCTTTTCCTTGCTGGCCGCGGGCCACAGGTCGTACATACATTGGCAGCCCCCTGCTCGCTGCAAGTGCTTCCAGGCCCAACAAATGCATCTAACAGGACCCATCCCGATGGGACATATTCCCCTTCCCCAGCCCACCGCTGCGAGCTCTCCCCATCAGTCCTGCCCCTGTATGTCCCCTGGACAGGGCCGTTTGTATTGGTGGATGTAGTTACGCCACTGGCTAGGGGTGCTCACTGCACAAAGAGACACCACCAGTTGTATGGAAAAGGGACTGCACACCAATCTCTCAGGGGGAAGCGTGAGCTACAGCAAGAACATATATTTCATGTTCTAGGACAAATGGACAGCGTCCTAAAGAGACAAGGAGGCACCGAAACCAGGTGCAGGATTTATTATTACATATAGGGTAATTTTTATTACGACTGTCACATTTCAGTGTTTTCTGCTGAATGAAGGTCATCTCCTAGACGTCCCCAGAGCCTCCGTCTGTTACAGTGCTGGACGCAGGGACAAGGTCTACGGCCTCCGTCTGTTACAGTGCTGGACGCAGGGACAATGTCTACGGCCTCCTATATGTTACAGTGCTGGACAAGGTCTACGGCCTCCGTCTGTTACAGTGCTGGACGCAGGGACAATGTCTACGGCCTCCTATATGTTACAGCGCTGGACGCAGGGACAATGTCTACGGCCTCCTATATGTTACAGCGCTGGACGCAGGGACAATGTCTACGGCCTCCTATATGTTACAGCGCTGGACGCAGGGACAATGTCTACGGCCTCCTATATGTTACAGCGCTGGACGCAGGGACAATGTCTACGGCCTCCTATATGTTACAGCGCTGGACGCAGGGACAATGTCTACGGCCTCCTATATGTTACAGTGCTGGACGCAGGGACAATGTCTACGGCCTCCTATATGTTACAGTGCTGGACGCAGGGACAATGTCTACAGCCTCCTATATGTTACAGTGCTGGACGCAGGTACAAGGTCTACGGCCTCCTATATGTTTCAGTGCTGGACGCAGGGACAATGTCTACGGCCTCCTATATGTTACAGTGCTGGACGCAGGGACAATGTCTACAGCCTCCTATATGTTACAGTGCTGGACGCAGGGACAATGTCTACAGCCTCCTATATGTTACAGTGCTGGACGCAGGGACAATGTCTACGGACTCCTATATGTTACAGTGCTGGACGCAGGGACAATGTCTACGGCCTCCTATATGTTACAGTGCTGGACGCAGGGACAAGGTCTACGGCCTCCTATATGTTTCAGTGCTGGACGCAGGGACAATGTCTACGGCCTCCTATATGTTACAGTGCTGGACGCAGGGACAATGTCTACAGCCTCCTATATGTTACAGTGCTGGACGCAAGGACAATGTCTACGGCCTCCGTCTGTTCCAGCGCTGGACGCAAGGACAATGTCTACGGCCTCCTATATGTTACAGTGCTGGACGCAGGTACAAGGTCTACGGCCTCCTATATGTTACAGTGCTGGACGCAGTGACAAGGTCTACGGCCTCCTATATGTTACAGCGCTGGACGCAGTGACCAGGTCTACGGCCTCCTATATGTTACAGTGCTGGACGCAGGGACAATGTCTACGGCCTCCTATATGTTACAGTGCTGTACGCAGGGACAATGTCTACGGCCTCCTATATGTTACAGTGCTGGACGCAGGTACAATGTCTACAGCCTTCTATATGTTACAGCACTGGACGCAGTGACAAGGTCTACGGCCTCCTATATGTTACAGTGCTGGACGCAGGGACAAGGTCTACGGCCTCCTATATGTTACAGCGCTGGACGCAGGGACAAGGTCTACGGCCTCCTATATGTTACAGTGCTGGACGCAGTGACAATGTCTACGGCCTCCTATATGTTACAGTCTGGCCTTTAAGCCGATTAAATAAAACCCATCTTTTTACTCTAGCGTCACAAAATGTATTTATACCCCCCCCCCTCTGCGGCGTGTCAGTAACCGCGGTATATGTACGAAGCAGCAGTTCTGCAAAACGCAAACCGCGAAACACAGCAGTGTGTGCGCTTAATAATGGCGGTACATTAAACGTAGAGGTCACACCTGCTGCTTTATAAATACAACAGTCCAGCTAGAACATGGCGATCCTCACTACATTTCACCGATCGGGTCCTGCGCAATAGGGGAGTGTCACCACCATTTTCCGGGAGTAGGAAGGCCAAGGACTGCGTCGTGGACGCAGTTTCCCTGGCCTTGCAAGGCTACCTGTGACGGTAAACCTGATTAAGCTCACACTTACTCAGCTTGCCAGGAGGAGGCGGTATGGAGGCAGGGGGTGGTATAGAGGCGGTATGGAGGCAGGGGGTGGTATAGAGGCAGTATGGAGGCAGGGGGTGGTATAGAGGCGGTATGGAGGCAAAAGGCAGTATGGAGGCAGGGGGTGGTATAGAGGCAGTATGGAGGCAGGGGGTGGTATAGAGGCGGTATGGAGGCAAAAGGCAGTATGGAGGCAGGGGGTGGTATAGAGGCAGGGGGTGGTATAGAGGCGGTATGGAGGCAAAAGGCAGTATGGAGGCAGGGGGTGGTATAGAGGCAGGGAGTGGTATAGAGGCGGTATGGAGGCAGGGGGTGGTATAGAGGCGGTATGGAGGCAAAAGGCAGTATGGAGGCAGGGGGTGGTATAGAGGCAGTATGGAGGCAGGGGGTGGTATAGAGGTGGTATGGAGGCAGGGGGTGGTATAGAGGCGGTATGGAGGCAAAAGGCAGTATGGAGGCAGGGGGTGGTATAGAGGCAGTATGGAGGCAGGGGGTGGTATAGAGGCGGTATGGAGGCAGGGGGTGGTATAGAGGCGGTATGGAGGCAGGGGGTGGTATAGAGGCAGTATGGAGGCAGGGGGTGGTATAGAGGCGGTATGGAGGCAAAAAGCAGTATGGAGGCAGGGGGTGGTATAGAGGCAGTATGGAGGCAGGGGGTGGTATAGAGGCGGTATGGAGGCAAAAGGCAGTATGGAGGCAGGGGGTGGTATAGAGGCAGTATGGAGGCAGGGGTTGGTATAGAGGCGGTATGGAGGCAAAAGGCAGTATGGAGGCAGGGGGTGGTATAGAGGCAGTATGGAGGCAGGGGGTGGTATAGAGGCAGTATGGAGGCAGGGGGTGGTATAGAGGCAGTATGGAGGCAGGGGGTGGTATAGAGGCGGTATGGAGGCAAAAGGCAGTATGGAGGCAGGGGGCGGTATGGAGGCGGTATGAAGGCAGGGGGCGGTATGGGGGTGGTATGGAGGCAGGGGGTGGTATGGAGGCGGTATGAAGGCAGGGGGTGGTATGGAGGCGGTATGAAGGCAGGGGGCGGTATGGGGGTGGTATGGAGGCAGGGGGTGTTATGGAGGCGGTATGAAGGCAGGGGGCGGTATGGGGGTGGTATGGAGGCAGGGGGTGGTATGGAGGCAGGGGGTGGTATGGAGGCAGGGGGTGGTATGGGGGTGGTATGGAGGCAGGGGGTGGTATGGGGGTGGTATGGAGGCAGGGGGTGGTATGGAGGCGGTATGAAGGCAGGGGGCGGTATGGGGGTGGTATGGAGGCAGGGGGCGGTATGGGGGTGGTATGGAGGCAGGGGGCGGTATGGGGGTGGTATGGAGGCAGGGGGTGGTATGGAGGCGGTATGAAGGCAGGGGGCGGTATGGGGGTGGTATGGAGGCAGGGGGTGGTATGGAGGCGGTATGAAGGCAGGGGGCGGTATGGAGGCAGGGGGTGGTATGGAGGCGGTATGAAGGCAGGGGGCGGTATAGGGGTGGTATGGAGGCAGGGGGTGGTATGGAGGCGGTATGAAGGCAGGGGGCGGTATAGGGGTGGTATGGAGGCAGGGGGTGGTATGGAGGCGGTATGAAGGCAGGGGGCGGTATGGGGGTGGTATGGAGGCAGGGGGTGGTATGGAGGCGGTATGAAGGCAGGGGGCGGTATGGAGGTGGTATGGACCTCCTCCTGCAATTGAAATCCTTAGTGGATTAGGCCCACTATCCTGACATTAGCCAATATAGCGATACATCCCTTGAGACCTTGGAACCATCTTTGACCTTCTTTTGTGGAGGAAGTCCTCGCCACACACAGGAATCCACTAACTTACTGCCCCCCCCCACACTCTCACAATATCCCAATCTGACTTCATTTTCCTTCTGTGTCTGTTGTGGAGCTGGTCCATAATTGCACAGCTCCAGACCTACTTCTCCCCTGACCGCTCCTACTCTTATCACCGTTTCTCTACCTTCTTCTCACTCATTCCTGGACAGCCACATTTAGAAAATCACATTGCTTCAGCCAACGTCATCCCAACTACACATTCTTCAAGCATGTCTCACGATATGCACAGGGATGTGGGCCACCAGGAGAAAGAATAGAGAGGTCTCCAGGTGTCAGTGACCTGAGGCGGTGAATCCAGAGAGACCCTCCCGAGCAGGAGAGGAGGTGCACCAGATACAGTAGATACCAGACACGTTCTCAGACACTGGCAGGCAGGAGCAGAGGAAGACACAGATAGTGTATTTGGCGGCACCCGGCAATGAGGAACTGGCAGGGAGTGCAGTCATCACAAGGAAATGGCAACAGCAGGACCACCCATCCAGAAGGCAGTGATGGCAGACACCCCAAAACAGTGCAGGAGACAAAGGCAACTGGAGATATGCACCGCATCAGCTACTCTGTACCATTTTATACTATGCAAATTATAAAGGTTACGTCAATGCTGATTGGTTGCCATGTGCAACTTCTCCACTGGCTCACTTCTCTCTTTTCACTGTTTAGTGCATCTCTGCATAATGGTCGTGTCAATGATATAATCAGCAAAAGGATGTGTAACAGAAGAGCACAGTTCTAACATGGACAACAGACTCCTGATACACACACCCCACCCCCCCCCCCCCCCCCCCCCCCCCCACCACCATCACCACCCCCACATCCCCCCCGGACAGATACGTTTCTCTCACCGGCATGTAGCGGCAGAAGAGTGTATAGAGAAGAGAGGAATATAGTGACCAGGAGAATGTATGGGTCTCTAGTCATTACTCACCCGGCCCAATATCTGTAGGGATTTCTTCCTCCTTAATCTTCCCGCGGATCTCATCTTCTCTCTGAATCTCTGGACCAATATCAACTATCACAATATTCAGATTCTCTTCCTGAAGAACAGGCAGAATAATGCAATCAGACAATCTGCAGGGATGAGGAAAACCTCAATTACATTTTAGGGTGTGTACACACACGGTGAGATTTTTTCTTTCGATTTTCATTATATGGTCAAAATCGCAAGAAAAGTTACTGCAAATCGCAAGGTGTTATGCCACTTGCGATCCCGATGCGCAGGTCGATATCGCAAGAGAAGATACGACTGTGCAGGCAAGTGTACTGTCTAGTTCATCTCACATAAGCCACAATGGTAAGCACACACAGTCCATATCTCAAGAAAAGTTACTCAAAAATGGTGGTGCTGGGCTCCGGGGAGTTCAGGGGAAATCGCAAGTGGAAATCGGGCATAGCAAGGATCTCACCGTGTGTACACACCATGAAAATGATCTGTAGTAGGCACAGTAACAGAGTAACAGAGATCCCTCTCACATCTTTAAGAAACAGGTTCCGACTGTGGGAACACTGCAGAGAGGGTAGAGGGAGAGTGCAGCACTGCATTGCTGGACACAAATAGGATTTTACTTACCGATAAATCTATTTCTCGTAGTCCGTAGTGGATGCTGGGGACTCCGTCAGGACCATGGGGAATAGCAGCTCCGCAGGAGACAGGGCACAAAAATAAAGCTTTAGGATCAGGTGGTGTGCACTGGCTCCTCCCCCTATGACCCTCCTCCAAGCCTCAGTTAGGATACTGTGCCCGGACGAGCGTACACAATAAGGAAGGATTTTGAACCCCGGGTAAGACTCATACCAGCCACACCAATCACACCGTATAACTTGTGATCTGAACCCAGTTAACAGCATGATAACAGAGGAGCCTCTGAAAAGATGGCTCACAACAATAATAACCCGATTTTTGTAACAATAACTATGTACAAGCATTGCAGACAATCCGCACTTGGGATGGGCGCCCAGCATCCACTACGGACTACGAGAAATAGATTTATCGGTAAGTAAATTCTTATTTTCTCTGACGTCCTAAGTGGATGCTGGGGACTCCGTCAGGACCATGGGGATTATACCAAAGCTCCCAAACGGGCGGGAGTGCGCGGATGACTCTGCAGCACCGAATGAGAGAACTCCAGATCCTCTTTAGCCAGGGTATCAAATTTGTAGAATTTTACAAACGTGTTCTCCCCCGACCACGTAGCTGCTCGGCAGAGTTGTAATGCCGAGACCCCCCGGGCAGCCGCCCAGGATGAGCCCACCTTCCTTGTGGAATGGGCCTTGACAGATTTAGGCTGTGGCAGGCCTGCCACAGAATGTGCAAGTTGAATTGTGCTACAAATCCAACGAGCAATCGTCTGCTTAGAAGCAGGAGCACCCAGCTTGTTGGGTGCATACAATATAAACAGCGAGTCAGACTTTCTGACTCCAGCAGTTCTTGAAATATATATTTTCAATGCCCGGACCACGTCCAACAACTTGGAATCCTCCAAATCGCTAGTAGCCGCAGGCACCACAATAGGCTGGTTCAGGTGAAACGCTGACACCACCTTAGGCAGAAAATGAGGACGCGTCCACAGTTCTGCCCTGTCCGAATGGAAAATCAGATATGGGCTTTTATAGGATAAAGCCGCCAATTCTGACACTCTCCTGGCTGAAGCCAGGGCCAGTAGCATGGTTACTTTCCATGTAAGATATTTCAAATCCACCGATTTGAGTGGCTCAAACCAATGGGATTTGAGAAAATCCAAAACTACATTAAGGTCCCACGGAGCCACTGGGGGCACAACCGGGGGCTGTATATGTAGTACTCCTTTTACAAAAGTCTGGACTTCAGGAACTGAAGCCAATTCTTTCTGGAAGAAAATCGACAGGGCCGAAATTTGAACCTTAATGGACCCCAATTTGAGGCCCATAGACAATCCTGTTTGCAGGAAATGTAGGAATCGACCCAATTGAAATTCCTCCGTGGGGGCCTTCCAGGCCTCACACCACGCAACATATTTTCTCCAAATGCGGCGATAATGTTGTGCCGTCACCTCCTTCCTGGCTTTTACCAGTGTAGGAATGACCTCTTCCGGAATGCCTTTTTCCCTTAGAATTCGGCGTTCAACCGCCACGCCGTCAAACGCAGCCGCGGTAAGTCTTGGAATAGACACGGTCCCTGCTGAAGCAGGTCCCGTCTTAGAGGTAGAGGCCACGGATCCTCCGTGAGCATCTCTTGAAGTTCCGGGTACCAAGTTCTTCTTGGCCAATCCGGAGCCACGAGTATCGTTCTTACTCCCCTTTGCCGTATAATTCTCAGTACTTTTGGTATGAGAGGCAGAGGAGGGAACACATACACTGACTGGAACACCCACGGTGTTACCAGAGCGTCCACAGCTATTGCCTGAGGATCTCTTGACCTGGCGCAATACCTGTCCAGTTTTTTGTTGAGGCGGGACGCCATCATATCCACCTTTGGTTTTTCCCAACGGTTCACAATCATGTGGAAGACTTCTGGATGAAGTCCCCACTCTCCCGGGTGTAGATCGTGTCTGCTGAGGAAGTCTGCTTCCCAGTTGTCCACTCCCGGAATGAACACTGCTGACAGTGCTATCACATGATCTTCCGCCCAGCGAAGAATCCTTGCAGCTTCTGCCATTGCTGTCCTGCTTCTTGTGCCACCCTGTCTGTTTACGTGGGCGACTGCCGTTATGTTGTCCGACTGGATCAACACCGGCTGACCCTGAAGCAGGGGTTTTGCCAGACTTAGAGCATTGTAAATCGCTCTTAGCTCCAGTATGTTTATGTGAAAAGACATCTCCAGGCTTGACCATACTCCCTGGAAGTTTCTTCCCTGTGTGACCGCTCCCCAGCCTCTCAGACTGGCATCCGTGGTCACCAGGACCCAGTCCTGTATGCCGAATCTGCGGCCCTCTAACAGATGAGCACTCTGCAACCACCACAGAAGAGACACCCTTGTCCGTGGTGATAAGGTTATCCGCTGGTGCATCTGCAGATGCGATCCGGACCATTTGTCCAACAGATCCCACTGAAAAGTTCGTGCGTGGAATCTGCCGAATGGAATCGCTTCGTAAGAAGCCACCATCTTTCCCAGGACTCTTGTGCATTGATGCACAGACACTTTTCCTGGTTTTAGGAGGTTCCTGACAAGTTTGGATAACTCCTTGGCTTTCTCCTCCGGAAGAAACACCTTTTTCTGAACCGTGTCCAGAATCATTCCCAGGAACAGCAGACGTGTTGTCGGTGTCAACTGAGATTTTGGAAAATTCAGAATCCACCCGTGTTGTTGCAGCACTAATTGGGTTAGTGCTACTCCGTCCTCCAGCTGTTCTCTGGACCTTGCCCTTATCAGGAGATCGTCCAAGTAAGGGATAATTAATACGCCTCTTCTTCGAAGAAGAATCATAATTTCGGCCATTACCTTGGTAAAGACCCGAGGTGCCGTGGACAATCCAAACGGCAGCGTCTGAAACTGATAATGACAGTTTTGCACCACGAACCTGAGGTACCCTTGATGTGAAGGGCAAATTGGGACATGCAGGTAAGCATCCTTTATGTCCAGGGACACCATAAAGTCCCCTTCTTCCAGATTCGCTATCACTGCTCTGAGTGACTCCATCTTGAATTTGAATTTCTGTATGTACAGATTCAAAGATTTCAGATTTAGAATAGGTCTTACCGAGCCGTCCGGCTTCGGTACCACAAATAGCGTGGAGTAATACCCTTTTCCTTGTTGTAGGAGGGGTACCTTGACTATCACCTGCTGAGAAAACAGCTTGTGAATGGCTTCCAATACCGTCGCCCTGTCTGAGGGAGACGTTGGCAAAGCAGACTTTAGGAACCGGCGAGGGGGAGACTTCTCGAATTCCAACCTGTAACCCTGAGATACTACCTGCAGGATCCAGGGGTCCACCTGTGAGCAAGCCCACTGTGCGCTGAAATTCTTGAGTCGACCCCCCACTGCTCCGGAGTCCGCTTGTAAATCCCCAGCGTCATGCTGAGGGCTTTGCAGAACCCTGGGAGGGCTTCTGTTCCTGGGCAGGGGCAGCTTGCTGTCCTCTCTTACCCCTTCCTCTGCCCCGGGGCAGATATGACTGTCCTTTTGCCCGCTTGTTCTTATAGGACCGAAAGGACTGCGGCTGAAAAGACGGTGTCTTTTTCTGTTGGGAGGGGGTCTGAGGTAAAAAGGTGGATTTTCCGGCAGTTGCCGTGGCCACCAGATCCGATAGACCGACGCCAAATAATTCCTCCCCTTTATACGGCAATACTTCCATATGTCGTTTAGAATCCGCATCACCTGACCACTGTCGCGTCCATAAACTTCTTCTGGCAGATATGGACATCGCATTTACTCTCGATGCCAGAGTGCAAATATCCCTCTGAGCATCTCGCATATAAAGAAAAGCATCCTTTAATTGCTCTATAGTCAATAAAATACTGTCCCTATCCAGGGTATCAATATTTTCAGTCAGGGAATCCGACCAGACCACCCCAGCACTGCACATCCAGGCTGAGGCGATGGCTGGTCGCAGTATAACACCAGTATGTGTGTATATACTTTTTAGGGTAGTTTCCAGCCTCCTATCAGCTGGATCCTTGAGGGCGGCCGTATCAGGAGACGGTAACGCCACTTGTTTTGATAAGCGTGTGAGCGCCTTATCCACCCTAGGGGGTGTTTCCCAGCGCGCCCTAACCTCTGGCGGGAAAGGGTATAATGCCAATAACTTTTTTGAAATTAGCACTTTTCTATCTGGGTTAACCCACGCTTCGTCACATACATCATTCAATTCCTCTGATTCAGGAAAAACTACAGGTAGTTTTTTCACCCCCCACATAATACCCCTTTTTGTGGTACTTGCAGTATCAGAGATATGCAAAGCCTCCTTCATTGCCGTGATCATATAACGTGTGGCCCTACTTGAAAATACGTTTGTTTCTTCACCGTCGACACTAGATTCAGTGTCCGTGTCTGGGTCTGTGTCGACCGACTGAGGTAAAGGGCGTTTTACAGCCCCTGACGGTGTCTGAGACGCCTGGGCAGGTACCAACTGGTTTTCCGGCCGTCTCATGTCGTCAACTGATTTTTGTAATGTGCTGACATTATCACGTAATTCCATAAACAAAGCCATCCACTCCGGTGTCGACTCCCTGGGGGGTGACATCACCATTATGTGATGTATTTTTTAGCCATAAAAGGTATTATACATTGCTGCCCAGGGCGCCCCCAGCAGCGCCCTGCACCCTCCGTGACCTATGGTGTGAAGTGTGTGACAACAATGGCGCACAGCTGCAGTGCTGTGCGCTACCTTCATGAAGACTGAAAAGCCTTCTGCCGCCGGTTTCTGGACCTTCAATCTTCAGCATCTGCAAGGGGGGTCGGCGGCGCGGCTCCGGGACGAACCCCAGGGTGAGACCTGTGTTCCGACTCCCTCTGGAGCTAATGGTGTCCAGTAGCCTAAGAAGCCAATCCATCCTGCACGCAAGTGAGTTGAACTTCTCTCCCCTAAGTCCCTCGATGCAGTGAGCCTGTTGCCAGCAGGACTCACTGAACATAAAAAACCTAAAAACTTTTTCTAAGCAGCTCCTTAAGAGAGCCACCTAGATTGCACCCTGCTCGGACGGGCACAAAAACCTAACTGAGGCTTGGAGGAGGGTCATAGGGGGAGGAGCCAGTGCACACCACCTGATCCTAAAGCTTTATTTTTGTGCCCCGTCTCCTGCGGAGCCGCTATTCCCCATGGTCCTGACGGAGTCCCCAGCATCCACTTAGGACGTCAGAGAAATAGGATTTTAATTACCTACTGGTAAATTATTTACTCGTAGTCCGTAGAGGATGATGGGGTCCACATTAGTACCATGGGGTATAGACGGGTCCACTAGGAGCCATTGGCACTTTAAGAGTTTAAGAGTGTGGGCTGGCTCCTCCCTCTATGCACCTCCTACCAGAACAAAGTTGTACTGAACCAGATAACCACTGCAGGAAAACGAAGCACTGGGCGGGCACCCAGCATCCTCTACGGACTACGAGAAAAGGATTTACCGGTAGGTAACCAAAATCCTATTTTCTCTTACATCCTAGAGGATGCTGGGGTCCACATTAGTACCATGGGGATGTACCAAAGCTCCCAGAACGGGAGGGAGAGTGCGGAGGCTCCTGCAGAACTGATTGACCAAACTTTAGGTCCTCAGAGGCCAAAGTATCGAACTTTTAGAACTTAGCAAATGTGTTCAACCCCGTCCAAGTAGCCGCTCGGCAGAGTTGTAAAGCCGAGACACCCCAGGCAGCAGCGAAGGAAGACCCCACCTTACAAGTAGAGTGGGCCTCAACAGACGTAGGACAGTGCAAGCCTGCCATAGAATACGCATGCTGGATAGTGAACCTGATCCAGCGAGAGATAGTCTGCTTAGAAGCAGGACACCCAATTTTCTTGGGATCATACAGGACAATCAGAGAGTCCGAATTCCTGTGACGAGCAGTCCTCTTCACATAGATTTTCAGAGCCCTTACAACATCCAAGGACTTTGATGAAATTGAGGAGTCAGTCGCAACTGACACCACAATAGGTTGGTTGATATGAAATGCCGACACAAACTTCGGAAGGAACTGCTAACGTGTCCGGAGCTCGGCTCTATCTTTATGGAAGATCAAGTATGGGCTTTTACATGACAAAGCCCCCAACTCCGACACACGTCTAGCAAAAGCCAAGGCCAACAAAGTGACAACCTTCCACATTAGAAACTTGACCTCAACCTCCTGTAGAGGCTCAAACCAGTTCGACTGGAGGAACTGCAACACCACGTTAAGATCCCACGGTGCCGTAGGCGGCACAAAGAGGCTGGATGTGCAGAACTCCCTTCAAAAAAAAAAGTCTGAACCTCAGGAAGGGCGGGCAACTGTTTCTGGAAGAAAATGTATAGGGCCGAAATCTGGACCGTTACAGATCCTAACCTCAGGCCCATATCCACACCGCTTGCAGGAAGAGGATAAAACATCCCAATTGAAACTCCACCGTAGGAAACTTCTTGGACTCACACCAAGATACATATTTTTTCCAAACACGATGGTAATGTTTAGACGTTATCCTTTTCCTAGCCTGTATCAGGATAGGAATAACCTTTTTCGGAATGCCCTTCGGAGCTAGTATCTGGCGTTCAACCTCCATGCCGTCAAACGTAGCCGTGGTAAGTCTTGATAGGCGAACGGACCCTGTTGCAGCAGGTCCTCCCAAAGAGGAAGAGGCCCCGGCTCTTCTAGCAGTAGATCCAGAAGATCCGCGTACCAAGACCTTCTTGGCCAGTCTGGAGCAATTAGGATTGCTTGAACTCTTGTTCTCCTTATGAGCTTTAGCACTCTTGGAATGAGTGTGAGTGGTGGAAACGCGTATACAGACTGGAACACCCACGGAGTCACTAGGACGTCCACCGCCACTGCTTGCTGGTCCCTCGACCTGGAACAATATCGCCGAAGCTTCTTGTTGAGACGAGAGGCCATCACGTCTATTTGAGGTACAACCCAAAGATCTGTTACCTCCTTGAACATCTCCGGATGGAGACCCCACTCCCCTGGATGGAGATAGTGTCTGCTGAGGAAGTGCGCTTCCCAGTTATCTACTCGCGGAATGAAGATTGCGGACAGCGCCAACGCGTTTTTCTGCCCACAGGATGATTCTTGTTACCTCTGACATTGCAGCTCTGCTCTTCGTTCCGCCCTGTCTGTTTATGTAAGCCACTGTCGTCACATGGTCCGACTGCACTTGAATGGCCCGATTTCTCAGAAGATGGGCCGCTTGGAGAAGACCGTTGTAGACGGCTCTTAGTTCCAGAATGTTTATCGCTAGGCTGGCTTTCAGATTTGGAAGGTTTCCCCTTGAGTGACTGCGCCCCAACCTCGGAGACTTGCATCCGTGGTTAGAAGTATCTAGTTCTGAATCCCGAACCTGCAGCCCTCCAGAAGATGAGGTAATTTTAGGAGTGAAATCCTGGCCTTTGGCGACAGACGTATTCTCTGCTGCATGTGTAGATGAGATCCCGATCACTTGTCCAGGAGATCCAGTTGGAAGGACCGAGCATGAAACCTCCCATACTGCAGAGCCTCGTAAGAGGCCACCATCTTCCCCAGAAGCGAATGCACTGATGAACCGACACCCGGGCTGGCTTCAGGACATCCTGGACTATTGTTTGCATCACCAACGCTTTTTCCTCTGGAAGAAACACCCTCTGCACTAATGTGTCGAGGATCATTCCCAGAAAGGCCAACCTCCTGGTTGGTTCCAAATGCGATTTTGGAAGATTCAGAATCCAACCGTGTTCCCAGAGTAGATGGGTCGTGAGAGCAATGGACTGTAACAACTTCTCCTTGGACAATGCCTTTTCAGCAGATTGTCCAGAAACGGAATTATGTTCTCCCCCTGTCTGCGGAGGAGAACCATCATTTCCGCCATCACCTTGATGAATACCCTCGGTGCTGTGGAGAGGCCGAATGGCGGGGCCTGGAATTGAAAATGACAGTCCAACAGTGTGAATCGGAGATAAGCTTGATGCAGCGGCCAACTCGGAGTGTGGAGGTACGCATCCTTGATATCCAGGAATACCAGGAATTCCTCCTCCTCCAGACCTGATATCACCGCCCTTAGAGACTCCATTTTGAACTTGAATTCCCTCAGGAAGGGGTTTAGTGATTTTAAATTCAGAATGGGCCTGACTGAACTATCCGGTTTCGGTACCACGAAAAGGTTTGAATACTAACCTTTGTTTTCCATATGGGGTGGATCTGGTATAATAACCTATGCCTCCTCCAACTTCTGGATGGCTTCCTGTAGGATAGCCCTGTCTGCCAGCAAAGCTGGCAAGCCTGATTTGAAAAACCGGTGAGGAGGGAGATTTTGAAATTCAAGCCTGTACACTTGGGACACATTATCTTGCACCCAGGGATCCAGACCGGACGACACCCATACGTGACTGAAATGCCCGAGTCACGCCCCCACCGGCCCCACCTCCAGGTCACACGGTCCACCGACATGCTGAGGACTTTGGCGTACCTGAAGTAGGTTTCTGTTCCTGGGAACCCGCCGCAGCAGGTTTCTTAGATTTTGGCCGACCTCCTCTGAAGAAGGTGTTGGACGGCTTGGCCTTTCTTGCTTTGGTAGTCCGAAAGGACTGAGATGCAGCTGAAGAAAAGGGTTTCGTCGTAGCAGGTGCAGCTGAGGGAAGAAAAGGAGACTTACCCGCTGTAGCCGTGGAAAACCACGCATCCAACGCTTCCCCAAAGAGAGCCTGACCTGTGTAGGGTAGGGTCTCCACACCTCTCCAGGATTCCTCGTCGGCAGACCACTGGAGCAGCCAAAGTCCCCTACGAGCTTAGACAGACATGGAAGATATCCCTGCAGCCATGGAACCCAGGTCTTTCATGGATTCCACCATAAATCCTGCAGAATCCTGAATGTTACGTAAAAACAATTCAACATCACTTTTATCCATTGTATCCAAATCCTCAAGTAACGTGCCTGACCACTTTACTATAGCTTTGGAAATCCATGCACAGGCAATAGTAGGCCGTAGTATCACCCCTGAAGCTGTGTATATGGATTTGAGCGTAGTATCAATTTTGCGATCAGCCGGTTCCTTTAAGGCGGTAGATTCTGAAACAGGTAAAACCACCTTTTTCGAGAGTCTGAATACAGACGCGTCCACTATGGGTGGGTTTTCCCATTTTTTCTTATTCTCTTCAGGGAAGGGGAAAGAAACCAGAACCCTTCTAGTGATCTGGAATTTTTTCTCCGGGTTTTCCCATGCTCTCTCAAAAATAGCATTTAATTATTTTGACGCAGGGAAGGTTAGCGAGGCTTTCTTATTGTCAGTGAAGTAAGCCTCCTCAACCTGCTCAGGTGTTGTGTCTGTAATATTCAACACATCTCTAATAGCCAACAACAACTGCACCCCTTTAGCAAGAGATGCCGCCCCCCTGAGCACATCCCCATCACCGTCTGCTGTGTCAGAATCGGTATCTCTGTCATCTTGCATAATCTGGGCAAGAGAACGTTTCCTACAGAGGAGGGGGGGGGGGGGGGGGTCCTGAGGTAACAGAACCGGACCAAACTGCCATAGAGTTCTGTAAAGCCTGAGTTGCAGATTCATTCTGTGCGACCCTAGTAGAAATCTGAGAAATCATCGTTTTAATAGAGGATGACCATTCATGCTCATTGCTGGTATCTGCGCTAAAACAGTGCAATCCAGATTACATGGAATGAGATCATCCTGAGAGGACATATCCTCTGCAGCATATGACACAGCGTCCCTGGACATTGCTTAATGGAGACCACAGACACTACACACACACAGGGGAGGACAGAGTTTCATCCCCAAGAATGGCAAGAGAGACACAGACATTGGAGCCAACCCACACACAGCACTTTTAAGGTATAGGGAGACCCCCAACCAGCGCTGACTGTGCACCTTAATAGGTTACACAGTCTTAATGCAGCAAACCTCCCCCCCCACCCACTCTCCTACAACCCCCTGGTAACATACAGATAGCTGGAGTTGAATTGGAGGGACAGCTCTCCCTGTCAGCGCTTCTGCAGGCAGGAAAATGGCGCTGAACGCTGCTGGGTCCACTCTGAGGAGTAGCTCCGCCCCCTTCATGACGCTGTCTTCCCGCTCTTCATGGATTATAGTGGCCTGAGGAATTGTGCTGGCAGCGATCCTTGGACCCTGACAGGCTTGGAGGTCAGTGTAGGGTGTAGGCGCTGGCTCAGGGCGCCCCTCACAGCGCCGCACTATGTACCGCTGAGCCTCGGAGCGCAGTTAGTACTGCGTTCCATACCCTGTTGCCGCCATCTTCACACCGGCCCCCCGCTTGCAAGGGGGGGCAGTGACTAACTCGCCACAGATCCTCTGACTCTAAGGGGGTGGCGGCATGCTGCCGGGGTGAGCGATCCCCTGTGGTGGGGAACGATCTATCCCCTCAGGAGCTCAGTATTCTGTCAGCGGAAACAGTGGCTCAGACCCCGCAGGACGGACACTGCTCCCCCCCCCTTAGTCCCTCACTGGAGGGAGGCTGTTGCCAGCAGCCTCCCTGTAAAATAATAAACTCTTAAAACAAACTTTTACCAGAGAAGTTCTGTAGAGCTTCCCTAGCTGTGACCGGCTCCTCCGGGAACATTTTCTAAACTGAGTCTGGTAGGAGGGGCATAGAGGGAGGAGCCAGCCCACACTCTCAAACTCTTAAAGTGCCAATGGCTCCTGGTGGACCCATCTATACCCCATGGTACTAATATGGACCCCAGCATCCTCTAGGACGTAAGAGAAATATAGTATCTATGTCCAGCCAGCATTATTGCAAAGTTTTACACTGCCCCCACTTGGCTACCTCTCAATGCCACCTGGCTGGCAAAGTGTTCTCTGCAGAACACTGAAAGTGAATGCACAGTTCCATGTAATAGCACAATATACATAATCTGGAAGTGTGGCCCCATAAGATTTAAAGAACAACTAAATAATAATATAGAAGTTCTCACAAAGGGAGAATGAAGCTAAGATACACAATTCACCGAGTCTTCCAATGGCAGCTGTGTTAGCCACAAAATTCATGCCCATCCACTAGACAGCTGCCCGTGGGACAGCGCCAGAAAAGGAGCCGATATAAGACTAGCTATGGTTGATGCACGGTTATCGGCTTGCCTGTATAGATGCTTTCTGCCACGTAACCGCCGGCCACTGCACAATAATAAGATTTTACTCACCGATAAATCTATTTCTCGTAGTCCGTAGTGGATGCTGGGACTCCGTAAGGACCATGGGGAATAGCGGCTCCGCTGGAGACAGGGCACAAGAATAAAAGCTTTAGGATCAGGTGGTGTGCACTGGCTCCTCCCCCTATGACCCTCCTCCAAGCCTCAGTTAGGATACTGTGCCCGGACGAGAGTACATAATAAGGAAGGATATTGAATCCCGGGTAAGACTCATACCAGCCACACCAATCACACCGTACAACTCGTAATCTGAACCCAGTTAACAGTATGATAAACGAAAGGAGCCTCTGAAAAGATGGCTCACAACAATAATAACCCGAATTTTGTAACAATAACTATATACAAGTATTGCAGACAATCCGCACTTGGGATGGGCGCCCAGCATCCACTACGGACTACAAGAAATAGATTTATCGGTGAGTAAAATCTTATTTTCTCTGACGTCCTAGTGGATGCTGGGACTCCGTAAGGACCATGGGGATTATACCAAAGCTCCCAAACGGGCGGGAGAGTGCGGATGACTCTGCAGCACCGAATGAGAGAACTCCAGGTCCTCCTCAGCAAGGGTATCAAATTTGTAGAATTTAGCAAACGTGTTTGCCCCTGATCAAGTAGCTGCTCGGCAAAGTTGTAAAGCCGAGACCCCTCGGGCAGCCGCCCAAGATGAGCCCACTTTCCTTGTGGAATGGGCTTTTACAGATTTTGGCTGTGGCAGGCCTGCCACAGAATGTGCAAGCTGAATTGTACTACAAATCCAACGAGCAATCGTCTGCTTAGAAGCAGGAGCACCCAGCTTGTTGGGTGCATACAGGATAAACAGCGAGTCAGATTTTCTGACTCCAGCCGTCCTGGAAACATATATTTTCAGGGCCCTGACAACGTCAAGCAACTTGGAGTCCTCCAAGTCCCTAGTAGCCGCAGGTACCACAATAGGTTGGTTCATGTGAAATGCAGAAACCACCTTAGGGAGAAATTGAGGACGAGTCCTCAATTCTGCCCTGTCAGAATGAAAAATTAAGTAAGGGCTTTTATATGATAAAGCCGCCAATTCTGACACACGCCTGGCTGAAGCAAGGGCTAACAGCATCGACACCTTCCATGTGAGATATTTTAAGTCCACAGTGGTGAGTGGTTCAAACCAATGTGACTTTAGGAAACTCAAAACAACATTGAGATCCCAAGGTGCCACTGGAGGCACAAAAGGAGGCTGTATATGCAGTACCCCTTTTACAAAAGTCTGAACTTCAGGCACGGAAGCCAGCTCTTTCTGGAAGAAAATCGACAGGGCCTTAATGGACCCTAATTTTAGGCCCATAGACAGTCCTGTTTGCAGGAAATGGAGGAAACGACCCAGTTGAAATTCCTCTGTAGGGGCCTTCTTGGCCTCACACCACGCAACATATTTTCGCCAAATGCGGTGATAATGTTTTGCGGTTACATCCTTCCTGGCTTTGATCAGGGTAGGGATGACTTCATCTGGAATGCCTTTTTCCTTCAGGATCCGGCGTTCAACCGCCATGCCGTCAAACGCAGCCGCGGTAAGTCTTGGAACAGACAAGGCCCCTGCTGGAGCAGGTCCTTTCTTAGAGGTAGAGGCCACGGGTCTTCCGTGAGCATCTCTTGAAGTTCCGGGTACCAAGTCCTTCTTGGCCAATCCGGAACCACGAGTATAGTTCTTACTCCTCTCCTTCTTATGATTCTCAGTACTTTTGGTATGAGAGGCAGAGGAGGGAACACATACACTGACTGGTACACCCACGGTGTTACCAGAGCGTCCACCGCTATTGCCTGAGGGTCCCTTGACCTGGCGCAATACCCGTCTAGTTTTTTGTTTAGACGGGACGCCAACATGAACACTGCTGACAGTGCTATCACATGATTTTCCGCCCAGCGAAGAATCCTTGCAGCTTCTGCCATTGCCCTCCTGCTTCTCGTGTCGCCCTGTCTGTTTACGTGGGCGACTGACGTGATGTTGTCCGATTGGATCAATACCGCCTGACCCTGAAGCAGGGGTTTCGCTTGACTTAGGGCATTGTAAATGGCCCTTAGTTCCAGAATGTTTATATGAAGAGATGTTTCCATGCTTGACCACAAGCCCTGGAAATTTCTTCCCTGTGTGACTGCTCCCCAGCCTCTCAGGCTGGCATCCGTGGTCACCAGGATCCATTCCTGAATGCCAAATCTGCGGCCCTCTAGTAGATGAGCACTCTGCAGCCACCACAGAAGAGACACCCTTGTCCTTGGCGACAGGGTTATCCGCTGATGCATCTGAAGATGCGATCCGGACCATTTGTCCAGTAGATCCCACTGAAACGTTCTTGCATGGAATCGCTTCGTAAGAAGCCACCATTTTTCCCAGAACCCTCGTGCACTGATGCACTGACACCTGGCCTGGTTTTAGGAGGTTCCTGATTAGCTCGGATAACTCCCTGGCCTTCTCCTCCGGGAGAAACACCTTCTTCTGGACTGTTTCCAGAATCATTCCTAGGAACAGTAGACGTGTCGTTGGAATCAGCTGCGATTTTGGAATATTTAGGATCCACCCGTGCTGACGTAACACTACCTGAGATAGTGCTACTCCGACTTCTAACTGTTCCCTGGACCTTGCCCTTATCAGGAGATCGTCCAAGTAAGGGATAATTAAGATGCCTTTTCTTCGAAGAAGAATCATCATTTCGGCCATTACCTTGGTAAAGACCCGAGGTGCCGTGGACAACCCAAACGGCAGCGTCTGAAACTGATAATGACAGTTTTGTACTACAAACCTGATGTACCCTTGGTGAGAAGGGTAGATTGGGACGTGGAGATAAGCATCTTTGATGTCCAGAGACACCATATAGTCCCCTTCTTACAGGTTCGCTATCACTGCTCTGAGTGACTCCATCTTGAATTTGAACCTTTTTATGTAAGTGTTCAAGGATTTCAGATTTAAAAAATTGGTCTCACCGAGCCGTCCGGCTTCGGTACCACAAACAGCGTGGAATAATACCCCTTTCCTTGTTGTAGGAGGGGTACCTTGATCATCACCTGCTGAGAATACAGCTCGTGAATGGCTTTCAAAACTGCCTCCCTGTCGGAGGGAGACTTTGGTAGAGCAGACTTCAGGAACCGGCGAGGGGGAAACGCCTCGAATTCCAGTTTGTACCCCTGCGATACTACCTGTAGAATCCAGGGGTCCACTTGCGAGTGAGCCCACTGCGCGTTGAAATTCTTGAGACGGGCCCCCACCGTCTCTGAGTCTGCTTGTAAAGCCCCAGCGTCATGCTGAAGACTTGGCAGAAGCAGGGGAGGGCTTCTGCTCCTGGGAAGCGGCTGCATGGTGCAGTCTTTTTCCTCTTCCTCTGCCCCGGGGCAGAAATGAGTGGCCTTTTGCTCGCTTGTACTTATGGGAACGAAAGGACTGAGTTTGAAAAGACGGTGTCTTTTTCTGCTGATGTGAGGTGACCTGGGGTAAAAAGGTGGACTTTCCAGCCGTTGCCGTGGCCACCAGGTCCGATAGACCAGCCCCAAATAACTCCTCCCCTTTATACGGCAATACTTCCATATGTCGTTTGGAATCCGCATCCCCTGACCACTGTCGCGTCCATAATGCTCTTCTGGCAGAAATGGACATAGCACTTACTCTTGATGCCAGGGTGCAAATATCCCTCTGTGCATCACGCATATATAGTAATGCATCCTTCAAATGCTCTATAGTTAACAATATATTGTCCCTGTCCAGGGTATCAATATTTTCAGTCAGGGAATCCGACCACGCGACTCCAGCACTGCACATCCAGGCTGAAGCGATAGCTGGTCGCAGTATAACACCAGTATGTGTGTATATACTTTTTAGGATATTTTCCAGCCTTCTATCAGCTGGTTCTTTGAGGGTGGCCGTATCAGGAGACGGTAACGCTACTTGTTTAGATAAACGTGTGAGCGCTTTATCTACCCTAGGGGGTGTTTCCCAACGCGCCCTAACCTCTGGCGGGAAAGGGTATAGTGCCAATAATTTATTAGAAATTAGCAGTTTTTTGTCGGGGGAAACCCACGCTTTATCACACACCTCATTTAATTCATCTGACTCAGGAAAAACTATTGGTAGTTTTTTCACACCCCACATAATACCCTTCTTTGTGGTACTTGTAGTGTCAGAAATGTTCAATGCCTCCTTCATTGCCGTGATCATGTAACGTGTGGCCCTACTGGACATTACGTTTGTCTCCTCACCGTCGACACTAGACTCAGTATCTGTGTCTGGGTCTGTGTCGACCCACTGAGGTAACGGGCGTTTTAGGGCCCCTGACGGTGTCTGAGACGCCTGGACAGGCACTAATTGATTTGCCGGCTGTCTCATGTCGTCAACAGTTTTTTGCAAAGTGCTGACATTGTCACGTAAATTCTTTAAATACGATCATCCAGTCAGGTGTCGACTCCCTAGGGGGTGACATCACTAACCCAGGCAATTGCTCCGCCTCCACATCATTTTCCTCCTCATACATGTCGACACACACGTACCGACACACAGCACACACACCGGGAATGCTCTGATAGAGGACAGGACCCCACCAGCCCTTTGGAGAGGGAGAGTTTGCCAGCACACACCAAGCGCTATATATTATATATATATATATATATATATATATATATATATATATATATATATATATATATATATATATATATATATATATATATACATACATACATACATACATACATATACACAGGGATAACCTTATATAAGTGTTACTCCCTTTTATAGCTGCTGTTTTTATTATTAGCTGCCAATAGTGCCCCCCCTTCTCTTTTTTACCCTGATTCTGTAGCAGGTCTGCAGGGGAGAGTCAGGGAGCCGTCCTTCCAGCGAAGCTGAGGGAAAATGGCGCTTGTGTGCTGAGGAGATAGGCTCCGCCCCTTCACGACGTCCTTATCTCCCGCTCTTTTCTGGAAAAATGGCAGGGGTTAAATACATCCATATAGCCCAGGAGCTATACAGTATGTGATGTATTTCTTTTTGCCAACCTAAGGTACTGTATATCTGTTATATTGCGTCTCAGGGCGCTCCCCCCCCAGCGCCCTGCACCCTCAGTGACCGGAGTGTGAAGTGTGCTGAGAGCAATGGCGCACAGCTGCAGTGCTGTGCGCTACCTTATTGAAGACAGGAACGTCTTCTGCCGCCGATTTTTCCGGACCTCTTCGCTCTTCTGGCTCTGTAAGGGGGCCGGCGGCGCGGCTCCGGGACCCATCCAGGCTGAACCTGTGATCGTCCCTCTGGAGCTAATGTCCAGTAGCCTAAGAAGCCCAATCCACTCTGCACGCAGGTGAGTTCGCTTCTTCTCCCCTTAGTCCCTCGATGCAGTGAGCCTGTTGCCAGCAGGTCTGACTGAAAATAAAAAACCTATTTAAACTTTTACTCTAAGCAGCTCAGGAGAGCCCCTAGTGTGCACCCTTCTCGTTCGGGCACAAAAATCTAACTGAGGCTTGGAGGAGGGTCATAGGGGGAGGAGCCAGTGCACACCACCTGATCCTAAAGCTTTTATTCTTGTGCCCTGTCTCCTGCGGAGCCGCTATTCCCCATGGTCCTTACGGAGTCCCAGCATCCACTAGGACGTCAGAGAAAAGATATTAATAGGTCTCTAGAACTATATAAAGCCAGCTAGTTACAATGTACAACCAGAAACCCCTCTGTACCTGGTGGCTCTATAACAGAGCATGTATACATGAACTCCGGACCTGCACACTGACAGAGCATCAGATCTGGAATCATGTCACCGGCTCTCTCAGACACCTGTGCCAGTTTCCACACCGCATCAGGGAGCGAGCAATGCATCAACAAGAAAGACTCTCTCCCGGTGACAATGCGGCAGTTACAGACCCGCAATCTAGGGGAACTGGTGACAGGTCCGATTTATACCCCAAACTTGAGGGGGGGGACAAAAAAAATAAAATCATGGCTTAATCCAAAGATGAAAGAATTAAAAGTACATGAGTAACCTGGAAACGGCAGATTGATCGACTTCACTCATATCCCCGGCAGACAGACAACGCACTCCTCACAGCACATCTTCTCGCTTTTTCGTTTGGATGTGTTCCATATTGTGTTACCAGCTGTTCTCCTGTAACCCGTGGTACTACCCTCTCATTACTGCCATACTACCAGTCTGACTGCTCATTCAGGGGCTGCCATAACCAGGATCTTCCTCCATCAACCCTTCCATCAAAATACCCCAAAGCCCAATATCCACTTTCTGTTTATCCTTTTCCAGACAGCGAGCCGATATCAAATAAGCCCTGAAAGCCCTGGCCGAGACCACTCAGATCTCCCTCCTGACTGTGGAAACTGCTCCCTCTGAAATTGCCATCCCATTAGCCACCTGCTCATGAATGTATTAGGGGCCTATGCGGTTTGGCCCTGCTAACAAAGCATCCTACTTCCTGCGATTAGTAGTGGCGGATATTCTACACTGCTCCAGTGCAGAGACAGCGGATCACTGCCTTGGCAGCAGAAAGCCTTAGCACCACTGAGCCCGACTTGGCAGCGCTAGTACGTATGTATGAACTGGGGATCACCCGTGCGCACTGAGAAGCCAGCATCCAGTGGAGGGATCAAAAGGGATAGAGTTTCCCAACCTGGACCTCTTTCCTTCCGGGGCTGGGAATGAGAGCCATCTGACGACAAAGGTTCCCTCTATCAAGCTACTGTCAGAGTCTGATGAATTCTGGTTCCCATACAGCGGCCCAGATGGGAACGGAAAGAGAAGACTCACCTTTGTAACTAATGGCCCCAATACTTAATTCCCACAAAAGTAGGTAAAGATGTTAATAGTCCCCTACCTTCCTAAAAATTAAAGTAGAATAAATAGATCCTTCTAGATGTATAGAGTTACTGAATGTCCAACAACCAGAGAGAAGGCGCACCCCCACAGCACCTCCGTCTCTTAATGGAACGCACACAAAACATAAAACTATTTACAGGGGAGAAAGGAACGTGTATTGCCAATACCTTAATATGCTTATCCAGCCGGAGCTCCTCTCCTGTACAGTCCTGCGAGTGCTGCGGGCTGAGATAACGCTCCGGTGTATTCCTGTTACTGGAACCATCTGGAACACAGTGATGGATATGAAGTTTACATGGGATTTTTTATATAGTTTGGTATAGTAGTGACCTGAACCGTCTCACGGGATTGTCTTCTGCCGAGTGTCATCATAATCACTCACTATCATCTCAGAACGTGCACAGTCTATACAGGCCACCAGCTGATTATATCCGTCATATGCACAACTATAAATCAGTGTGGCCCAATAATTACACTACAAATACTGTATGGAACAGTCTCAATATCTTAACCCCATTACTTGAGATGCTGGCGTGCATAGCTTACTGCCCAGCTGCACCGAGGACACATTCCAACAAGGGGTTAAAGACAGCCTAGAAATCTGTGCGCCCAACGTCACCAAGACCAAGCTTCTCTCTCCCCTCAATGTTACTATTATATAATCCTACAGGGAGTGTAACTATTATATGAGAGAGAGAGAGAGAGAGAGAGAGAGAGAGAGAGAGAGAGAGAGAGAGAGAGAGAGAGAGAGAGAGAGAGAAATGTTACTATTATATAATCATACAGGTAGTGTAACTATCATTACCGAGAGAGAGATAATGGAAATGAAGTTTATTATTTGGTTTAATGCATAGCACCAGAAAGCGTTTGCCCATTTGCAGGAGTAATCAGCTTTAATTGAAAACAATGATGGAGTTGTGAATTCATAAATGACTAGTTATTTATATAGCGCACACATATTCCGCAGCGCTGTACAGAGAATATTTGCCATTCACATCAGTACCTGCCCCGGTGGAGCTTACACTCTATATTCCCTATCACATGTACATGCTAGGGTTAATTTTTTTGTTGGGAACCTACCAGTATATTTTTGGAGAGTGGGAGGAAACCAGAGAACCCAGAGGAAACCCACGCAAGTATGGGGAGAATATACAAACTCCACACAGTTAGGGCATATGGTGGTAATTGAACCCACGGACTCAGTGCTGTGAGGCGGTAATGCTAACCATTACACCGTCTTTACTGCCAAACAGAAGACGTCCATTAATATAGGAGAGAGAATGGCAGCAGAAGACATAGACCCTGGGCTCATAACTCCCAGAAAACAGGGGACGACACGCCACTCTGCCCCAAACACTGACAGCCTCAATGAAGCGGAGGCTCGGGTGCACTGCAAGAGAGGACGCAGGACCTGCACATGTGCAGACGCTCCACCATCAGAGATGTATGTAAAGCATTGGGTTTATGTCCATCTGAATCAGGCCTCAGTACCTAATCCTGCCATCCTCCTACATTAAGCAAGTCAGCGGATAATCCGGGAAATCAACTCAAACAGCCAAAAATAAAAAGAACAATTTTTCACTGGTATGGGCGGCGATCCTGGGATGTTGTAGCACTCTGTGATAGCCGAACGGGGGGGGGGGGGGGATTTGTGGTAGGGAAATAGCCAGCAGATTGCCATTCCTGTACAGAAGGACCAGTCATCACTGTAGGATAAGGAATCCTGGGAGACTCAGAGACCTGTTACCCATCAATTTCTAAGGTCATATTGTAATTACACCAGCTTAGCGGTGGCTGCAGGTCTCACACCCTATCCAACGGCATTGTGAATATTTGGTAAAATGACGTGCTTATGCTATGTTATTAATGATGTTAGGATGGGTTCCTCTAATTCCCATTCTCCACTGCTGATAAAACCCGGTCGTTATATAGTCGTGAGAATGTGGGTTGTAGCTCAGTAGAAATGTATTCTTAAAAAAAAAAAAAAAAAAACCCAGGTCCAGTGACCCAAGAATCCAACCCAGGTAGCGATAGTGTACATGGGTAACCCAGGTCACATGACCCGAGTCCCGTTTACAGCATGGGAAGATCCGGATTTGCATGCACTTGGAGATGATGTCATCAGAAGAGAGACTGCTTCCAGGTCGGAGTCGCAGTGTGTAAGGGGTCTGTCCCAGATCGGACCCGCGACTTTGGTGGAAAAGGGGTATTATGCGAGCTCCTGTTATAAAGTGCCATTACATATTGCTCATGCTATTCATCTCTTGCAGATGCTAATCAATTAGGTATTGTTCAAAAACCGTGCAGTGATAATCCCTGATAATATGCAGCAGAGGGCAACTCGCAGCTGGATGCGGAGAAGCCCCTCCCCTGTGTACCGTCACTGAGGGTATACAAGAACAATACGGGAATATTACTGACCTGTGCTGATATCTGTCGGGACCTCCTCCTCCTTTATCTTCACACGTATCTTACCATCGCTCTGAATGTTGTACACAATAATATTAATAATAATAATAAATAAATGACAGTAAAGCAGATTGTAATCTGCACATATGTTATCAGAACTTCTTATATTCAGCCTACCTGTATTTCCTGGGATAAGATATTCCTCCGTTCCGGCTTACATTTAGCTTTATCCATTTGCAGTCAGGCTGGAAGTGACATACGGGACAAGGCTGGAGCTGCAGATGGAAGGACACATAGCAATTAGATGTGTGAATGGCTGTTTCATTCAGAGACTGTGACCCAGGGCGTCCCGTCAGGAGGACCGGAATAGAATCATCCCTGATCTGTGCAATGAGCAGAAAGGGGGAATTACAGGCATAATATCAGAACTTACTGAGAAAAGCTTCCTTGTTCTTGTTGACTAAAATACAGGAACCGGAAGATGCATGATGATGTAAACAAAATAATCACATCCGGGTTCTGCGTTCCACCAGTCTTTGGAAATTGACACACAAGCAGATTTCCTGGTTTTGCGTTCCACCGGACTTCCGCCTTTCATGTCCGATTATACTTCCGGACTCTGCGTTCCATCACTCAGCTAACCTAGTCACCACCTCGTATATCCACAATGTTCTGCTGCTGCTCCAAGACAACGGGAGCAGCACTACAATGATCAATGCTTGCTGCATAAGGTGGGGGGCATTATATATAACTGGTTCAATGAGACCCCCTGGGCTAACTAAACTGGTTCAGAACATCATAAAAAGTGTTCAGAACATTTAGGTGTGTAGCCGCACAGGCTCACCACACTTGGGCACGGAATCTCGCTTCTCTCACCACAGGTTACTATTCCCATTAGATGTCCATGTGGATAGGAAAACTGCTAGCCCAGAGGATCCCGTGTTCTGAACATGAGCCATTATAATGAATAGTTACTACCTTGCCCTCTGGTAATGTTGAGAGGTTCGGGAATGTGACCTGAGTGACTGGCAATGCCAGTTTATTGTTTTTAATTAAACAAGACCCATTTCTTGTGCAGTGTTCCAAATTTTAACTACTTTTAATATAATTTCCGGATCAGGCGCAGACAATCTTACACATCCATTCCGGATTCCAGGAACGCGGGGGACAGACCACCTTAGATAGCCGTAACAGGGGCCTGGACCACTTTGGATAGCAGTGTCTGGTGCCGGCGCGGGGCGCAGTCCACCTTAGCCGTTCCGTGTGCCGGAACGGGCCCTAGACAACTTTAGTTAGGGGCGAGCACCGGCCCGTTTTTTTGTGTTTTGGTTTTGGATCTGTATTGGTTTTGCCATGCGGATTTTGGTTTTAGATCTGGATTTTTATTTTATTTTTTAAAGGTCATAAAAACAGCTAAAATCACAGAATTTGGGGGTGTTTTTGTTCATTCAGTATTATTAACCTCAATAACATTCATTTCCACTGAATGCCAGTAAAGTTTGACCACCTCACAATACTGTTTTTATCCAGTTTAGGCCAAAAGGTTGCACCGAGGTGGCTGTGTGACTAAGCTAAGCGACAGAAGTGTGCGGCACAAACACCTGGCCCATCTAGGAGTAGCACTGCAGTGTCAGACAGGAGGGCAATTTCATAAACTATGTCAAAAATGCTCCAAAGAGCACAAAATACAAAGGAAAGAGGTGCAAGATGGAATTGTCCTTGGGCCCTCCCACCCACCCTTATGTTGTATATTAAACAGGACATGCACACTTTAACCAACCCATCATTTCAGCGACAGGGACTTTCACTTTTTAGATGTAATTGCTGGTAAAAGTCTTCCTCATGGAATTTATAATTAATTTTGATGAACATCATCTTCTCCACATTTAGTGGAAGTAACCTCCTACGCCGATCGCTGACAAGGTGAGCGGCGGCACTAAACACTCTTTCGGAGTACACACTTGTGGGAGGGCAACTTAGGTAGAATAAAGCCAGTTTGTGCAAGGGCCTCCAAATTGCCTCTTTTTCCTGCCAGTATACGTACAGACTGTCTGACGTGCCTACTTGGATGCGGTCACTCATATAATCCTCCACCATTCTTTCAATGGTGAGAGAATCATATGCAGTGACAGTAGACGACATGTCCGTAATCGTTGTCAGGTCCTTCAGTCCGGACCAGATGTCAGCACTCGCTGCAGACTGCCCTGCATCACCGCCAGCGGGTCTCATAGGAAAATATAGTTTTTTCCTCGCAGCCGCAGTTGCCGGAGAAAATTAAGGAGGAGCTGTTGACGGGTCACGTTCCGCTTGAGCTGACAATTTTCTCACCAACAGCTCTTTGCATCTCTGCAGATTTGTGCCCATCGGAAACAAAGATACAACGTAGGCTTTAAACCTAGGATCAAGTACAGTAGCCAAAATATAGTGATCTGCTTTCAAGAGATTGACGACCCTTGAATCCTGGCAAAGCAAATTAATGGCTTAATCTACAAGTGCGACATACTTAGCAGAATCGCTCCGTTTCAGCTCCTCCTTCACTTTCTCCAGCTGCTTATGCAAAAGCGTGATGAGGGGGAATGACCTGACTCAAGCTGGCAGTGTCTGAACTAACTTCACATGTGCCAACTTAGAAGCGTTTGAGAACCTTGCACAACACGGAAATTATTCTCCACTGCGCTTGACTCAGGTGCATTCCGGCTCCTTTCCCCATGTCATAGGTGGATGTGTAAGCTTGAATGGCCTGTTGCTGCTCCACCATCCTCTGAAGCATATAAAAGGGTAGATTTCCACCTCGTTATCACCTCTTGCTTCAGGTGATGGCAGGGCAAGTTCAAGAGTGTTTGCTGGCGCTCCAATCTTCAACATGCAGTTTCTTAATGTCGAAAATAACCCGAAATTTTTCGGGCCACCGACAGCACGCCCCTGTCATTTAAAAAATAAAATAAAATTCTGCACAGCCAATTTAATTGTGTGAGTAAAACTTGGGACGTGTGTTGGAATTTGCTCAGATGTAATGCTCTCACAATATTAGTGGCATTGTGAGATATCACAAATCCCGAGGAGAGACCAAGTGGGGTAAGCCAATGTGAGATGATATCCCTGAGTTTTTCTAAGAGGTTCCCAGCGGTGTGCCTCTTACTGAAACCGATGATACACAGCGTAGCCTGCCTAGGAACAAGTTGGCGTTTAGTAGATGCTGCTACTGGTGCTGTGGTATGAAATCCATCTACCCAGTGGGCTGTCACAGTCATGTAGTCCTTAGTTTGTCCTCCATTTCTATCAACACATAGTGGGGTATAGCAACAGTGTCCCACAAAATGAGTCAGAAATATATATAATTACACACTGCAGCTGACTTCACCGACAGCGTCGCACAAATGAGTCAGAAATATGTATAATAATTACACACTGTGGTTGTACTTCCCTGACAGTGTTGCACAATACATGTACGAGAAGGAAATAATATACTGCGATCTGTCCGGCAGTGTCACAGCACTTATGAAAATAAAAATTGTATAGTACACAGGGGTACAGCACAAACAAAAAATATATATATTTTTATAATCATAATTTTAGGCTTTGTTTATAGCTTTTCTTTTATTAATTTTACACTGGGGCAGAGCCCCTGGATGGACTGACAGAGCACCCCTTTTTCAGATACAGCACAGAGGGCACTCCCACCAGCCACACACCACCCAGAACTGAGACGGACACGTCCATCCAGTACACTCTCTACTGACGGAGTGAAGATGGCGCCGATCACCAGGGACTAATATAGAATCCAAAACCTGCGAGAATCCGACAGCGGGATGACAACGTTTCGCCCCGTTTTGCTCGGATCAGGAAGTTCAGTTCCCGGGGAAACCAAACCCGCTCATCCCTAGTTTAGACAAACTGCAAAAACATCCACTTGCTGCAAATGAGAGAAGAAACATAAATCCGACACAGAACACCGCCGCTACCAACGCTGTACCCATTACGGCACGTCAGTATAATCATCTGCTCAGATGAGGAAAAACGTACACAAAGATGAAATAAAAAATATAGGAAGGAGTGTTTCTTGTTTGGGGGATTAGTAAATGAGTGGGCACATTTCTCTTTTCTGGGAAATTATACCCCACCAGATCATTCTAGCCATGTACAAAGATTACACTAGAATGTAAAGCATCTCTGCTAATCACACACAAACTCTACAAACTAACATAAAAAAGTCCCTAACACACAATAAAAGGCTGCGGTAAGGGGAGCATTATACGTCCCATGACCTCTCATTTACCGCAGCTACAAAACGCACAACTAAAACCAGACGGAAAAATAAGAATTTACTTACCGATAATTCTATTTCTCGGAGTCCGTAGTGGATGCTGGGGTTCCTGAAAGGACCATGGGGAATAGCGGCTCCGCAGGAGACAGGGCACAAAAAGTAAAGCTTTAGGATCAGGTGGTGTGCACTGGCTCCTCCCCCTATGACCCTCCTCCAAGCCAGTTAGGTACTGTGCCCGGACGAGCGTACACAATAAGGGAGGAATTATGAATCCCGGGTAAGACTCATACCAGCCACACCAATCACACCGTACAACTTGTGATCTAAACCCAGTTAACAGTATGATAACAGCGGAGCCTCTGAAAGGATGGCTCACAACAATAATAACCCGATTTTTGTAACTATGTACAAGTAATGCAGATAATCCGCACTTGGGATGGGCGCCCAGCATCCACTACGGACTCCGAGAAATAGAATTATCGGTAAGTAAATTCTTATTTTCTCTATCGTCCTAGTGGATGCTGGGGTTCCTGAAAGGACCATGGGGATTATACCAAAGCTCCCAAACGGGCGGGAGAGTGCGGATGACTCTGCAGCACCGAATGAGAGAACTCCAGGTCCTCTTTTGCCAGGATATCAAATTTGTAGAATTTTACAAACGTGTTCTCCCCTGACCACGTAGCTGCTCGGCAGAGTTGTAATGCCGAGACCTCTCGGGCAGCCGCCCAAGATGAGCCCACCTTCCTTGTGGAATGGGCCTTAACCGATTTAGACTGTGGCAGGCCTGCCTCAGAATGTGCAAGTTGAATTGTGTTACAAATCCAACGAGCAATCGCCTGCTTAGAAGCAGGCGCACCCAACTTGTTGGGTGCATACAGTATAAACAGCGAGTCAGATTTTCTGACTCCAGCTGTCCTGGAACATATTTTCAGGGCCCTGACAACTCCTAGCAACTTGGAGTCCTCCAAGTCCCTAGTAGGTGCAAGGCACCACAATAAGCTGGTTCAGGTGAAACACTGACACCACCTTAGGGAGAGAACTGGGGACGAGTCCGCAGCTCTGCCCTGTCCGAATGGACAAACAGATATGGGCTTTTTTGAGAAAAAACCACCAATTTGACACTCGCCTGGTCCAGGCCAGGGCCAAGAGCATGGTCACTTTTTATGTGAGATGCTTCAAATCCACATATTTGACTGGTTTTAAACCAATGTGATTTGAGGAATCCCAGAACTACGTTGAGATCCCACAGTGCCACTGGAGGCACAAAAAAAGGGTTTGTATATGCAATACTCCCTTGACAAACTTCTGGACTTCAGGAACTGAAGCCAATTCTTTCTGGAAGAAAATTTACAGGGCCGAATTTGAACCTTAATGGACCCCAATTTGAGGCCCATAGACACTCCTGTTTGCAGGAAATGCAGGAAACGACCGAGTTGAAATTTCTTTGTGGGGCCTTCCTGGCCTCACACCACGCAACATATTTTCGCCACACGTGGTGATAATGTTGTGCGGTCACCTCCTTTCTGGCTTTGACCAGGGTAGGAATGACCTCTTCCGGAATGCCTTTTTTCCCTTAGGATCCGGCTTTCCATCGCCATGCCGACAAACGCAGCTGCGGTAAGTCTTGGAACAGACATGGTACTTGCTGAAGCAAGTCCCTTCTTAGCGGCAGAGGCCATAAGACCTCTGTAAGCATCTCTTGAAGTTCCGGGTACCAAGTCCTTCTTGGCCAATCCGGAGCCATGAGTATAGTTCTTACTCCTCTACGTCTTATAATTCTCAGCACCTTAGGTATGAGAAGCAGAGGAGGGAACACATACACCGACTGGTACACCCACGGTGTTACCAGAACGTCCACATCTATTGCCTGAGGGTCTCTTGACCTGGCGCAATACCTGTCCCGTTTTTTGTTCAGACGGGACGCCATCATGTCCACCTTTGGTATTTCCCAACGGTTTACAATCATGTGGAAAAAACTTCTCAATGAAGTTTCCACTCTCCCGGGTGGAGGTCGTGCTGAGGAAGTCTGCTTCCCAGTTTCCATTCCCGGGATGAAAAACTGCTGACAGTGTAATCACATGATTTTCCGCCCAGCGAAAAGTCCTTGCAGTTTCTGCCATTGCCCTCCTGCTTCTTGTGTCGCCCTGTCTGTTTACGTGGGCGACTGCCGTGATGTTTTTCCCACTGGATCAATACCGGCTGACCTTGAAGCAGAGGTCTTGCTAAGCTTAGAGCATTATAAATTTACCCTTAGCTCCAGTATATTTATGTGGAGAAAAGTCTCCATACTTGATCACACTCCCTGGAAATTTTTTCCTTGTGTGACTGCTCCCCAGCCTCTCAGGCTGGGCTCCGTGGTTACCAGCATCCAATCCTGAATGCCGAATCTGCTGCCCTCTAGAAGATGAGCACTCTATAACCACCACAGGAGAGACACCCTTGTCCTTGGATATTGGGTTATCCGCTGATGCATCTGAAGATGCGATCCGGACCATTTGTCCAGCAGATCCCACTGAAAAGTTCTTACGTGAAATCTGCCGAATGGAATTGCTTCGTAGGAAGCCACCATTTTTACCAGGACCCTTGTGCAATGATGCACTGTTTTTAGGAGGTTCCTGACTTGCTCGGATAACTCCCTGGCTTTCTCTTCCGGGAGAAACACCTTTTTCTGGACTGTGTCCAGAATCATCCCTAGGCACAGCAGACGTGTCGTCGGGATCAGCTGCGATTTTGGAATATTTAGAATCCACCCGTGCTGATTGTAGCAGTATCCGAGATAGTGCTACTCCGACCTCCAACTGTTCCCTGGACTATGCCCCTATCAGGAGATCGTCCAAGTAAGGGATAATTAAGACGCCTTTTCTTCGAAGAAGAATCATCAATTCGGCCATTACCTTGGTAAAGACCCCAGGGTGCCGTGGACAATCCAAACGGCAGCGTCTGAAACTGATAGTGACAGTTCTGCACCACGAACCTGAGGTACCCTTAGTGAGAAGGGCAAATTTGGGACATAGAGGTAAGCATCCCTGATGTCCCGGGACACTATATAGTCCCCTTATTCCTGGTTCGTTATCACTGCTCTGAGTGACTTCATCTTAATTTGAACCTTTGTAAGTGTTCAAAAACAAATTTTTAGAATAAGTCTCACCTAGCCTTCTGGCTTCAGTACCACAATATAGTGTGGAATAATACCCCTTTTCTGTAGTAGGAGGGGTAGTTTAATTATCACCTGCTGGGAATACAGCTTGTGAATTTTTTCCCATACTACCTCCTTGTCGGAGGGAGACTTGGTAAAGCAGACTTCAGGAGCCTGCGAAGGGGAAACGTCTCGACATTCCCATCTGTACCCCCGGGATACTACTTGTAGGATCCAGGGGTCCTGTACGGTCTAGTGTTCATTCTAGCACCCTGCACCTTTCAAATCCTGTGCAGTTCCTCTTTCCTGCCTGGGGTGTCGCTCTCTGCTCTGGTGCTTCTCAGCAGACACATGTCTGTATCACAGCACTGAGTTACAGATCAGAGTGTGCTGGGAAGCACCACAGCATAGAGTGACACCCCAGGCAGGACAGTGGAACTGCACGGATTTTGAAAGGTGCAGGGTGCTAGAATGAACACTACGGTCTCAGCGCCATGCTGAGAACTTGTCAGACGCGGTGGAACGCTTCTGTTCCTGGGAATGGGCTGCCTGCTGCAGTCTTCTTCCCTTTCCTCTATCCCTGGGCAGATATGATCTTATAGGGACGAGAGGACTGAGGCTGAAAAGACGGTGTCTTTTTCTGCAGAGATGTGACTTAGGGTAAAAAACGGTGGATTTTCCAGCAGTTGCCGTGACCACCAGGTCCGATGGACCGACCCCAAACAAGTCCTCTTCCTGTATACGGCCATACTGTGCCGTTTGGAATCTGCATCACCTGACCACTGTCGTGTCCATAACATCTTCTGGCAGTTATGGACATCGCGTTTATTCATGATGCCAGAGTGCAAATATCCCTCTGTGCATCTCGCATATATAGAAATGCTCTATAGTCAATAAAATACTGTCCCTGTCAAGGGTATCAATATTTTTAGTCAGGGAATCCGACCAAGCCACCCTAGCTCTGCACATCCAGGCTGAGGCGATCGCTGGCCGCAGTATAACACCAGTATGTGTGTATATACTTTTTATTATATTTTCCAGCCTTGTCAGCTGGTCCTTGAGGACGGCCCTATCTATAGACGGTACCGCCACTTGTTTTGATAAGCGTGTGAGCGCCTTATCCACCTTAAAGGGTGTTTCCCAACGCGCCCTAACTTCTGGCGGGAAAGGGTATACCGCCCATATTTTCTATCGGGGGGAACCCACGCATCATCACACACTTCATTTAATTTATCTGATTCAGGAAAAACTATGGTAGTTTTTTCACATCCCACATAATACCCTCTTTTGTGGTACTTGTAGTATCAGAAATACGTAACACCTCCTTCATTGCCTTTAACGTGTGGCCCTAATAAGGAATACGTTTGTTTATTCACCGTCGACACTGGATTCAGTGTCCCTGTCTGTGTCTGTGTCGACCGACTAAAGTAAACGGGCGTTTTAAAACCCTTGACGGTGTTTTTGAGACGTCTGGACCGTACTAATTGTTTGTCGGCCGTCTCATGTCGTCAACCGACCTTGCAGCGTGTTGACATTATCACGTAATTTCCTAAATAAGCCATCCATTCCGGTGTCGACTCCCTAGAGAGTGACATCACCATTACAGGCAATTGCTCCGCCTCCTCACCAACATCGTCCTCCTACCTGTCGACACACACGTACCGACACACAGCACACACACAGGGAATGCTCTGATAGAGGACAGGACCCACTAGCCCTTTGGAGAGACAGAGGGAGAGTTTGCCAGCACACACCAAAAACGCTATAATTATATAGGGACAACCTTATATAAGTGTTTTCCCTTATAGCATCTTAATATATATATAAGCATATCGCCAAATTAGTGCCCCCCCTCTCTGTTTTAACCCTGTTTCTGTAGTGCAGTGCAGGGGAGAGCCTGGGAGCCTTCCCTCCAGCCTTTCTGTGAGGGAAAATGGCGCTGTGTGCTGAGGAGATAGGCCCCGCCCCTTTTTCGGCGGCCTCGTCTCCCGCTCTTAACGGATTCTGGCAGGGGTTAAATATCTCCATATAGCCTCCGGAGGCTATATGTGAGGTATTTTTAGCCAAAATAGGTATTCATTTGCCTCCCAGGGCGCCCCCCTCCCAGCGCCCTGCACCCTCAGTGACTGCCGTGTGAAGTGTGCTGAGAGGAAAATGGCGCACAGCTGCAGTGCTGTGCGCTACCTTTAGAAGACTGAGGAGTCTTCTGCCGCCGATTCTGGACCTCTTCTTACTTCAGCATCTGCAAGGGGGCCGGCGGCAAGGCTCCGGTGACCATCCAGGCTGTACCTGTGATCGTCCCTCTGGAGCTGATGTCCAGTAGCCAAGAAGCCAATCCATCCTGCACGCAGGTGAGTTCACTTCTTCTCCCCTAAGTCCCTCGTTGCAGTGATCCTGTTGCCAGCAGGACTCACTGTAAAATAAAAAACCTAAGCTAAACTTTCCTAAGCAGCTCTTTAGGAGAGCCACCTAGATTGCACCCTTCTCGGCCGGGCACAAAATCTAACTGGCTTGGAGGAGGGTCATAGGGGGAGGAGCCAGTGCACACCACCTGATCCTAAAGCTTTACTTTTTGTGCCCTGTCTCCTGCGGAGCCGCTATTCCCCATGGTCCTTTCAGGAACCCCAGCATCCACTAGGACTATAGAGAAATAAAGATGCATCAAATAAAGCAAACATGGGAAGGCAGCAGCGTAAATCACACCCACATCGCCCACACAAGGAATAAATAGCTATAAAACAAAATAACGCCAACATACTAAGATAAAGTCTGATACTTGTTACTGTCAGAGATGGGATTCACTACAAGAATCAGACGCACCTTAGTATATCAGCGGCTAGCGCTTAAGAATTGCACCGTTATTCGATTTTAGAAACTAAAGAAGAATAAGTGTCCTATACCCAGGAAGATGCCACCACTTGCTCCGACCATCAGGCAGCAGGTGCAGATACGCAGGGTGCAGACAGATGGTGGTTGGAGAGCGACACGTATGGGATGGAACACTGGGCTGAATTGATGGGGTGGAGGCGACATATGAAGTCAACACTGGGCTGGAGATGAGGGAGGGGCAGTGGAACACTAGCCTGGGGGAAGGCTGTGACTGGGCTGTCTTGGGGGGTTGGGACTAGGGAGGCCAAACCAGGGATCGGGATCGGCGGGATCCCGGGAGTTAGGCCCCAAAACGGCCAGGATTCAATCCTGGGATTGGAAGCTTTAATCCTGGGCATTGAGGGATCAGCGTTGAGCAACCTCAGGAGGCTCAGACGCTGCCCAGATACCTGTTCCCGGCTCCACCCGTGCAGCGTGACCTGTGAGGTCACGCTGCGCTGTCAGCAGCCGCAGAGCCGGAAGGTACGGCGGTCTTCATCCGCCGACTCCCCCTGCACTCACCCACCACCTGCTCTCCCTGCACTATCCCGATACCCGGGATTGGCCTCCCTAGTTGAGACCCTTGTGCAGTGAATCGGTTCAGTGGGAGGAGAGTGGTGGTGCTGTGCCCAACCCTCAGACTTCAGCAACCAGCAGCAGTCTAGCTTACATGCCGGATTGGATTTGACAGCTGCCTCCCTGGTCCCTTTTACCAACAAAATCACTGGCCTCATCTCTCCTTGTATGTGCAGCGCAGCAGCACCCACGTTCCAGCTAGGCAGATTCTGACCATCAGGGGAGGCTCAGCTTGTCACCGTCTCACCTCTCATCCCTCATTGTATGTGCAGCGCAGCAGCACCCACGTTCCAGCTAGGCAGATTCTGACCATCAGGGGAGGCTCAGCTTGTCACCGTCTCACCTCTTATCCCTCATTGTATGTGCAGCGCAGCAGCACCCACGTTCCAGCTAGGCAGATTCTGACCATCAGGGGAGGCTCAGCTTGTCACCGTCTCACCTCTTATCCCTCATTGTATGTGCAGCGCAGCAGCACCCACGTTCCAGCTAGGCAGATTCTGACTATCAGGGGAGACTCAGCTTGTCTACATTCACACTGCTGCCAGCTCAAATTATAGCTACCCCTCAGTGGCAAAAGATCACCCTTCCTCACTTTCCCCTCATGCATTGCCCCTCCCCAACCCTTATTGCAGAGTTGTGCGAGTCAGCGGGGACTAAACCAGTGCACTTGCAGAGATCAGTACAGCAGTGCTCTGGCGGTAAGGGACTTATTTCCACAGCGATGTCAGTGGTCACAGACTGCTTCATCTCTGTAAGGGGGCCGGAGCAGCAGGAGGTAATCCGTTCATATACCCAGCTGCAGAACAGCCGCAGGACGCAGAAGGAGGTAATCCGTTCATACCCAGCTGCAGAACAGACGCAGGACGCAGGAGGTGGTAATCCGTTCATACCCAGCTGCAGAACAGACGCAGCAGGAGGTAATCCGTTTATATACCCAGCTGCAGAACAGCCGCAGGAGGTAATCCGTTTATATACCCAGCTGCAGAACAGCCGCAGGAGGTAATCCGTTTATATACCCAGCTGCAGAACAGCCGCAGGACGCAGCAGGAGGTAATCCATTTATATACCCAGCTGCAGAACAGCCGCAGGACGCAGCAGGAGGTAATCCGTTTATATACCCAGCTGCAGAACAGCCGCAGGACGCAGCAGGAGGTAATCCGTTTATATACCCAGCTGCAGAACAGCCGCAGGACGCAGCAGGAGGTAATCCGTTTATATACCCAGCTGCAGAACAGCCGCAGGATGCAGCAGGAGGTAATCCGTTTATATACCCAGCTGCAGAACAGCCGCAGGACGCAGCAGGAGGTAATCTGTTTATATACCCAGCTGCAGAACAGCCGCAGGACGCAGCAGGAGGTAATCCGTTTATATACCCAGCTGCAGAACAGCCGCAGGACGCAGCAGGAGGTAATCTGTTTATATACCCAGCTGCAGAACAGCCGCAGGACGCAGCAGGAGGTAATCCGTTTATATACCCAGCTGCAGAACAGCCGCAGGAGGTAATCCGTTTATATACCCAGCTGCAGAACAGCCGCAGGACGCAGCAGGAGGTAATCCATTTATATACCCAGCTGCAGAACAGCAGTCACATGGGACCTGTGTCAGCCTCCTTAGTAATCTCTATTATGTCATCTGATTGCTTTCCCCAAGGCATGGAAATTGGTTAGAGTCATCCGATCCACAGAAGTGGTTACAGGGGTATTATATGCAAACTACAGACTTATCACTTTACTGCGTTCATTATCCAGCATCACGGAAACGTCTTCATTTCCAAACGGTCAGCTTTTACTAAACAAGTTTCCTTAGCCCGTTACAACCTGGATTGTAACCAAACCCTTTAATAGTAACATCCACCATTAAATATCTGTGTTGGAATCCAATGTGGAACTTTGTGCCCAGATATTGGGACACACGTGCTAAAGTGGTGTCATCGCTATTTATCAGGAAGATCAGAAGCCTCCTAAAATGTTACCTGCGAGGCCACACGAGGTTCTGTTCCGTGGTCAGGAGTCTCTTCTGCAAATAACTAACCCACCGTCCGCAAACCATCTCCTGTGATACTGTATGTATACAGCTGCACCTCCTCTCACCTTACCAATGTGCTGCAATCCCATTCCCTACAGGTGGAACACTGGATAATCCCAGATTCCAAGCATTGCTTGCTGCTAGCCATTCCTTAGGTGTGCATGGAGCCATCCCGGCATCCAAAACATATTCCAAACTGGACACGACTTACCGAAACAGAGCATCAACCGTGAGCAGAAAGTGCATCACACAACTGAGGCTCAAGTCACTTACAGACTGTGGGGGAACAACCAGAAAATTACTATTAAACTCAGGCCGCCCAGGGGCACAGCTGGCCCGGGAGGGCCGCCCAGGGGCACAGTTGGCCCGGGAGGGCCGCCCAGGGGCACAGCTGGCCCGGTATGTAGGTAATTACCCCATGAGAGCCAGTGTGTCTTATAAGCATGAGTGTTACTGTACAGCGTATTATCTTCTGCCCATAACCAGGGCACATTGCACAGTATATGTAGCTCCCAATCTATGCTCCTTAGTCACTGTGTAAAGTGAGTGACTAGGACGTGGAAGGAAAGATCTGGCTGCTGTGCTGTACATATATTCACTACAGAAGAGATTCTACTACTTCAACTCTCTAAATGAAAAGCAGATAAATCAATGCACAGCCGATATAAATCAGAAAGGTAACAGAATTATGACTGGTCCTTGTTGTGCCACTAACAACATTTATTTTAGCCTATAGCTGCTGATAAAGTATATATCCAGGACCAATGAGTGTTACACTGGAAGGGAATGCCACATTATCACTTTGATGACTGTAACATGTATTCACTGGTGACATGACGACTACAAGTGAGTAGGGCAAGACTGGTTACAGATAATACACCGTAATAGGGCTGATACTCCAGAACTGATAAAAACAAATGGATGTAGTGTCAAATTATAAATATACTACATGAAAATGTGAAAGTACACAAGCAGGGCACAGAGCACTGTACGCACTGGGACACTTATACAGTATACAGAGGTATTAGCTGCAGGAAGAGGCAGTCTTACATACAGTTCCTGGGGCACTCATTCAGAAGCACATTAATACATATACAATCATGGATGGGTTACTACACATATCAGGAGACACACCAATTACTGAACCTGTACAACATGGGAAAGAGATGAGGCAATAAGACAAACACTCAAATCTAGTGTTCAGTCTAGTACCCTGCACCTATCACAACCCGTGTAGTTCCTCTTTCCTGCCTGGGGTGACGCTTTCTGCTCTGGTGCTTCTAGCACACCCTGGTCTTTAGCTAGCTGCTGAAAATGAACACTACAAATCTACCAAAGGCATAAAGAACGCTGGAAAGGGCAGTATTCTAAAAGATACAATGATCTGTACAAAAAGAGGTCACACAATGGCCTCAGAGGAAGACTGAATAGTAACATAAGGTACGGGAAGGGCTATAGGTCTATAGATCCGTCTCCCAGCTGTGGTGGATACAGTACAGTAATGATTCAGTAACACGGGGGCGCTGTCAGACGGGCGCTGTTCTCTCCACATTTAGGAAAGAGATAAATCGCTCCAGTTTTCTGAGTAAAATACGATGTCACATAAATGCATTAATTAGACTGCAGGATTTTATACAAACAGCCAAAGAACTCAACAACACTCTCTGAAGGAAGCCATACCTGAGCAGACCCCCCAGAAAGAAGCGTCTCCCGTAACGCTTTGTCAGCGCAATAAAGGTGCATTATCAATCAGAGCTTAGTGAAGGAGAAGCACCAGTGTGACGACACCGTTACAGAATATTAGGAACACCAGCGAAATACATCAAACCTCCCCACACACAAAAGGAAATCCCACATACAGAGACCCCAAGTTATAGATGAGCTAATGTAGCCCCTAAAGAAATAGCAGCAGCTAATCCATGCAAACAGCGTACAATCCACGTACAGGGGCCCCGCCATACACAGCGTCTGCCTGGACGTTCCGTCTCCTGGCATGACTGATCACAGGCCAGAGTGACGTGCGCTACAGAGGTGACAATGCCCACATCACATTCTCTCCAGCGGAATAACAATATAAACTTCCAAAGTTATAAAGATTTGAGCGTCGGCCATTGGTCTGTGACTCACACTCTGTTCCTGCTAACGGCAAGCAAGTGATCTCATGCACATTAGTGGCGCCTTGTTCATTAACACAGGAATTACTGTACATTATGACGGTCGTCTGCTGAAGGGACGAGGGGCACTGGTCTATCAGAACGCGTGAGGGTAACGCACGAATGTTACATGAGGATTGCAGAGCAGTGCGGAACATGACACACGGAACAGCAGGAGCTGGTAATAGAAGGGAACATTCTAGTTATTTGTTGTATCTGCCACCATTGAGCTCACACTCTGTATAAAGGGGCAGAAGACTGCACAGACGTCTATACAGCGATCTGTATATTCCAAATGCTGTGTGCAGATATCCCGAGAGAATGACTTTAGTGTCCCAGGTCCCGCCTGCAGACTTGTGCTACATTGCTGTGTGACCGCACATTCATATACAGAATTCTATTTCTACTTCTCTTTCTACTTTTATTGGTGTTTTTAAATGCAAATGGAACCCCAGGTTATAGGAGGCAAACTGGTAGAAGCTGAGAGTCTTTACAGCTGATCTAAAACAATGACATATAAAATGGAGAAATCTGTGCCAAAGTCCTTTATTATAAATCCGTGTTTCCCAAACTCACCTAACAGTCCTGGGTTTAAGGATAGCCACGCTTGAGCACACGTGCCAACTACTACCTCAGTGATTGTAAAACCTGGACTGCTAGGCGGCGTGTCAGGGAGATGTGACAGTCACACCTATCAGCTGAGAGACGCGTTACATCCAAATGTAAATGAGCCCCAGAGTCAGTAAGATCTACGTGAATTCAGGATGTGTTTTACAGGAGGTTCCATATACTGTAAGTGGCCACGAGAACCTTATATAAAATGCATGTAGCCATAGGGATCATAGGCCCAGGTTTATCAAGCCGCAGAGAGTGATAACAGCATGGTGATACAGGACCAATCAGCTCCTAACTGCCATGTTACAGACTGTGCAAAAAATGACAGTTAGTAGCTGATTGGTTGGTACCTTATCACTCTCCAAGGCTTGATAAATCTGGGGCATTGTGCCTTATAACTAATGCTGATGAGCCCATGTGACTGATGAGCCCATGTGACTATGCATCTCTGATAACAGCTGCATAATGGGGATAAGGGGGGTTATTCAGTAAGGGCAATCCTTTCTATCACATGCTGGGGTGCGCCCATCGCAGGACAAGGCCGCACAGCATGCTGAATGGCCTGCCCAGTGGCTGTGAGTGCAACCGTGGACGACACTCTGCAGCCGCAGCTAGGCTGTGTATGCAGTTGGTCTACCGCCATTTTCATGATTGGAGCGGCTGAGTGTGACATCACTGCCCCCAAAATGCAGCTGACCTGCCCCTGATTTACCGAAGTGACCCACACAACACTCTGTCAGGGAGACCGGGACAAGCGTGCTGGACTATTCAGGGAGTCTCCTGCAGAATGCGGGAGGGGGGGCAGAGTCTGGGAAGCATTATTACGAATTATTCTCTATAAAACCATACCGTTCTCTCATCCGTGAGTAAAGCTGGGCATACACTATACAATTATCTGCCAGATCTGGCTGGTCGGAATGGAAATCTTGTAATGTCTGGGAACAAATGACAATCGTCCATTTGCTCCCAAACACTGGAAAATGGAAAAAAAAAAAAAAATGTAGTTTATACAAATTGGTTAAATCACAGATTTAACCAAACTATCTAAACCGGCTTTGTCCATTTTCCAGATAACTGTATAGTGTATGCCCAGCTTTATATATAGTGTAAAAGCACGCCGTTCTACCCAACCCCCACACCAAATAGTAACCTGGACTCGGGGGTTGCGAGGTTTCCAGCCTGGATCACTAATCTGTGGCGCCCAGTGATTCCTGAGAACACACACACCCCAATACACCAAAATCAGCTCATTAACGTGGGCTGGGAAACCTAACAGGTGCTGTGGGTCTGCATGGTTCCCCTCGTATAGAAAGGGTTAGGGTCACAGTTGTGTGGACTATATGGCTGCTTGGAGTGACAGTCTGGTGACAATCAGCGTGTAATCCCCAAACCATGAAAATGGGCAAAAATGCTCCTTCAGAAACAGATTTTACCAACTTGTCTAAAACAACCGTTTCCCAGTGTTTGGGCACAATCGCCATTTGCCCCCATAGATTACCAATGAAATGGTTAGAGGGGTAATGTGAAGATGTGCGGCCATCTTTACCAGGGCGTGTTTTCCCTCCCTCCTACATGCTGCACAGGTGTGCTCATTACTGACACATTGTATATGATCCACATGTGCTGCTAATTGTTTCACTTGAGATAATGAGGAGATCTGTAAAACATGACCTGCTAAGCTAGGAGCACACCATACAATTACTGGGCCAATAATCAGGTGACCAGCCTGTTTTGTTATGTAGTATGTAGGCAAAAAAAACCCCAACAACCTAGAAATGCTTAGGTTACGGAATCGGTCAGAACTGCCAGAAAATAATGGCCGAAATATCCCGATATAATGCAGTGGTGCCATTCCCGATAACCTGATCCACAGGCGCTCATCTTCCTTGTGGGCGGACATAGGCAAATTCAGGTCACTTCTGTACAAATACCGAGACCAGCACCGTCCACTGGCAGAGAATGTGTACCGATGGTCAGTTCCACCAAACAATAAATACAACATTTCATAGTGTGTGTACCTACAGTAGCTGCAGAGGTTCTCGAGGACTGGCGTTAGGAACCCTGGTGCAATATAGACGCTTTACACCCCGTCACACATCCAACTATATCCCATTGTTTCGCACATGAATGTGCATCAACCTGGGATTGCTGAATGTATGAAAGGAAGCAAGCCGGGACTAAGGGCTTAAGTCAAGGTTGATTGCAAAACAACATTTTCCTCTTATGTGTAGTGCAGGTGGGGCAGATGTAACATGTGCAGAGAGAGTTAGATTTGGGTGGGGTGTGCTCAAACAAATCTAAATTGCAGTGTAATAAAGCAGCCAGTATTTACCCTGCACAGAAACACTATAACCCACCCAAATCTAACTCTCTCTGCACATGTTACATCTGCCCCACCGGCAGCGCACATGGTTTTGCCCATTAGGGGAACATGTTATTTTGCAATCAACCTTGAATTAGGCTCTAAGTCCCATGTTCAAAAACCCTGTTCCCGACCAATGTCATGGCGCTAGGTCACACGTCTGAAAGCGGCATTAGTGGCCAGGGAAACTCCTGTGTGCGCTCCGGCATGTACTTACAGAGTCTGGGCAGTCACATGTGCCGCGCTCAGCGATCCCTGGATATTATTACATAGCATCTATAAGAGAACACTACATGCAAATTACCCTAAAACACAGATACATTGCACTAATACACCAGCCGAACGCCCCTACAGAAAGACGTGGCGGACTATCTAGTCTGCCCCCCTCTCTTTTACACACTGTTAGGAAACAGCAGAAGGGTTTACTCACGATATCCGACCAAGAAAGAACCACCACCGGGGTTCCAGCATCAGCGTTTGCCATGTGACTACTGGTGGATCCCAGCAGCCGCCATCGCTCTTACTGACGCACTGCTCGCTGGAATCCTACACAGGACAGTAAGCTCCAATGTCAGTACACAACGCACGCCCGCAACCCTGTCATTACCTCCGCCTGCCGAGTTATGGAAACACCCTGCGCCCAACGCAACGTATTTACCACATGACCTGTCCGAGTACTGCGCGTATATTATCCAGCTCATTAGCACACAGCCCGCAGATTCTACCATCGCCATATGGGGGCGGAGTTACTGTGGGGGATAGGTAGTAAGTCTTGGGGAGAGATAAAGTACCAGCCAATCAGCACCTGCCATGTTACAGACTGTCTTTCAAAAAATAAGATTTTACTTACCGATAAATCTATTTCTCGTAGTCCGTAGTGGATGCTGGGGACTCCGTCAGGACCATGGGGATTAGCGGCTCCGCAGGAGACAGGGCACAAAAATAAAGCTTTAGGATCAGGTGGTGTGCACTGGCTCCTCCCCCTATGACCCTCCTCCAAGCCTCAGTTAGGATACTGTGCCCGGACGAGCGTACACAATAAGGAAGGATTTTGAATCCCGGGTAAGACTCATACCAGCCACACCAATCACACCGTACAACTTGTGATCTGAACCCAGTTAACAGTATGACAACGTAGGAGCCTCTGAACAGACGGCTCACAACAATAACAACCCGATTTCTTTGTAACAATAACTATGTACAAGTATTGCAGACAATCCGCACTTGGGATGGGCGCCCAGCATCCACTACGGACTACGAGAAATAGATTTATTGGTAAGTAAAATCTTATTTTCTCTAACGTCCTAGTGGATGCTGGGGACTCCGTCAGGACCATGGGGATTATACCAAAGCTCCCAAACGGGCGGGAGAGTGCGGATGACTCTGCAGCACCGAATGAGAGAACTCCAGGTCCTCTTTAGCCAGGGTATCAAATTTGTAGAATTTTACAAACGTGTTCTCCCCCGACCACGTAGCTGCTCGGCAGAGTTGTAATGCCGAGACCCCTCGGGCAGCCGCCCAGGATGAGCCCACCTTCCTTGTGGAATGGGCCTTGACAGATTTAGGCTGTGGCAGGCCTGCCACAGAATGTGCAAGTTGAATTGTGCTACAAATCCAACGAGCAATCGTCTGCTTAGAAGCAGGAGCACCCAGCTTGTTGGGTGCATACAGTATAAACAGCGAGTCAGATTTTCTGACTCCAGCCGTCCTTGAAATATATATATTTTCAATGCCCTGACAACGTCCAGCAACTTGGAATCCTCCAAATCGCTAGTAGCCGCAGGCACCACAATAGGCTGGTTCAGGTGAAACGCTGACACCACCTTAGGCAGAAAATGAGGACGCGTCCGCAGTTCTGCCCTGTCCGAATGGAAAATCAGATATGGGCTTTTATACGATAAAGCCGCCAATTCTGACACTCTCCTGGCTGAAGCCAGGGCCAGTAGCATGGTTACTTTCCATGTAAGATATTTCAAATCCGCCGATTTGAGTGGCTCAAACCAATGGGATTTGAGAAAGTCCAAAACTACATTAAGGTCCCACGGAGCCACTGGGGGCACAAACCGGGGGCTGTATATGTAGTACTCCTTTTACAAAAGTCTGGACTTCAGGAACTGAAGCCAATTCTTTCTGGAAGAAAATCGACAGGGCCGAAATTTGAACCTTAATGGACCCCAACTTGAGGCCCATAGACAATCCTGTTTGCAGGAAATGTAGGAATCGACCCAATTGAAATTCCTCCGTGGGGGCCTTCCTGGCCTCACACCACGCAACATATTTTCTCCAAATGCGGTGATAATGTTGTGCAGTCACCTCCTTCCTGGCTTTTACCAGTGTAGGAATGACCTCTTCCGGAATGCCTTTTTCCCTTAGAATTCGGCGTTCAACCGCCATGCCGTCAAACGCAGCCGCGGTAAGTCTTGGAATAGACACGGTCCCTGCTGAAGCAGGTCCCGTCAGAGGTAGAGGCCACGGATCTTCCGTGAGCATCTCCTGAAGTTCCGGGTACCAAGTTCTTCTTGGCCAATCCGGAGCCACGAGTATCGTTCTTACTCCCCTTTGCCGTATAATTCTCAGTACTTTTGGTATGAGAGGCAGAGGAGGAAACACATACACTGACTGGAACACCCACGGCGTTACCAGAGCGTCCACAGCTATTGCCTGAGGGTCTCTTGACCTGGCGCAATACCTGTCCAGTTTTTTGTTGAGGCGAGACGCCATCATGTCCACCTTTGGCTTTTCCCAACGGTTCACAATCATGTGGAAGACTTCTGGATGAAGTCCCCACTCTCCCGGGTGTAGATCGTGTCTGCTGAGGAAGTCTGCTTCCCAGTTGTCCACTCCCGGAATGAACACTGCTGACAGTGCTATCACATGATCTTCCGCCCAGCGAAGAATCCTTGCAGCTTCTGCCATTGCTCTCCTGCTTCTTGTGCCGCCCTGTCTGTTTACGTGGGCGACTGCCGTGATGTTGTCCGACTGGATCAACACCGGCTGACCCTGAAGCAGGGGTTTTGCCAGGCTTAGAGCATTGTAAATCGCTCTTAGCTCCAGTATATTTATGTGAAGAGACATCTCCAGGTTTGACCATACTCCCTGGAAGTTTCTTCCCTGTGTGACCGCTCCCCAGCCTCTCAGACTGGCATCCGTGGTCACCAGGACCCAGTCCTGTATGCCGAATCTGCGGCCCTCTAACAGATGAGCACTCTGCAACCACCACAGAAGAGACACCCTTGTCCGTGGCGACAAGGTTATCCGCTGATGCATCTGCAGATGCGATCCGGACCATTTGTCCAGCAGATCCCACTGAAAAGTTCGTGCGTGGAATCTGCCGAATGGAATCGCTTCGTAAGAAGCCACCATCTTTCCCAGGACTCTTGTGCATTGATGCACAGACACTTTCCCTGGTTTTAGGAGGTTCCTGACAAGTTCGGATAACTCCTTGGCTTTCTCCTCCGGAAGAAACACCTTTTTCTGAACCGTGTCCAGAATCATTCCCAGGAACAGCAGACGTGTCGTCGGGGTCAATTGAGATTTTGGAAAATTCAGAATCCACCCGTGCTGTTGCAGCACTATTTGGGTTAGTGCTACTACGTCCCCCAGCTGTTCCCTGGACCTTGCCCTTATCAGGAGATCGTCCAAGTAAGGGATAATTAATACGCCTTTTCTTCGTAGAAGAAACATCATTTCGGCCATTACCTTGGTAAAGACCCGAGGTGCCGTGGACAATCCAAACGGCAGCGTCTGAAACTGATAATGACAGTTTTGCACCACGAACCTGAGGTACCCTTGATGTGAAGGGCAAATTGGGACATGCAGGTAAGCATCCTTGATGTCCAGGGACACCATAAAGTCCCCTTCTTCCAGATTCGCTATCACTGCTCTGAGTGACTCCATCTTGAACTTGAATTTTTGTATGTACAGGTTCAAAGATTTCAGATTTAGAATAGGTCTTACCGAGCCGTCCGGCTTCGGTACCACAAATAGTGTGGAATAATACCCCTTTCCCTGCTGTAGGAGGGGTACCTTGACTATCACCTGCTGAGAATACAGCTTGTGAATGGCTTCCAATACCGTCGCCCTGTCTGAGGGAGACGTTGGCAGAGCAGACTTTAGGAACCGGCGAGGGGGAGACTTCTCGAATTCCAACCTGTAACCCTGAGATATTATCTGCAGGATCCAGGGGTCCACCTGTGAGTGAGCCCACTGTGCGCTGAAATTCTTGAGTCGACCCCCCACCGCCCCTGAGTCCGCTTGTAAAGCCCCAACGTCATGCTGAGGGCTTTGCAGAAGCCGGGGGGGGCTTCTGCTCCTGGGAAGAAGCTGCTTGGTGCACTCTCTTACCCTTTCCTCTGCCTCGGGGCAAATATGACTGTCCTTTCGCCCGCTTGTTCCTATAGGAACGAAAGGACTGCGGCTGAAAAGACGGTGTCTTTTTCTGTTGGGAGGGGACCTGAGGTAAAAAGGTGGATTTCCCGGCTGTTGCCGTGGCCACCAAATCCGATAGACCGACCCCAAATAATTCCTCCCCCTTATACGGCAATACTTCCATATGCCGTTTGGAATCCGCATCACCTGACCATTGTCGCGTCCATAAACTTCTTCTGGCAGATATGGACATCGCACTTACTCTCGATGCCAGAGTGCAAATATCCCTCTGTGCATCTCGCATATATAGAAATGCATCCTTTAAATGCTCTATAGTCAGTAAAATACTGTCCCTATCCAGGGTATCAATATTTTCAGTCAGGGAATCCGACCAAACCACCCCAGCACTGCACATCCATGCAGAGGCGATGGCTGGTTGCAGTATAACACCAGTATGAGTGTATATACTTTTCAGGGTAGTTTCCAGCCTCGTATCTGCTGGATCCTTGAGGGCGGCCGTTTCAGGAGACGGTAACGCCACTTGTTTTGATAAGTGTGTGAGCGCCTTATCCACCCTAGGGGGTGTTTCCCAGCGCGCCCTAACCTCTGGCGGGAAAGGATATAATGCCAATAACTTCTTTGAAATTAGCACTTTTCTATCTGGGTTAACCCACGCTTCATCACACACTTCATTCAATTCGTCTGATTCAGGAAAAACTACAGGTAGTTTTTTCAGACCCCACATAATACCCCTTTTTGTGGTACTTGCAGTATCAGAGATATGCAAAGCCTCCTTCATTGCCGTGATCATATAACGTGTGGCCCTACTGGAAAATACGTTTGTTTCTTCACCGTCGACACTAGATTCGGTGTCCGTGTCTGGGTCTGTGTCGACCGACTGAGGTAAAGGGCGTTTTACAGCCCCTGACGGTGTCTGAGACGCCTGTACAGGTACTAACTGGTTTTCCGGCCGTCTCATGTCGTCAACTGATTTTTGTAATGTGCTGACATTATCACGTAATTCCATAAATAAAGCCATCCATTCCGGTGTCGACTCCCTAGGGGGTGACATCACCATTACCGGCAATTGCTCCGCCTCCACACCAACATCGTCCTCATACATGTCGACACACACGTACCGACACACAGCAGACACACAGGGAATGCTCTTATCGAAGACAGGACCCCACTAGCCCTTTGGGGAGACAGAGGGAGAGTTTGCCAGCACACACCCAAGCGCTATAAATATATAGGAACAACCCTATAGAAGTGTTGTCTCCCTTATAGCAGCTTAATATATATCAAAAACGCCAAAAAAAGTGCCCCCCCCTCTCTTTTTTACCCTGTTTCTGTAGTGCAGTGCAGGGGAGAGTCCTGGGAGCCTTCCTCGCAGCGGAGCTGAGCAGGAAAATGGCGCTGTGTGCTGAGGAGATAGGCCCCGCCCCCTATTTCGGCGGGCTCTTCTCCGGAGTTTGTGAGACCTGGCAGGGGTTAAATACATCCATATAGCCCCAAGGGCTATATGTGATGTATTTTTTAGCCAGAACAAGGTATTCTCATTGCTGCCCAGGGCGCCCCCCGCAGCGCCCTGCACCCTCCGTGACCGCTGGTGTGAAGTGTGTGACAACAATGGCGCACAGCTGCAGTGCTGTGCGCTACCTCATGAAGACTGAAAAGTCTTCTGCCGCCGGTTTCTGGACCTCTTCGCTTTTCGGCATCTGTAAGGGGGTCGGCGGCGCGGCTCCGGGACCGGACTCCATGGCTGGGCCTGTGTTCGATCCCTCTGGAGCTAATGGTGTCCAGTAGCCTAAGAAGCTAATCCATCCTGCACGCAGGTGAGTTCACTTCTTCTCCCCTAAGTCCCTCGTTGCAGTGAGCCTGTTGCCAGCAGGACTCACTGAAAATAAAAAACCTAAAACTTTTTCTAAGCAGCTCCTTAAGAGAGCCACCTAGATTGCACCCTGCTCGGACGGGCACAAAAACCTAACTGAGGCTTGGAGGAGGGTCATAGGAGGAGGAGCCAGTGCACACCACCTGATCCTAAAGCTTTATTTTTGTGCCCCGTCTCCTGCGGAGCCGCTAATCCCCATGGTCCTGACGGAGTCCCCAGCATCCACTAGGACGTTAGAGAAATGACAGTTAGGAGCTGATTGGCTGGGACTTTATCTCCATAGCTTAGTACATCTGTGCCAGAGTTTGCCATAGTGCTACTGGGGCTCGGCCGAGCATTGCAGCAACATGGCGGCACCCACCAGGCGGGGAGGAACACCGGCGCTCAGCAACATACAGTGTATTTATCTGCGTCACGCTCTATAAGGGGGCGGGTCTGTCCTGCTGCGCTCAGCGCTACTACAGATGGGACGCACTTACACTGCCGACAGTCACGGGCTGAGAGCGACACAGTGATGACGATGCACATGTCGTTACCCCGCGAGTCCCCGCTGCCTGTCGTACACACGCGCCTAATGTACCCGGCTCTCACCATCATCGCAAGTTCCCAGTCACACGCATCTCTGCGCATACCCCTGCGACACTGCGCCGACACACCTCAGCCGGCTCTCTGCCCACGTGATACCGGCGTCCCTGGGCAGCTGGCACACGGTATGCGACGCATCTCTTGCACCCAGTATGGGGGAGGTGTAAGTGGCCATATCAGTGATAATGGCTTCCCGGGGGCGCCATGGAGCGCATCTTGTCGCTGCGCGGTACTGGTAGCACGCGGCGCTGCGTACAACAACCTGCCCCAGCATGCCAACACCGCACAGCGACTGTGACATCACAGGGGCACTAGGAGAGGGAGGAGCGGGCATGCTGAGACCTGCAGTCCCACAACAGCCGCGGCGGCGAGCTACACAGTATTACAGCACAGAGGAGAGCAGGGGGAGGGAGGAGCGGGCATGCTGAGACCTGTAGTCCCACACCAGCAGCGAGCTACAGAGTATTACAGCACAGAGGAGAGCAGGGGGAGGAGCGGGCATGCTGAGACCTGTAGTCCCACACCTGCAGCGAGCTACAGAGTATTACAGCACAGAGGAGAGCAGGGGGAGGTGGTGGGGGGGGAGCGGGCATGCTGAGACCTGTAGTCCCACACCAGCCGCGGCGGCGAGCTACACAGTATTACAGGAGGAGAGCGGGAGGGTGGAAAGGAGGTAGGAGGCACCTGATCCGTGCAGGAAGATGACGGAGGCCGTGTGTCTGCCGGCCGGAGATACCACACTGCGTGACAGGGAGCAGGGCGCCGCCATGATGACGCAAACACAGCCCGAGTCACGTGACCGCCGCGCATGCGCAGGGCTGAGGCCTCTGCCTTATATATCACCCGCACCAGTGACCCCAGTATCATCACCAGTGCCTCCTCCTCAGCAGCAGGTGTGTCCTGTGTGGTGTCAGTGTAACAATACCACACTGTACACATGGCACAGGCTCAGCTCCCCCAGGCCCATACACTTACCTAGGTTGCAACAAACACACATATATATACGTACTCACACATATACATACACTCACACATATACATACACACATATATCACATATACACACATATCGCACACTTATACATACACCCTCACACATATACATACACACATATATCACATATACACACATATCGCACACTTATACATACACCCTCACACATATACATACACACATATACATACAAACACATATACACACATATATACATACACACAAATACATACATACACATATCACACACATACACGCACACTCACACATATACATACAGATATCACATACATATACACACATCGCACACTTGTACATACACCCTCACACATATACATACAAACACATATATACATACACACGCACATATCACACACACATATATACATACACATCACACACATACATATACAAACACAAGCACACATATACATATATACATACACACATCACACATATACATACACACACATATACATGCATTCACACATATACATACACACACATATACATATACACACATATCACACACTTATACATACACCCTCACACATATACATACACACATATACACATACATACATACACACGCACACATATCACACACATATACATACACACATAAAAACACATGCACACTTATATACATACACACGCACACATATCACACACAAATACATATATTCATACACACACATATCACACATATACATACACACGCACACTTATATACATATACATACACACACATTCATGCACACACATATACATACACACATATATACATACACACATATCACACACATATACATACACGCACACTCACATATACATACACACACATATCACACACTTATACATACACCCTCACACATATACATACATATACATACAAACACATATACACACACACATATCACACACACATACATACACACACATATATACATACACACACACACATATCACGCACACTTATAAACATACATACACACGCACACATATCACACACATATACATATCATACATATATACACACATATATACATACACACGCACACATCACACACATATACATACACACATATATACATACACACATATCACACACATATACAAACACGCACACTTATATACATACATACACACGCACACATATCACACACATATACATACACACATCTCAAACATATACATACACACTTATATACATACACACACATATATACATACATCACACACACATAAACATCACATATACATATCACACACATACATACACACACAAAAATACATACACACATATACATACACACACATATACAAACACACTTATCAAACATACATACATACATACATACATACACATCACACATGTACACACACACACATATATATCTACACACATCACACACATATACATACAAACACACATACAATAAATAAATATATATATATATATATTATATACACACATGTGGGTTCAGTACGATTTACTGACGGACACAAAACCGACGGTCATAATCCTGACAGTCAAAATACCAACATTTATTATACCATGTTCAAAATTCCCGACTTTGGGGGATATGCAGTTAGCCCTGGTAATTTACCTGGGCTAACTGTCCCGCCGGGGGCTATCCTATTACCCATGATAAACCAGCACAAGCGGTGGCATATCGGGTGCTAACTGGTGCTGCACCGTGTGCCGACAGCTGACAGCTCCCAGTGCACCGCTGCTCCTCCATTTCCCCCCGGTCACACGGCCGCTCCCCCGTCATGTGACCACTGGTGGGGGCGGGGGGATGCGGGTCACAGCACTGCCCCGGCTTCCCCGAGTGGCAGCTTCAAGTTCCAGGCCACGGTGCCATGCCTGCAGTCTCAGCCTGCTGCTGCCGTCATTTGAAATGCCGACATGTCAAAATACCAACATAAGGTTGTTGTTTTTTTTTGGGGGGGGGGTTTGGTGTCATAGGTCGACATGGACACCGTCTAAGTGTACCGCGTCCCCTCGCATGGCTCGCTATACTTCGGGCACGGTGCATCGCTGCAACACTATTATATTCCCCCTCCAGGTTCACTGAGATGGTAAAGTCTGGTTTTGGACAAAAAGTCCTTAAAAATTCATGTTGGCATTCTGACATGTCGGCATTTCAATGTTGGTATTCTGGCTATGTTGGTATTTTTACCATGTTGGTATTTTGACTGTCAGTCAATGGCTGTCGGGATTATGCCCGTCGGTATTGTGTCCGTCGTAAATCAACTGCTACCCTCATTCCGAGTTGTTCGCTCGCTAGCAGATTTTAGCAGCATTGCACACGCTAGGCCGCCACCCTCTGGGAGTGTATCTTAGCTTAGCAGAATTGCAAATGAAAGATTAGCAAAATTGCTAATAGAAAATTCGTAGCAGTTTCTGAGTAGCTCAAGACTTACTCCTGCACTGCGATCAGCTCAGCCAGTTTCGTTCCTGGTTTGACGTCACAAACACGCGCTGCGTTCGGCCAGCCACTCCCCCATTTCTCCAGACACTCCTGCGTTTTATCCTGGCATGCCTGCGTTTTTCCGCACACTCCCAGAAAACGGTCAGTTTCCGCCCAGAAACACCCACTTCCTGTCAATCACACTCCGATCACTTCCACGATGAAAATTCTTTGTTTGGCCGTGAGTAAATCTACTAAGTTTTGTGCAAAAATACTTAGTGCATGCGCGCTGCGTACCATGCGCATGCGCATTTTTGCCTTAATTGCTCCGTTGCGAAAATCGGCAACGAGCGAACAACTTGGAATGACCCCCATACTGTGATAAGAGAGCAGCACATACTGTGATAAGAGAGAAGCACATACTGTAATAAGAGCGCAGCACATACTGTAATAAGAGCGCAGCACATGCTGTAATAAGAGCGCAGCACATGCTGTAATAAGAGCGCAGCACATGTTGTAATAATAGAGCAGCACATGCTGTAATAATAGAGAAGCACATGCTGTAATAAGAGCGCAGCACATACTGTAATAAGAGCGCAGCACATACTGTAATAATAGAGCAGCACATACTGTAATAATAGAGTAGCACATATTGTAATAAGAGCGCAGCACATGCTGTAATAAGAGCGCAGCACATACTGTAATAATAGAGCAGCACATACTGTAATAATAGAGCAGCACATGCTGTAATAAGAGCGCAGCACATACTGTAATAATAGAGCAGCACATACTGTAATAATAGAGCAGCACATACTGTAATAAGAGAGCAGCAGATGTTGTAATAAGAGAGCAGCACATACTGTGATAAGAGCGCAGCACATACTGTAATAAGAGCGCAGCACATACTGTAATAATAGAGCAGCACATACTGTAATAATAGAGCAGCACATACTGTAATAATAGAGCAGCACATGCTGTAATAAGAGCGCAGCACATACTGTAATAATAGAGCAGCACATACTGTAATAATAGAGCAGCACATACTGTAATAAGAGAGCAGCAGATGTTGTAATAAGAGAGCAGCACATACTGTGATAAGAGCGCAGCACATACTGTAATAAGAGCGCAGCACATACTGTAATAATAGAGCAGCAGATACTGTAATAATAGAGCAGCACATGCTGTAATAAGAGCGCAGCAAATACTGTAATAAGAGAGCAGCAAATACTATAATAATAGACCAGCACATGCTGTAATAATAGAGCAGCACATACTGTGATAAGAGCACAGCACATACTGTGATAAGAGCGCAGCACATACTGTAATAAGAGAGCAGCACATACTGTAATAAGAGCGCAGCACATACTGTGATAAGAGAGCAGCACATACTGTAATAAGAGCGCAGCACATACTGTAATAAGAGAGCAGCACATACTGTAATAAGAGCACAGATAAGAGTGCAGCACATACTGTAATAAGAGCGCAGCACATACTGTAATAAGAGCGCAGCACATGCTTTAATAAGAGAGCAGCATATACTGTGATAAGAGTGCAGCACATACTGTAATAATAGCGCAACACATGCTGTAATAAGAGAGCAGCACATACTGTAATAATAGCGCAACACATGCTGTAATATTAGAGCAGCACATACTGTAATAAGAGAGCAGCACATACTGTAATAAGAGCGCAGCACATGCTGTAATAATGTTACGCACACCAGTGCTAACAGGGGTATACCGGTGTATGAACAGAGAGGGAAGCGAAGCAAACGAACTCACAGACAGTATAACATAACATACACAGGAGGTGATGGAATAACTAATAAACACAAAGTGAACGGAGAAGCCCAAAGGCTCAGGAATTGGGTGTCTCCCTACTGTCAGGAATGCTCAGATGGAATAGAGCGGACAATGAAGCGATGTGTAGTGATTTAACATGTGGAGCACCTGAAATGATGTTGCTAAGAGCAACAGAAAAAACCCCAAAGGGTTACCAACGGGTGTGGGAATAAACTCCTTGGTCAGAGATAGAAATATAGACACAAGGAGAGTATCCACAATCCTAACCCCCACTTGCAGGGCACAGTTTCAGCTTACTGCCACTAAACTGACACCTGGACGCCCTGCACAGTGAGGGAGGATTAAGCAAGCAGGTCTGAGAGTACAGCCGCAAACCTGCTGGGTTCACAGAATAGCAAAAGAACCCCAGCAGGTCAAACAACTGACTCCAGTCTTACTGCTAGGTCCGGAATGGCAGAATGAAGTACCGAATCCCAAGGCCTATTCGCAGTAAGCAACAAGTAAATACAAAGTCACACAGCACTAGCTAACTCTCTGGAACTGACTAACAAACAAAGATTCAGCAGTATTTGCCTAGCCTGAGAGGATGGTTTATATAGCAGGTGCTGTCCACGCCCCACTCAGACCTCACAGACTGTGAGCACAAAACCAGCGCCGGATTCCCTGCCGTGCACAGAGCCTGTAACCACTACACAGTAAAAACCCGGACCGGAGTATCAGCTGCGCTCAGGTTACTTCGCTAACACTTGCCTCCCGGTTGCCATTGCGACGTGGCAGCACAGAGCAGGAGATCCTAACAGTACCCCCCCTCTGACGAGGGGTCAAAGAACCCCTACCACCGGGTTTATCGGGGGACTGCGAGAAGAAAGAGCGTATCAGTCTGGGGGCATGAAGATCACAACTGCGCACCCACGACCGCTCCTCCGGGCCATACCCCTTCCAGTGCACCAAAAATGACAGCCGACCCCGAACCATCTTGGAGTCAAGAACCCTTTCAACCACAAACTCCCTCTGACCCCGTATCAGAAGAGGAGAAGGTCTTCCACTGGAAGAAGGATTACTAACCGCCAGTTTTAAAAGGGAACAATGAAATGTTTTATTGATACCCAATGAACGGGGCAGATCTAACTGAAATGCCACCGGATTGATAACCCTGGTGATCTTATAAGGGCCGATGAACCGGGGGCCTAACTTATGAGATGGCTGTCTCAACTTCAAATTCTTGGTGGACAACCAGACGAAGTCTCCTAATTTGAAGCTGCAGGGTCTTCTCCGCTTATCAAAAACCCTTTTGGTCACTAATGACACAGACACAAGGGCTTTCTTCACTTTCCTCCAAATACCCCTAAGGACCGAAACAACAGAGGAACCACCAGGCGTGGAATCCTGGGGGTCAAAAGAATTGGCCTTAGGATGATGCCCATACACACAAAGAAAGGGAGAGATCCCTGTAGCAGAGTGAGCCGCGTTGTTATAGGCAAACTCCGCCATGGACAGATGAGCAACCCAGTCAGTATGACACTTGGAGACATAACACCTGAGGAACTGCTCCAAGGACTGCTTCACCCTCTCAGTCTGCCCATTAGACTGTGGATGGTAGCCTGCCGACAAGCTCACAGAAATCTGGAGATCAGAACAAAATGCCCTCCAGAATTTGGCCACAAACTGGGATCCACGGTCAGAGACCACATCAAGTGGCAACCCATGGAGGCGCACAACATGCTGCATAAATAACTCAGACAGGCGTCTGGCCGATGGCAACCCAACCAGTGGAACGAAATGCGCCATCTTCGAAAACCTGTCAACGACAACCCAAATGGCTGTCATCCCCGAGGATTTGGGCAAGTCCACCACAAAATCCATGGAAATGTGGGTCCATGGCTTAGACGGAATAGAGAGTGGATGTAATGGGCCGACAGGAACCCCTCTAGGAGTTTTATTTCGGGCACAAACGTCACATGCCCGAACCCACTGATCCACATCCCTAGCCACCGAGGGCCACCACACCGCCCTATACAGCAACTCCCGAGTTCTGGCAATACCCGGATGCCCTGACGACCTCTTGGCATGGAATTCCAGGAACACTCGCTGTCTTAACCTAGGAGGCACAAACAAGAGACCTACCGGAAGGTCTGGAGGAGCCTGCTCCTGTGCTCTAAGGACTAATGACAAGAGGTCCTGGGTAATGCCCACTTTAATACATGATGGGGACACAATGGGCAATGGCTCCTCGGTGGTCTCTTGAACTGGAGCAAAACTCCGCAAGAGCGCATCAGCCTTGATGTTTTTTGACCCAGGGCGATATGTTATCAAAAAATTAAAGCGAGCAAAAAACAAAGCCCATCGTGCCTGCCTGGCATTGAGCCGCTTCGCTGACTCTAAATATGCCAGATTCTTATGGTCGGTGAGAATTGAGACCACAAACTTAGCCCCCTCAAGCCAGTGTCTCCACTCCCCGAGTGCATCCTTTATAGCCAACAATTCCCGGTTACCCACATCATAATTCATCTCGGCAGACGAAAATTTACGGGAAAAGTAAGCACAGGGATGAAGGCGATTATCAGACACCCCCATCTGAGAGAGCACTGCCCCAATACCTATCTCAGAGGCATCCACTTCTACCACAAAAGGACGCTCTGGATCTGGGTGTCGCAGCACCTTGGCCGAGACAAATGCCCTTTTGAGATGGGCAAAGGCCGCTTTGGCCTCACAAGACCAGTGAGCAACATCCGCCCCTTTCTTAGTGAGTGCCACCAAGGGGGCCACTATAGACGAAAATCCAGCGATAAACCGTCTATAAAAATTTGCAAAGCCCAGAAAACGCTGAAGCGCCTTCAAACTAGTGGGCTGCACCCAATCCAGGACTGCCTGTACCTTAGAACCCTCCATTTGGAAACCTTCTGAGGAGATAATATACCCTAGAAATGCGATTTGCTGGACTTCAAACTCGCACTTCTCCAGCTTCGCCCCAAGCTGGTGGTCTCTGAGTTTCTGGAGGACTAAGCGTACATGCTTCCGATGTTCCTCCAGGGAATGAGAGAAGATTAGGATGTTATCTAGATAAACAACTAAGAATCTATCCAAATATTCCCTGAGCACATCGTTCATGAATTCCTGGAAGACTGCCGGGGCATTAGAGAGCCCAAAAGGCATCACCAAATATTCATAATGCCCTGAGTGGGTATTAAAGGCAGTCTTCCATTCATCCCCCTCTCTTATTCGGATTAGATTGTAAGCACTGCGTAGGTCAATCTTAGAAAAAATGGTGGCAGTACGAAGCTGGTCAAACAAAACCGAAATGAGAGGCAGTGGGTGCGAGTTTTTAATCGTGATACGGTTCAATTCCCTGAAGTCGATGCAGGGTCGCAACGAACCGTCCTTTTTACCCACGAAGAAGAACTCCGACCCAACTGGGGACTGTGAGGGTCTGATAAATCCCTTAGCCAAGTTCTCCTGAATGTACTCTGCCATAGCCTGAGTCTCAGGACGTGACAGGGAGTACAACCTGCTCTTGGGAAGCTTAGCATCCGGCAACAAATCAATGGCACAGTCATAGGGGCGATGGGGAGGCAGTACCTCCGCAACTTTTTTGGAGAACACATCTGCAAAATCTGCATAACATCCTGGCAATCCTGGCAAACTTAGCTGCGAGAGCCTGACTGGAAGGCTCAAGCAACTCCTGAAACAATCACTACCCCAACTAAGAATCTCCACAGAGACCCAGTCAAATTGAGGGTTATGGGCCCTTAACCAGGGTAACCCCAAAACCAATGGGGCAAAAGAACAGACAGTCACATATAAAGACAATTTTTCAGAGTGTGTGTGTCACAACTGAGGGCCTGAGCTGACGGGAGGCAGCCTCAGTTGTAGGGGCTGAGATGTAACGGAACCTGGGAGGTTGTATCAGACCCCTAGACATGTAAGTAACATGTAGAATAACTGCCCGAAGGCGTGACCACGACAACCAGGATAAAAGTCAATGATGTTTATTATGACAAACTCCGTAACACAGCAGCAGTAAAGGAAACATAAAAGTCAACAGAGGATAAATACAATTCCTGGGTACTACAGGGTGGCAAGGGCCACAGGCACTGGTAGAGTGAGACAGTTCTTATAATCTTCTAGTTGGAAAGTCCTTACCAGACCTGACTGTAGCAATGGAGAGAACCCAGGATCGTACCAGCTGGTGTTCCAGGAAAGGCTGGGTTGCTGAAGATAAAACGGCTGCTGTGGATACTGGCTGGAACCAGACTGTTGTTGGTACGGAGTGGATACTGGCTGGAACCAGTTAAATAATAAACGAACTTGAGAGCGATGAAATAATAATGAAGTTTGGAGTTTAAGAGCGGTGAAATAATAATACCGGTGGAGAGTGGTAAACTGCAGAAAGGACACCGGCCCTTTAAGAGAAGCTGTACACTGCTGGAAGCTGGGCTGGAAGCAGGTGATTGATGAAGTTTGGAGTTTGAGAGCGGTGAAATAATAATACCGGTGGAGAGTGGTAAACTGCAGAAAGGACACCGGCCCTTTAAGAGAAGCTGTACACTGCTGGAAGCTGGGCTGGAAGCAGGTGATTGTTGTAACTGGAAACAGGTGAGTCCAGAATGGATCGGAGAGTCAGGCTACACCGCAGATGGAATGCTGGTGCGGGTCTCTATAGCAGAAGTCTGGAGACAGGAGCTGGAACCTGGAAGACAACCACAGGAGAGAGACAAACTGGAACTAGGTTAGACAACCAAAGCACTGACGCCTTCCTTGCTCAGGCACAGCTTACTTATACCTGCAGCAAGGAAGGGGTTGGCTAGGCAATTATGCAAATCAACAATACAGACAGCAGATTGGTGGAAATGCTCAGATGACAAAATCCAAGATGGCTGCGCCCATGCAGACACTTGGAGGGAAGTTTGGTTTGTAATCCATGTGAGAATTGAAACAGTAATGGCGACGCCGGCCACAGGAGACAGGAGACGCCAGACTGACAAGCGCACATTTAACCACGCGGGCACAGCGGAGGCCGCGGCTGATGAAATCACCACTCTGACATTCTGCATGTGGAAACTCAGGAACAGCGGGATCCGGTCCTGGAACGCTGAGCCAGCCGTAGGAGGCATCTGAAGGGTAAGTAATGGCGTCCAGATACCCGGATCGTGACAGCACCCCCCCCTTTAGGAGTGGCCCCAGGACACTTCTTAGGCTTTAAAGGAAACTTTGCGTGGAAATTTCGGACCAAGGCAGGAGCATGGACGTCTGAGGCATTGGTCCAAGAGCGTTCTTCAGGACCATAGCCCTTCCAGTCAATGAGGTATTGTAACTGACCGTAACGGAAACGTGAGTCCAAAATCTTGGCCACCTCGTACTCGACTCCCCGTTGAGTCTGAACTTTGGGAGCTGGAGGAAGTGCGGAATGAAACCGATTCAGGATCAGCGGTTTCAACAAAGATACATGAAATGTCCTGGGTATTTTCAAGAAGGATGGTAACTGTAACCTGTAGGCAACAGGATTGATGACTTGTTCAATCTTGAAGGGTCCGATGTAGCGAGGTGCAAATTTCATGCTGGGAACTCTCAACCTCAAATTCTTCGTGGACAGCCACACACGATCACCCACCTTGAGAGCAGGAACCGCTCTACGCTTTCTATCGGCAAACTTCTTATACCTGAATGAGGCTTTAAGCAGGGCTGCGCGGACGTTCCTCCAGTTATTTGAAAACTGACGCAAGGTGACATCCACTGCTGGAACAGAAGTTGCGGGAAGCGGTTGGAATTCTGGGACTTTAGGGTGGAATCCATAATTAATGAAGAATGGTGTAGAAGAAGATGAGGAATGGTATTGATTGTTGTGGCTGAACTCGGCCCAAGGAAGGAGTTGAACCCAGTCATCTTGAGAGGAAGACACATATATACGGAGGAAGGACTCCAAGTCCTGATTCACCCTCTCGGTTTGACCATTGGTCTGAGGATGGTAAGCCGTGGAAAACTTTAACTTGACTTGGAGGGCTTGACACAAACTTCGCCAAAATTTGGCTACAAATTGTACTCCACGATCCGAGATGATCTCTTCAGGAAGACCGTGAAGTCGGAAGATCTCTTGTATAAACACTTGAGCCAACTTGGAAGCTGACGGAAGACCGGTGAGAGGGATGAAATGTGCCATCTTGGTGAACCGGTCAACTACCACCCAGATGGTATTAAACTTGTTGCAGATAGGTAGATTGGAAACAAAGTCCATCGACAAATGGGTCCAAGGTCGACGGGGAACAGATAATGGAACCAGTTGCCCCGCAGGCGACTGGCGGGAGACTTTGTGTTGGGCACACTTTGGGCAGGAGGCAATAAATTCCATAACGTCCTTCTTCAGAGTTGGCCACCAGTAGGACCTAGAAATAAATTCAAGGGTTTTCTGAATGCCTGTATGTCCAGCAAAACGGGAAGCATGGGCCCAATGCATGAGCTTCTTCTTTAGAACTGGCTTAACAAAACTTTTCCCTGGTGGAGGCGTAGAGTCCATCCCTACCGTGGAGAATGCCAACGGATTAATAATAGGATGCTTGTCTGCAGACTCGGACTCATTTTCTTGCTCCCATGAGCGGGAAAGGGCATCGGCCTTACGATTCTGAGAACCCGGACAGAACTGGAGTTTAAAGTCAAACATAGAGAAAAAAAGTGCCCATCTGGCCTGACGAGGATTCAGACATTGTGCGCCTTTGAGATATAAAAGATTTTTGTGGTCGGTAAGAATGGTGATTGAGTGGGAAGCTCCCTCCAACAGGTATCTCCACTCCTCCAGAGCGAGCTTGATGGCTAGCAACTCCTGATCGCCAATGGCATAGTTGCGCTCAGCTGGGGAGAACTTCCGGGAGAAGAAACTGCAAGGATGTAGATGTCCATCTTTGGCCCTCTGGGATAACACTGCTCCTACTCCAACGGAGGAGGCATCTACCTCTAAGATAAAAGGAAAGTCGGTGTCGGGCTGTTTCAGAACTGGTGCAGAGATGAACCGTTGCTTCAGAAGGTGAAAGGCCTGTGTAGCTTCCTCGGACCACTTGGACGGATTAGCACCTTTCTTGGTTAATGCAGTGATAGGCGCCACAATGGTGGAAAAGTCTCGTATAAATTTTCTATAATAATTGGCGAACCCTAAGAACCTCTGGACCCCTTTGAGGCTTAAGGGTATAGGCCAATTCTGGATTGCTTGGAGTTTCTCAGGATCCATCTCTAGTCCGGAACCGGACACAATGTAACCTAGAAACGGAATGGTTTTAACTTCAAACACACACTTCTCCAATTTACAATAGAGGTGATTGACACGGAGACGGGAAAGAACCTCTTTTACCCAGAAACGATGATCTTCGAGATTATTAGCAAAGATGAGGATGTCGTCTAGATAAACCACGACATGGCGGTACAAGATGTCCCTGAAAATCTCATTCACGAAGTGCTGGAAGACTGCTGGAGCATTGCTCAATCCGAAGGGCATGACGAGGTACTCATAATGTCCGTCACGGGTGTTAAAGGCGGTCTTCCACTCGTCACCCTCACGGATTCGGATGAGATTGTAGGCACCCCTCAAGTCCAGCTTTGTGAAAATAGTTGCACCACTAACTCTATCAAAGAGCTCGGTAATCAGGGGTAAAGGGTATCGGTTCTTGACGGTAATGTCGTTCAGACCTCTGTAGTCGATGCACGGACGCAGACCACCGTCTTTCTTCTTAACGAAGAAGAAGCCTGCGCCGGCTGGAGAAGAAGATGGTCGGATGAAACCCTTCGCCAGGTTCTCTTTGATGTACTCTTCCATGGAGTGTGTCTCAGGCAGAGACAACGGATAAGTTCGGCCTCGCGGTGGAACCTTCCCTGGAATGAGGTCGATTGGGCAGTCCCATTCTCTATGAGGAGGAAGGATATCAGCAGAGGCTTTACTGAACACGTCCGTGAAGTCTTGATATGGAGGAGGCGGAACATCAGATGACCTGGGGAAGGAAGAACAAACAGGAAGAACTTTGGCTAAACAAGTCTCAGCACAGGAGGGACCCCATGCCAGTATTTGCGTAGTCGTCCAGTCAATTGATGGGTTGTGGAGACGGAGCCATGGAAGGCCTAAAACCACTGGATGTGTGGCTCTTGGAATCACTAAAAAAGAAATATACTCAGAATGAAGAACTCCCACTCTCAGACGAACTGGAAGAGTCCTTAAGGAAATGACTGCGTCAAAAATCTTGCTGCCATCCACGGCAGTCAAAGAGATGGACGAGGACAGTCTCTCGGTGGGTAGGGACCACCGTTTAACATAAGCTTCGGTTATGAAATTCCCAGCTGCTCCGGAATCAAGGAGGGCAATGATGTTCCTGTAACGTTGAGCAATTTGGAGCGACACTGGGAGGTTACAGTCATGAGGAGATGGAGAGGAGATCATTACTCCTAGCCGGCCCTCTCCTTGGCGAGCTAGGATCTGGAGTTTCCCGGACGTTTGGGACAGGCATTGATAGTGTGCGACGGAGCTGCACAGTAGAGACAGAGAGACTCAGAGAGACGTCTTCGGCGCTCAGCGGGAGATAGACGGGAACGACTAATTTGCATAGGCTCATCCTTGGATGGAGATGGTTGACGAGGAGGAGGAGCAGAAGATTTAGGAGTAGATGATCTTCCTCGCTCGGTTGCTCTCTCTCTGAAACGTAGATCAACCTTCGTGCAAAGAGAAATTAGCTCATCCAACTTAGAGGGCAAGTCTCTGGTAGCTAACTCATCCTTGATGCGTTCTGATAAGCCATGCCAGAATGCAGCATACAGGGCCTCATCGTTCCATGCCAGTTCGGATGCCAGGATTTTAAACTGTATAAGATACTGTCCCACAGTACGTGTTCCCTGGCGTAAACGGAGAATCTCAGATGAAGCAGATGTTATCAGGCCTGGCTCGTCGAAGATGCGCCTGAATGTAGCTACAAAGTCAGTAGAAGGAGGATAGCAGGGGATCAGACTTCTCCCATAAAGGTGATGCCCAGTCAAGGGCTGAGCCACTGAGAAGGGAGATGATATAGGCAATTTTGGTACGGTCACTGAAGAAATTGCCAGGTAGAAGCTCAAAGTGGATTTCACATTGATTGAGAAATCCCCTGCAGAACCTTGGAGATCCATCAAATTTTGCTGGCGTTGGAAGATGAAGATGTGGACTGGAAATGGGTAAGGTGGGTGGAGTTACAGCTGGTGTTACTGTAGTGGACGCACCGGACGTGCCAGGTCCACGGAGGGTCGTTTGAATCCCATCCAGCCGTGTAGAGAGATCCTGGAGACAGCGGATGATGTGGCCCTGTGCAGCCTCCTGATGTTCAAGTCGGGCTGCCAGTTCTTGCATTGGCCTGGCCGCTTGATCCTGGTCTCCGGCTGGATTCATTAGGTCAGTGCTTACTGTCACAACTGAGGGCCTGAGCTGACGGGAGGCAGCCTCAGTTGTAGGGGCTGAGATGTAACGGAACCTGGGAGGTTGTATCAGACCCCTAGACATGTAAGTAACATGTAGAATAACTGCCCGAAGGCGTGACCACGACAACCAGGATAAAAGTCAATGATGTTTATTATGACAAACTCCGTAACACAGCAGCAGTAAAAGGAAACATAAAAGTCAACAGAGGATAAATACAATTCCTGGGTACTACAGGGTGGCAAGGGCCACAGGCACTGGTAGTGTGAGACAGTTCTTATAATCTTCTAGTTGGAAAGTCCTTACCAGGCCTGACTGTAGCAATGGAGAGAACCCAGGATCGTACCAGCTGATGTTCCAGGAAAGGCTGGGCTGCTGAAGGTAAAACGGCTGCTGTGGATACTGGCTGGAACCAGACTGTTGTTGGTACGGAGTGGATACTGGCTGGAACCAGTTAAATAATAAACGAACTTGAGAGCGATGAAATAATAATGAAGTTTGGAGTTTGAGAGCGGTGAAATAATAATACCGGTGGAGAGTGGTAAACTGCAGAAAAGGACACCGGCCCTTTAAGAGAAGCTATACACTGCTGGAAGCTGGGCTGGAAGCAGGTGATTGTTTGAGAGCGGTGAAATAATAATACCGGTGGAGAGTGGTAAACTGCAGAAAGGACACCGGCCCTTTAAGAGAAGCTGTACACTGCTGGAAGCTGGGCTGGAAGCAGGTGATTGTTGTAGCTGGAAACAGGTGAGTCCAGAATGGATCGGAGAGTCAGGCTACACCGCAGATGGAATGCTGGTGCGGGTCTCTATAGCAGAAGTCTGGAGACAGGAGCTGGAACCTGGAAGACAACCACAGGAGAGAGACAAACTGGAACTAGGTTAGACAACCAAAGCACTGACGCCTTCCTTGCTCAGGCACAGCATACTTATACCTGCAGCAAGGAAGGGGTTGGCTAGGCAATTATGCAAATCAACAATACAGACAGCAGATTGGTGGAAATAATCAGATGACAAAATCCAAGATGGCTGCGCCCATGCAGACACTTGGAGGGAAGTTTGGTTTGTAATCCATGTGAGAATTGAAACAGTAATGGCGACGCCGGCCACAGGAGACAGGAGACGCCAGACTGACAAGCGCACATTTAACCACGCGGGCACAGCGGAGGCCGCGGCTGATGAAATCACCACTCTGACATTCTGCATGTGGAAACTCAGGAACAGCGGGATCCGGTCCTGGAACGCTGAGCCAGCCTTAGGAGGCATCTGAAGGGTAAGTAATGGCGTCCAGATACCCGGATCGTGACAGGGGTATATTTACAAAGATTCGTGTTTTGTCCGTTTTGAAGGGTGTTTGAACTCGAATGGTATCGGATGCATTTTACTGCAACTTTTTGAATCCTGATACGATCATTCACTAAGCTGCCGAGTTTTGCACAATCATTTTTTCCGATGTCGATGTGATTCGTAATATCAGGCAGTGTTTTACGGGAGTGATGAGTAAAACACTGCCTGACAAAACACAAGGAATCCCGGCCGAATCTGTGAGATCCGTGTAGGGCTTCATTGTGTACCTTAAAAAGTTGATAAAAGTCTTAAAAAATCTGAAAAAAATTGCGTGGGGTCCCCCTCGGGCTCTTTGAGCCGGTCCTGGTTGAAAAAATATGGGGAAAAAATGACAGGGGTTCCCCCATATTTAATCAACCAGCACCGGGCTCTGCGCCTGGTCCTGGTTCCAAAAATACGGGGGACAAAAAGAGTAGGGGTCCCCCGTATTTTTGAAACCAGCACCGGGCTCCACTAACCAGGTACATAATGCCACAGTCGGGGGACACTTTTATACTGGTCCCTGCAGCCCTGGCATTACATACCCAACTAGTCACCCCTGGCCGGGGTACCCTGGAGGAGTGGGAACCCCTTAAATCAAGGGGTCCCCCCCTCCAGCCACCCAAGGGCCAGGGGTGAAGCCCGAGGCTGTCCCCCCCATCCAAGGGCGGCGGATGGGGGGCTGATAGCCTTGTGTGAAATTGTGAATATTGTTTTTAGTAGCAGTACTACAAGTTCAAGCAAGCCTCCCCCGCAAGCTGGTACTTGGAGAACCACAAGTACCAGCATGCGGTAGAAAACCGGGCCCGCTGGTACCTGTAGTACTACTACTAAAAAAATACCCCAATAAAAACAGGACACACACACCGTGACAGTACAACTTTATTACATACATGCACACCAACATACACACATACTGTACTTACCTATGTTCCCACGAGGCTCGGTCCTCTCCTCCATGTAGAATCCTAGGGGTACCTGTGAAAAAAATTATACTCACATAATCCAGTGAAGAATCCGACTTTTGAATAATCCACGTACTTGCAAAAAAATAAAACGGAAACCAGACCGCATTATATCCCCAGCTAGTGGAGCCCGGTGCTGGTTTCAAAAATACGGGGGACCCCTACGCTTTTTGTCCCCTGAATTTTTGGGACCAGGCGCAGAGCCCGGTGCTGGTTGATTAAATATGGGGGAACCCCTGTCATTTTTCCCCCCATATTTTTTCAACCAGGACCGGCTCAAAGAGCCCGAGGCTGGTCATGCTTAGGAGGGGGGACCCCACGCAATTTTTTTTACAGATTTTACACTAAACAGACCCTTTCCCATAGATCCGTGCACAGATCTCACTGATCCGTGCATGGTTATCCAAACTCGACTGGAAAAAGCAGGTCTATTTTTTTGCTGCTTTTTAATGATTCGAAAAAAACCAGACCCGCACTTGAGCACTCAGAAACTAACACCCAAATACGAATGAATAGTGAATGCCCGTATTGTATGAAGCCGCGTTTGACCGATGGTCTATTCATTCGTATTTCGGAACTTTGCAAATCAAACCATTACGAATAGTCCAAACACTGCCGAGATTGCTGCTTAGTGAATTCCCGGATTGGGACTTAGAAAAAAAAACACAAATCGGCCAAACTCGGATTTTTAGTAAATACTGGCCATGGTCTTGCTTCCACGAGTATACCTATACCGAAAATACCTCCCACTGCTGGCTATTTGGCGTACAAGTTCAGAGTCTATGGGTATCCTATCAGCTCTGTGTGAAAAGGTAATTGTCTGGTTATTCCACGTCACTTCCCAATTTCCCGGTTTTCGGTAATTGGAAATATTAAAACATAGTAAGGATCTGTCTACATGATACTGGTGGAGCTTCAAACTAGGGGGCCTAGAAATATTGAATTTCTTGTCCACCGGTCTCCCTCCCCGTAATTCGAGTACCTCATCTATTGCTAAGGGGTATGGTACTAATCCTGACTTGCTCTGACCTTGAGGTACCTGTGAGCACACCCAGCATTCTGTCTGGTTTAAGACCTTACCCACTAGTGAGTGGTAATCACTCAACGGATGACGGTCCATGTCGATATTAAGGTTGGACTGTCATCTCTGGATGCACCCATCCTCAACTATATTCTCACAATTCCTACAAATGCAATTGTTAGGCGCCGAGGATCCGCCCGTCAGTGCGGCCCGGCGCCTAGCAACTAGGGACGCCGCAGGCAGACAGCCGCCGGCTCCCTAGCAACGCTAGACGCCGGGCGCACGGAGCCGCTCAGACCCTAGCAACGGGGACGCCACGCTCGGACCGCGTTCCCCATTGCTGGGTCTTAATTAATCAGTTCAAGTGTATCCTGGCCGTACAGCATGCAGCTGCACGGCATGATTATGTGATTACCCTGTCTGGATCTTGATTGGAGGGCTCCCAAATTTAAGCACTCTCAGGACTTCTCACAGACGCCGGTGATAGCTTCCTGTTTGCTGAGTCTGTTACAGAGAGTTTCCAGTCCTGCTCAATCCGGTTGTTCCTGTCCTCAGTGGTCCTGTACTCGGAAGTTGTCATCTATTCCTGGAGTCCGACCGAGCACCTTTAACATCCTGTGGTGTTCGTGAGTCGCGGCGTAGCCGTGTGTTGCGGCTTGACCGCTTACTGTTTATTATTTAGTTTCATTGTGTTCCGGAGCTTTTGCGGAGGATTCCGCTCCCACAAATCCACTCTGGTATCCAGCGGTGCTGGATAGGAGTAACGGATCAGTGGATCTTTGGTTGTCCTTTTCCCTGGCGGTTTGTCCGCACATACTTTTGGTTTAAGTTAGTTAGCTTGTAGCCCCTGGCCTGGTTGCTTAGTCAGAGGGCCCCTTGTTATCACCCTGTCTCGGATTTCCCTTTGTCTCCCATTAAGACCTGAGGGGGCATCGGGGTTGGGCAGACATAATCCGCCCTTCAAACGCGGCTGCCATGGGCTCAAGCAACCATAGTCTCGCAGGGGATTTCTGATAACACGGGCGAGACAACGGAGTTAGGGCGCCAGGGGTTACTAGGCTTTCCTGCTCCCGTAACCAGCATATCTTTCCAGTACTCAGACCTCTGCCATAAGATCTCCTCTGGTCTGGAGTACGGGAATCATAACAGCAATATTCATTAGACAATAACCCCTCACAGTGCCTCCGAGCTCCTTGACTACCAGAGCGCTTACTGATGCCAGCCTTTACTAGAGTGATGTGCTGCTCCTGAGATCCTACAAATTCATACTCGTCATTAGAACCCATTCCAGATCCCTGCTCGACCTCTCTCGGACCCTCACCAAAACAAACTGTCCTTATCAAAACCAGAATTACTAACAGAACCCGAAACGCAGTCTCTTGTGATCGATCCATTTCGTTAGGGGAAAGGAGGAAAATAAGAAGGAGAAAAGAAAGGAAAAATGCAGGGGGAGGTGAAAAAAGAAAGTGGTACAACAACCGTTCTAGCTCTTGTTACTCTCTGTGCTCAGACGCCCTTCAACAGTCCTGCCTCTCAACTTTCCCGGAACAAACACCCTAGTGTCTCTTAGCTTTGCTCTTTGAACCCACAGTTCACTTTGCTCTCCGCTTTGCTCTTTGAACACACAGTTACCAAACCACACAAACTTGATGAAACTGCACGAGTTCTCTCCGGGTCAGCGACCTTCTTGCAGTGGGACGAGTGGATCCAAGTCTCTCTTTCGGCAACCTTCAATGCTGTTGTGCTGGTTAACAAGACTTGATATGGTCCTTCCCACCTGTATATGAGGCAACCTGAGCGTAAGAAATTTAGAATCATCACATAATCCCCAGGCTCAATGTCATGACAATTACTGTTCAGTAAGTCAGGAATCACCAGCTTTAAATTTCTTTGTTGATTTCTCAGCTGCTCGCTCATCCCAACCAAATATTTCACAGTCACTTCATTATTACATTTCAAATCATCCTGGGGGTCTATCATTACATGAGGTTGTCGACCAAAAAGAATTTCAAAGGGTGATAGGTTAAGGGGAGACCTGGGAGTGGTTCTGATGCTGTACAACACTAGTGGCAAAGCTTCTGGCCACAACAATCCAGTTTCAGCCATTAATTTGCTCAGCTTGTTCTTAATAGTGCTATTCACTCTCTCCACCTTTGCACTCGCCTGTGGACGGTACGGAGTATGCAGCTTGCTATTAATTCCAATCAGCTTGCACATGACCTGAAAGACTTCACCTGTAAAATGGGTACCCCTATCACTTTCAATTATTCTAGGGATACCATATCTACACACAAATTCCTGCACAATTTTCTTTGCAGTGAACGTAGCAGTATTTGTGGCAGCAGGGAACACTTCTACCCAGTTGGAAAATACATCAATACAAACTAACACATATTTTAAATTCCTACAGGGTGGTAACTGTATGAAATCGATTTGTATTACCTGAAAAGGTCCATCTGTCGGAGGGATATGGGATGGCTCTGTTGGTATTGACTTTCCAATATTCTTCCTCAAGCAAGTAAAGCATGTCATTACTCTCTTACCTGCATGAGAAGAGAATCCTGGCGCACACCAGTAGGCTCTCACCAGCTTACACATACCCTCTTTGCCCAGATGAGTCAGACCGTGTGCCGCCTCAGCTAGACTTGGAAGATATGCTCTGGGGGCCACTGGCTTACCGTGTCCACCTGTCCACAGTCCTGAGGACTCCTGGCCATACCCCCTTTGACCTCCAGACCGCCCTTTCCTGTAATGAACACAAATCTTGCATTTCAATGTGTTTAACTGTTGTGTATTATCAGTTGTGTGAAGTAAACCGTCTGTGGAAAGTGAAAAGAGAGGGGAAATAATAAAAAGAAAATTTGTCAGATTTGCGTTCACCATCAGGCTGTCACACCATCATGCATATCGGTGTCTATGCACAGTCTCCCTTCACCAGTATTCTCATTCTCCACCCTTTGTGCATGGCCAGGCACACTGATACTGGTGTCCCTATGCTGGTGAGATATACTGGATTTGGGCAGAGCTCTGAAAGACCGAGTAGGCATGTGGCGTTTGAACTGTAATCCTGTCGGTGAATGTAAGAGATGAAGAGGAAACTTTGAAGACAAATCATAGAGTTTAGTAACAGATAATTTTGTAGAGGCAAAGAAGATTTTACAAAATTTGACATCTGGATTGGGCACTACGGGGAATGATTCTCTACTCAGTCTGCTCCCCTTAAATCTTGAGGAAGTCCCAAGGCATTGTGGGACGAAACGCATTGATACCGCACTCCTGAAAACATATACTGGTGTACCATCACGGGAAGCTGAAAGCCACCGATCACCGTCCACTACCCACCCTGCTATTACATCTATCCGGGAGAATGTGGTGAACTTCTGCAGCCACAGGCAATCCAGCACCGCAGCTATCTGGCCGATCAGAAAATATCGGAGCCCGCAGTGAGCGCAACTTGGCTGAGAGTCTGCAGTTCCACCCATCAGGATATCCCATCCCGGCGTACATCACACGGGGCGGTGACTGCCTCACCACCGGGTGAAAAAAGGGACGGATACGTCATCCTAGCAGGGAGAATCAGTGGTAACTATAAATACTGCTTTCAGTTTCACACTGAACTGTTTCTATCACAGCCGGAACGCCGGCATACAAAGTAGAGATGAGCGGGTTCGGTTTCTCTGAATCCGAACCCGCCAGAACTTCATGTTTTTTTTCACGGGTCCGAGCGACTCGGATCTTCCCGCCTTGCTCGGTTAACCCGAGCGCGCCCGAACGTCATCATGACGCTGTCGGATTCTCGCGAGGCTCGGATTCTATCGCGAGACTCGGATTCTATATAAGGAGCCGCGCGTCGCCGCCATTTTCACACGTGCATTGAGATTGATAGGGAGAGGACGTGGCTGGCGTCCTCTCCATTTAGATTATAAGAGACTGAGAGAGATTTACTGGAGCTGACTAGGAGGAGTACTGTTACTGTAGAAGTGTAGAGACTGAGTGGAGAGAGTTTACTAGTGAGGACAGTGCAGTTTACTTTATAATCCGTTCTCTGCCTGAAAAAAGCGATACACAGCACACAGTGACTCAGTCACATACCATATCTGTGTGCACTGCTCAGGCTCAGGCCAGTGTGCTGCATCATCTATTATCTATATATAATATTATATATATCTGTCTGACTGCTCAGCTCACACAGCTTATAATTGTGGGGGAGACTGGGGAGCACTACTGCAGTGCCAGTTATAGGTTATAGCAGGAGCCAGGAGTACATAATATATTATATAGTGAGTGACCACCAGACACACAGTGCAGTTTATTTAATATATCCGTTCTCTGCCTGAAAAAAGCGATACACACAGTGACTCAGTCAGTCACATACCATATCTGTGTGCACTGCTCAGGCTCAGGCCAGTGTGCTGCATCATCTATATATATTATATATCTGTCTGACTGCTCAGCTCACACAGCTTATAATTGTGGGGGAGACTGGGGAGCACTACTGCAGTGCCAGTTATAGGTTATAGCAGGAGCCAGGAGTACATAATATTATATTAAAATTAAACAGTGCACACTTTTGCTGCAGGAGTGCCACTGCCAGTGTGACTAGTGACCAGTGACCTGACCACCAGTATATAATATTAGTAGTATACTATCTCTTTATCAACCAGTCTATATTAGCAGCAGACACAGTACAGTGCGGTAGTTCACGGCTGTGGCTACCTCTGTGTCGGCACTCGGCAGCCCGTCCATAATTGTATATACCAGTGACCTAACCGTGGTTTTTTTTTCTTTCTTTATACATACATACTAGTTACGAGTATACTATCTCTTTATCAACCAGTCTATATATTAGCAGCAGACACAGTACAGTGCGGTAGTTCACGGCTGTGGCTACCTCTGTGTCGGCACTCGGCAGCCCGTCCATAATTGTATATACCACCTAACTGTGGTTTTTTTTTCTTTCTTTATACATACATACTAGTTACGAGTATACTATCTCTTTATCAACCAGTCTATATTAGCAGCAGACACAGTACAGTGCGGTAGTTCACGGCTGTGGCTACCTCTGTGTCGGCACTCGGCAGCCCGTCCATAATTGTATATACCACCTAACCGTGGTTTTTTTTTCTTTCTTTATACATACATACTAGTTACGAGTATACTATCTCTTTATCAACCAGTCTATATTAGCAGCAGACACAGTACAGTGCGGTAGTTCACGGCTGTGGCTACCTCTGTGTCGGCACTCGGCAGCCCGTCCATAATTGTATATACCACCTAACCGTGGTTTTTTTTTCTTTCTTTATACATACATACTAGTTACGAGTATACTATCTCTTTATCAACCAGTCTATATATTAGCAGCAGACACAGTACAGTGCGGTAGTTCACGGCTGTGGCTACCTCTGTGTCGGCACTCGGCAGCCCGTCCATAATTGTATATACCACCTAACCGTGGTTTTTTTTTCTTTCTTTATACATACATACTAGTTACGAGTATACTATCTCTTTATCAACCAGTCTCTATATTAGCAGCAGACACAGTACAGTGCGGTAGTTCACGGCTGTGGCTACCTCTGTGTCGGCACTCGGCAGCCCGTCCATAATTGTATATACCACCTAACCGTGGTTTTTTTTTCTTTCTTTATACATACATACTAGTTACGAGTATACTATCTCTTTATCAACCAGTCTATATATTAGCAGCAGACACAGTACAGTGCGGTAGTTCACGGCTGTGGCTACCTCTGTGTCGGCACTCGGCAGCCCGTCCATAATTGTATATACCACCTAACCGTGGTTTTTTTTTCTTTCTTTATACATACATACATACTAGTTACGAGTATACTATCTCTTTATCAACCAGTCTATATATTAGCAGCAGACACAGTACAGTGCGGTAGTTCACGGCTGTGGCTACCTCTGTGTCGGCACTCGGCAGCCCGTCCATAATTGTATATACCACCTAACCGTGGTTTTTTTTTCTTTCTTTATACATACATACTAGTTACGAGTATACTATCTCTTTATCAACCAGTCTATATATTAGCAGCAGACACAGTACAGTGCGGTAGTTCACGGCTGTGGCTACCTCTGTGTCGGCACTCGGCAGCCCGTCCATAATTGTATATACCACCTAACCGTGGTTTTTTTTTCTTTCTTTATACATACATACTAGTTACGAGTATACTATCTCTTTATCAACCAGTCTATATATTAGCAGCAGACACAGTACAGTGCGGTAGTTCACGGCTGTGGCTACCTCTGTGTCGGCACTCGGCAGCCCGTCCATAATTGTATACTAGTATCCAATCCATCCATCTCCATTGTTTACCTGAGGTGCCTTTTAGTTGTGCCTATTAAAATATGGAGAACAAAAATGTTGAGGTTCCAAAATTAGGGAAAGATCAAGATCCACTTCCACCTCGTGCTGAAGCTGCTGCCACTAGTCATGGCCGAGACGATGAAATGCCAGCAACGTCGTCTGCCAAGGCCGATGCCCAATGTCATAGTACAGAGCATGTCAAATCCAAAACACCAAATATCAGTAAAAAGCCTCTTTTTTTCTTTGCGTCATGTGCTGTTTGGGGAGGGTTTTTTGGAAGGGACATCCTGCGTGACACTGCAGTGCCACTCCTAGATGGGCCCGGTGTTTGTGTCGGCCACTAGGGTCGCTAATCTTACTCACACAGCTACCTCATTGCGCCTCTTTTTTTCTTTGCGTCATGTGCTGTTTGGGGAGGGTTTTTTGGAAGGGACATCCTGCGTGACACTGCAGTGCCACTCCTAGATGGGCCCGGTGTTTGTGTCGGCCACTAGGGTCGCTAATCTTACTCACACAGCTACCTCATTGCGCCTCTTTTTTTCTTTGCGTCATGTGCTGTTTGGGGAGGGTTTTTTGGAAGGGCCATCCTGCGTGACACTGCAGTGCCACTCCTAGATGGGCCCGGTGTTTGTGTCGGCCACTAGGGTCGCTAATCTTACTCACACAGCTACCTCATTGCGCCTCTTTTTTTCTTTGCGTCATGTGCTGTTTGGGGAGGGTTTTTTGGAAGGGACATCCTGCGTGACACTGCAGTGCCACTCCTAGATGGGCCCGGTGTTTGTGTCGGCCACTAGGGTCGCTTATCTTACTCACACAGCGACCTCGGTGCAAATTTTAGGACTAAAAATAATATTGTGAGGTGTGAGGTATTCAGAATAGACTGAAAATGAGTGTAAATTATGGTTTTTGAGGTTAATAATACTTTGGGATCAAAATGACCCCCAAATTCTATGATTTAAGCTGTTTTTTTGTGTTTTTTGAAAAAAACACCCGAATCCAAAACACACCCGAATCCGACAAAAAAAATTTGGTGAGGTTTTGCCAAAACGCGTTCGAACCCAAAACACGGCCGCGGAACCGAACCCAAAACCAAAACACAAAACCCGAAAAATTTCAGGCGCTCATCTCTAAACAAAGTAGCAATTCCGTGTGTGGACCCAGTATCAAAGACTGTTGAGATATTTGCGGACGTCTCCCGATCTCATCACTGATTTATACAGAGCCACTCTTATAATATATATTTTTTTCTTTATATTTTTATATATATAATTTAATACTGCTTATATCTATTAAAGTAAAAAAAACAGTAACACGCAGCGCAATGTTTTAAATATCTATGTATGTACCTCTATGCCTAAGACTCTAACTAAGGCCCTCATTCCGGGTTGTTCGCTCGTTATTTTTCTTCGCATCGCAGCGATTTTCCGCAAACTGCGCATGCGCAATGTTCGCACCGAGCCTGCGCCAAGTAAATTTGCTAAGAAGTTTAGTATTTTTCTCACGGCTTAACAAAGATTTTTCATCGTTCTGGTGATCGTAGTGTGATTGACAGGAAGTGGGTGTTTCTGGGCGGAAACTGGACGTTTTATGGGAGTGTGCGGAAAAACGCTGCCGTTTCTGGGGAAAACGCGGGAGTGGCTGGAGAAACGGGGGAGTGTCTGGGCGAACGCTGGGTGTGTTTGTGACGTCAAACCAGGAACGAAAAGGACTGAACTGATCGCAGTGGCAGAGTAAGTATCGAGCTACTCGGAAACTGCAAAGAAATTTCTGATCGCTATTCTATTCGCTATTTTGTGAATCTTTCGTTCACTATTCTGCAAAGCTAAGATTCACTCCCAGTAGGCGGCAGCTTAGTGTGTGCAAAGCAGCTAGCGAGCGAACAACTCGGAATGAGGGCCCAAGTCTTGAAAACATACGCTGCAGTGTGTTGAATTTTTTTTTTATATACATATTCATTTGTGAGATATTTTTTATTAGCGCCAGGAGGGTGGAATTGGCATACCACCAATAGACAAGCTCTCTTTATCCTTTCCATATAGCTCTACTGGGACTATCCCAGCCATCAATCCAGTGTCCTGTCCATTCTAAGTTCATAGGGAACCCGGTATCTTTGAGATAATTTCCTCTACCTGTGATGGACATGTATCTAGAACAGTGAAATGCAACATTAGTCTTCGTGGGTATCCAACATACTTTGTGCTTCATGGGCGGGAGCACGCTATATGTATACCATCTCTAACAAAACTCCTGTTAAGTTACTTAGAGGTCACTTCTGCTAGAGAGAGAAGCAGAAGTTTAGAGGCCTCCTCCTAACCCCAGTAAGTTCTGTCAAAAGGGTAAAGTTGCATTTATTCTGTTCTTCCCATTAACCGAATCTGTGTTTTCTATATGGCTCGTGATTCCTTACTATATGTCCCTTGATCCCGTCTATGTGTTTAATAACGTGGCTTGTTTTCTCTGTCTAGGGGTCTATATTGACTATGTGCTCTACTACTCTTACAATTTCTGGCAAAATGCCCTTCCTTCCTACAAGTGTAACATATTCTAGGTCTTTTCTTACTATCCGTGTTTTGGGGTTTAGGTTGATGAGACTTTGGTGTAAGAGCCTGTATACTTTCAATCCTCAGCCTCTCCTCCTGCAGTTCTCTACGCCTAGCAATATTCTTATGGTGTTCAATCGCTCACTCTCTAAGACAAGCTTCTGTGGCCCCTCTCCAATCAGGCAAAAATGTTTGTACCCTGTCCCTTACTGTCTTATTGAGTCCATCCATTAGCACAGAGACAGCCACTTCCCTATAATTCACATCGTTCCCTGTATCTGATACCCCAATGTATCTATCCATTATTTGCAGGGCCCGATGGAAATATTCAGATGTCATTTCATTTTCCCTCTGTTTTATGGAGAAAATTTTTCTCCACTTAACATTAATGGGGAAACACAACTCTAGTTGTCTATTAATTCGTTCTAAGTTCTCCTGATTGTGTTTGTCAGTCATAAGACTATCCGACTCTAGTCTACAATCAGTGGTACATTTTTGGGTGTCAATATTAGGGGGTAGGCACGCTTTCAAAAATATCTGCCAGTGTTTGTTTGTCGGTTCACACACATTACCCAGATCTCTGATAAATTTCTGACATCTGGCTAAATGCTTCCGAGGGTCGGGGAATTCTGAAATGATTGATCGCAGCTCATCTCTGGGCCACGGGCAATGCATTGCATTATTCCTGGTGAGGATTATTCCCTGACTATCGGTTCCCCCATTGGGAGTTACTATTTCCAAGACAGGGTGTAATTCTCCCATTACGTTCCTAATCTGTTTACTGTGAGGTGTTGTTGTCTCTGTACAATGAACTGTCTCAAACTTACCGGTAGCTGTGACCTCACCAGTTCTTTCATTGGGGAATACTGTTTCTGCTCTACCTGGTTGGACAGGCCCCACCTGAGTTTCCTGCAAAGTGACTGCTTGGAGGAGAGCTGGATTTTGGCTGGATCCTTCATCTTCTTGTGACCTATAACCTTGAAAAGACTTCAAAACAAGATACATCTTGCAAAAATTAGGGTTAATACATTGTTTTTGCATACTACTATCATTTACGGATATACCATTGATTGTAGCCATCTCTTCCCCTTCGACCTGTGTCGACAATGGTGTGTTTGTGTTCTCATTCCCGTTAGGTTTTGAACCTGTTTTGCGAATTTGTTCTCTTTGCATATCCCCCTCCTGTTGCTATAATTTTAAACAATCATTATGTCTAATCCTTTGTTTTCTGGATTTAAGAAGACATATTTTACTGCTTACATTCTGCAGTACCTCTGGTTCAAAGCTGCCCACCCTAGGGAATGGTTCCCTATAATTGTTAGTCATACATACCCATTCAGACAAAAAGCCTTCCGTGTCTGAACCATATTTCCCACACATAACAAACCTCGCTGACCCCTTGGGCCGCGGCTCTTCAACCTGAACCCTGGTTACAAAACGTCCACCGCTTGTGCAATTGGATCCCATCGTGGACTTTTTCCTTTTACGCAATCCCCAATGCACAATACGAATAGACGGTGAAAGTTCTTAGAGCGCTTTCACCCACTCACGCCCACGTTGGCCAGTACTACCATACACTGTTGGTAGCGGATCGCAATGTACCCAACTTATGGCCCTATCTGACCTATATTTACTGGAAGTTTTTAGGAATAACTTACCCTTTCCAGTAAAGTATCGGCCGTTGGAGATTTTCCTGAGAGAGACCTGAGAAAACTCCCTATGCACTTTGATATACACAAATCATGCTTGCGTATGCTCTATACAGCGCTAATGATACCGCGATTTTACGCAAAAGCTCGTAAAAAGGAAGTCAAGTTGCGCTGTCTATCGCACCCACGAACGTGCGGTCCAATCGCACAGCATATAGGTACTTGTTACTTATCTGTCGTACGACCACGGGTCGTTGTACAAACTGGGACCCTCAGTCCAGAGCGTAATACCAAAAAAAACCTTTTAACTTCAATACTTCGCAATACAATGCACTATCACGCTCCTCTACAAATCACCTCACGATTTGCGTATTAAACCTTATACTAACGTGAGTCAGCCTTCTCATGCCACCAAGCCTCCACTCACTTGATGTACTGAACGACGGGATCCCGAATTACGGGGTTTGAATTTCACTCACTCCTACGTTCGCTCACTCAGGTATACTTTGTTTTTCTGTACAGAAAATTAGGATTCATTCACGTTGGCAGCTTTACCCCCAGAAGCAATTAAAAAAAAAATATTTATACTAAATTTTGTTTTTAAACTAATTTTTTTTTTTTTAGAAACCGGTTAGTTTTGTGCTATTGTAGCGTGGCTACTGTCCCACCTTTAAACTAAACGAACTATTGTGTAATTTGTACTTAGCGCCCGTACTCTTACGCAATTTGCGTAAACACGCGACCGTGCGTGTCTCTTACGCCGTGTGTGCAGTTCCGTACTTTGTCCGAGACACGTGTACAAAACCGTACGTCCGCAATAGCACAAATCATACAATTCTATAAATGTGAGCAATAAAACTACTATTGCCCACTAAACACAATCCACACTTGTTCCGTTTTAACCCTCTTACTACTGGGCCAGAACTGCGTTTTGTAATTTTACTCTTATTTCCTGAAATACTTATTTTATTTTTAACTATATAGCAACAAATATCTCCGGTTTCACACAAGTCTAAATGAATCTAGCAATCTGAATGTTATGGCAACAATGTGAGGATATACAAAGAGTCTGGGTGCCGTGTACGCTTTTGGCACCAAAAAAAAATCATAGATTTTAAATAGCTTTTTTCCTGTTTACCTTACGAGTTCTACCAGCATCTCTACAAACCATACAGAGCAGACGCCATCTAATCAGCAATCAAGTAGGGTTTTCAGTGCATCCATCGACCAGGAAAAGGATACGTAGGATACTTTCTGTCCACCCTTTGCTGATAGATTAAGTCTGCTGTGACCTGTTAGGTAGTAAGTATGTGGAAAACTGGACGGAGCCCCCAATTCATAATGCTGATTTATCTACAGCAGTGATTTTCAACCTTTTTTTACTCGCGGCACACCAAACAATATTTTAAAATTGCCAAGGCACACCATCAGTAAAAAAAAAGATCCACACATACATTGGCCTACACAGAAAAAACAATCACATTGCTCCCCACATAAATCATGTTGCTCCCTACATAAATCCTATTAATCCCCATATAAATCAATCACATTGCTCCCCACATAAATCCATAAATCCTTATTCTCCCCACATAAATCCTATTGCACCCCACAGGAGAAATAACATAACAACTATTTGCCCCTACTGTCCTCCCTGTCCCTCAGTGGCGGGGGTTATTCATAGTGGAGTTCTGCGAATACTGAGCAGCGGGTGGTCGGGCATGTGTGGATGTGGGTGTGCAAAGAAAGCTGTGTATGCAGGCAGGAACTGGAAGATGCATATTGCAGGCGGGTGGGCTGGCTGGGTGGCGAGACGCGGCAGCCGTGACCTATGATATCACACCGCTGCATGTTCAAGGCATAGGTCACGGCCGGAGCATGACTGATCCTTTAATAAGAGCCTGGGCCAACAGTTCACTCTGAAGGTGCAGGAAGCTGCTCTGGCTCCGCGGCACACCTTGCAACTGGTCGCGGCATACTAGTGTGCCACGGCACACTGGTTGAAAAAGCCTGATCTACTGGAATAAAAGCTATACAGGTTGAGTCTCCCTTATCCAAAATGCTTGGGACCAGAGGCATTTTGGATATCGGATTTTTCCGTATTTTGGAATAATTGCATCCTATAATGAGATATCATGGCGATGGGATCCAAGTCTAAGCACACAATTCATTTATGTTTCATATACACCTTATACACACAGCCTGAAGGTCATTTAATACAATATTTTTAATAACTCTGTCTATTAAACAAAGTTTGTGTACATTGAGCCATTAGAAAACAAAGTTTCACTGTCTCACTCTCCGTCAAAAAATTCCGTATTTCGGAATATTCCGTATTTCGGAATATATGGATATGGGATACTCAACCTGTACCTTAAACACACCTTAAATATACTTTACCATGGAGCCGCTGCAGCCGCTATACTTAATGCACACTCTACGTACTTTGTACGCTATTAGCGTACAAAGTCCCGTACTGTGTACGGACTTTGCATACAAACGCCGCGCTGACGGTACAAAGTACTCACAGCGCGTACACACCCAGAGATACACCGTGAACCCTTAACAGCTATGCAATGCAATGATAATACACTTTAAACCTTAGCAGGGCAATGAAGACACGACACCAGATTGTAATTAAACCGCTGGGTTCCGAAACCACAGCGTATTATTGCTGAAAGGGGGTTACAATACAAACAATACAATACAATATAACAGAGTAAATGGCTACATTCAATGGTACATACGTGATTGGATTGGTCGCGCTACCCGGTCCGGTCCTCGGTCATCTAATAGATAACTTTGTGAGTCTTGTGTCAGGGATGGTCATTTACAGTACAGGAGAGGTCATAGGTCGGTTTGAATAGGTAGGCGATGTCTGTTCCAACTGCTCTTGTGGGTGGTCTCCTCTGGATTCCCGCCGCATACATAATGTACAGTAAATACAGTTTATATCTATATTCTGCTCCTGCACATAACTATTTGCAGGAACATGCGATCTTCCTCAAACCAACACCGGAATGTTACCCTTAAAATACCCTTCAGCTGGATACCAAACACCATCTTATAACCTTGTTCTGTCCCCTCCTATTCTGTAAAGGTGAATCCCTTTGTTCTGTTACCATTTAAACTGCTGTAACTTACTGATGTGGTGCAGAGAGACTATGTGTACATTGTGCACTATTTGGATTAAATATGTAATGTGTTTTGATAGCTTTCCATGCGTTCACAAACTCTACCGTAAATACCCATACCACGCGCTAATGCACAGGACCGTGGGAGCGACCATACGCAAATTGCGAATATGTGCACGCATGGCAGAACAAGTACACACGCGGAGGCCATCTGTGTGTAGTTTGTACGTGATGTGTGTACTGCAAGATTTTTCGACTTTGACACCAGGACGTAAACGGACCGAGCTGATCGCAATCTAGGAGTAGGTCTGGAGCTACTCAGAAACTGCAGAGAAATATTTAATAGCAGAACTGCTAATCTTTCGTTCGCTATTCTGCTAAGCTAAGATACACTCCCAGAGGGCGGCGGCCTAGCGTTTGAAATGCTGCTAAAAGCAGCTAGCGAGCGAACAACTCGGAATGAGGGCCAATAACAACAACCACAAGTCCCTTACAGTGTTGTTGTGTTGTGCTGCATCAGACCAGTGTGGTAGTGTCCTGTCCATCAGTCATTACAGTCATTCCTGTGCTGCATATAGTCTTATATAACTCCCAAAAAATAATGGAGAACAAAAATGTTGAGGATAAAATAGGGAAATATCAAGAAGAACCACTTCCTCCTAGTGCTGAAGCTGCTGCCACTAGCCATGACATAGACGATGAAATACCATCAACGTCGTCTGCTAAGGCCGATGCCCAATGTCATAGTAGAGGGCATGTAAAATCCAAAAAGCCAAAGTTCAGTAAAAAGACCCAAAAAAAAGACATTTTAATCGTCTGAGGAGAAATGTAAACTTGCCAATATGCCATTTACGACACGGAGTGGCAAGGAACGGCTGAGGCCCTGCCCTATGTTCATGGCTAGTGGTTCAGATTAACATGACAATGGAAGCACTCATCCTCTCGCTAGAAAAATTAAAATAGTTAAGCTGGAAAGAGCAGTGAAAAGAACTGTGCGTTCTGAGATGGTATCACAAATCCCTAAGGAGAGTCCAAGTGTGTCGGCGTTTGCGATGCCTGACCTTCCCAACACTGGACGGGTAGAGGTGGCTCCTTCCACCATTTGCACGCCCGCTGTAAGTGCTGGAAGGAGCACCCATATTCCAGTTCCTGATATTGAAATTGAAGATGTCACTGTTGAAGTACACCAGGATGAGGATATGGGTGTTGCTGGCGCTGAGGAGGAAGTTGACGATGAGGATTCTGATGGTGAGGTGGTTTGTTTAAGTGAGGCACCCGGGGAGACATCTGTTGTCCGTGGGATGAAGAAGCCCTTTGTGATGCCTGGGCAGACTATCAAAAAAGCCACCTCTTCGGTGTGGAATTATTTCTCCACAAATCCGGACCACAGGTGTCAAGCCATCTGTTACCTCTGTCAATCTGTAATAAGTAGGGGTAAGGATGTTAACCACCTTGGAACATCCTCCCTTATACGTCACCTGCTGCGAATTCATCAGAAGTCAGTGTCAAGTTGTGAAACTTTGGGTAAGAGCGTAAGCAGTGCTCCTGCAAGCCACACCACCAACTCCTTCAACGTCAACTTCCTCCTCAGTCAGGAACGTCAGTAGTCCTGCAGGCCATGTCACTGTCAAGACTGAAGAGTCCTCTCCTAACCGGGATTCCTCCATAGGATCCTTGAGTGGTACGCATGTTGCTGCCGCTGCTGTTGTTGCTGCTGGGAGTCGATCGTCATCCCAGAGGGGAAGTTGGAAGATCACTTGTACTACTTCCAGTAACCAATTGACTGTCCAACAGTCCTTTGTGAGGAAGATGAATTATGACAGCAGTCATCCTTTTGCAAAGCGGATAACTGAGGCCTTGACAACTATGTTGGTGTTAGACGTGCGTCCGGTATCAAATCCCATCTAGGTTCCACTTCTCTAGGCAGGCGATACCGAGAATGTACATAGATGTCAGAAAAAGATTCACCAGTGTCCTACAAAATGCGTTTGTTTCCAGTGTCCAGTTAACCATGGACATGTGGACAAGTGGAACAGGGCGGACTAAGGACTATATGACTGCAACAGCCCACTGTGTAGATGTATGGCCTCCCGCAGCAACAACAGCAGCGGCGGCACCAGTAGCAGCATCTCACAAACGCCAAATCGTTCCTAGGCAGGCTACGCTATGTATCACTGCTTTCCATAAGAGGCACACAGCTGACAACCCCTTACGTAAACTGAGGAACATCATCGCAGAATGGCTTACCCCAATTGGACACTCCTGGGGATTTGTGATATCGGACAACGCCACCAATATTGTGCGTGCATTACATCTGGGCAAATTCCAGCACGTCCCATGTTTTGCACATACAATTAATTTGGTGGTGCAGAATTTTTTGAAAAATGATAGGGGTGTGCAGCAGATGCTGTCGGTGGCCCGAAAAATTGTGGCCACTTTCGGCATTCAGCCACTTCGTGCTGAAGACTGGAGCACCAGCAAACACTCCTGAACCTGCCCCGCCATCAACTGAAGCAAGAGGTGGTAACGAGGTGGAATTCAACACTCTATATACTTCAGAGGATGGAGGAGCAGCAAAAGGCCATTCAAGCCTATACATCCACCTACGATATAGGCAAAGGAGGGGGAATGCACCTGACTCAAGCGCAGTGGAGAATGATTTCCGTCTTGTGCAAGGTTCTGCAACCCTTTGAACTTGCCACGTGTGAAGTCAGTTCAGACACTGCCAGCTTGACTCAGGTCATTCCCCTCATCAGGCTTTTGCAGAAGCAGCTGGAGAAATTGAAGGAGGAGCTAAGACGGAGCGATTCCGCAAAGTATGTGGAACTTGTGGATGGAGTCCTACTTTGGCTTTGCCAGGATTCACGGGTGGTCAATCTGTTGAAATCAGAGCACTACATTTTGGCCACTGTGCTCGATCCTAGGTTTAAAGCCTACGTTGTATCTCTCTTTTCGGCAGACACAAGTGTGCAGAGGTGCAAAGACCTGCTGGTTAGTAAATTGTCAACTCAAGCAGAACGTGACCCGTCAACAGCTCGTCCTTTAATTTCTACCGCCACTGGAGCTGCAAGGAAAAGGATAAGATTTCCGAGCCCACCCACTGGCGGTGATGCAGGGCAGTCTGGAGCGAGTGCTGACATCTGGTCCGGACTGAAGGACCTGCCAACGATTACTGACATGTCTACTGTCACTACATATGATTCTGTCACCATTGAAAGAATGGTGGAGGATTATATGAGTGACAGCATCCAAGTAGGCATGTCAGACAGTCTGTATGTATACTGGCAGGAAAAAGAGCCAATTTGGATGCCCTTGCACAAACTTGCTTTATTTTACCTAAGTTGCCCCCCCTCCAGTGTGTACTCCGAAAGAGTGTTTAGTGCAGCTGGTAACCTTGTCAGCGATCGGCGTAGGAGGTTACTTCCACTAAATGTGGAGAAGATGATGTTCATCAAAATTAATTATAAATCCCTCTGGGAAGACCTTTACCAGCAATTGCCTCCAGAAAGTACACAGGGACCTGTGATGGTGGATTCCAGTGGGGACGAATTAATACTCAGTGAGGAGGATGTACACACTGAAAGGGGTGAGGAATCGGAGGAGGAGGATGAGGTGGACATCTTGCCTTTGTAGAGCCAGTTTGTGCAAGGAGAGATTGATTGCTTCTTTTTTTGGTGGGGACCCAAACCAACCAGTCATATCAGTCACAGTCGTGGGGCAGACCCTGTCACTGAAATTATTGGTTTGTTAAAGTGTGCATGTCCTGTTTATACAACATAAGGGTGGGTGGGAGGGCCCAAGGACAATTCCATCTTGCACCTCTTTTTCTTCTTTGCATCATGTGCTGTTTGGGAACTAGTTTTTGAATAGTGCCATCCTGCCTGACACTGCAGTGCCACTCCTAGATGGGCCAGGTGTTTGTGTCGGCCACTTGTGTCGCTTAGCTTAGTCATACAGTCACCTTGGTGCAACTTTTAGGCCTAAAAACAATATTGTGAGGTGTTCAGAATAGACTGGAAATGAGTGGAAATGAATGTGATTGAGGTTAATAATACCGTAGGAGCAAAATTACCCCCAAATTCTGTAATTTTAGCCGTTTTTATGTTTTTTTTCAAAAATCATCCAGATCCAAAACCAAAACACGAAAGTGGAATTAGAACCAAAACACAAAACACGAAAAGTGCCCGCCGCACATCTCTAGATAGAACCAAACTGGGTGATAACAGACAGACATAGAGGTAGGAACTAGGAAGGCCCTGCTCATCAGCTTACAATCTATAGGGAAATAGGCATGGATACACAAGGATAGATGCTACCTATTGCATAATTGTACACCAGATTGCAGAGGCTCTTGGTGGGCTGTATGATATGGTCACACAGTGATGGGGTCAGTAGGATTGGAAAGTGAAGAGAGGGAAAGTACAAGGGGGTACCCAAAAGAAACAGGAATTCATCAATTTATTATGTACATTATGAAATTTCAGTCACCCTCAGAGTCCTCTACACTTGAATCAATACATTTATCCAAACGTTGTTTCCATTGCTCAAAACATTTTTCTCATACATCCTAGAGGATGCTGGGGTCCACTTCAGTACCATGGGGTATAGACGGTTCTGCAGGAGCCATGGGCACTTTAAGACTTTTCAAGGGTGTGAACTGGCTCCTCCCTCTATGCCCCTCCTCCAGACCTCAGTTTGGAAAATGTGCCCAGGCAGACTGGATGCACTCCAGGGGAGCTCTACTGAGTTTCTCTGAAAAGACTTTTATGTTAGGTTTTTTATTTTCAGGGAGATCTGCTGGCAACAGACACCCTGCTTCGTGGGACTGAGGGGGCAGAAGTAGGAACCAACTTCCTAAAGAGTTTCATGGCTCTGCTTCTGGCTGATAGGACACCATTAGCTCCTGAAGGGAACTGAACGCTAGCCGTATCTAGATGCTCACTCCCACAGCACGCCGTCACCCCCCTCACAGAGCCAGAAGTCAGAACACAGGTGACTGTTGGAAGAAAGAATCTTTAATCAAAGTGACGGCTAAAGGTACCGCGCGGCTGGTGGGAGCGCAGCGCGCCATGCTGCCCACACATACACAGGCACTGCAGGGTGCACGGCGCGGGGGGCGCCCTGGGCAGCATGTAACCTACCAAACTGGCTAGAATAAGGGGCATAAGTTGCTGAGGCACAGTCCTACCCCGCCAGTATAAATATCTGTATCAAAGAAGCTGTGGAGAAACGCGCCATTACGGGGGCGGGGCTTCCTCCTCAGTCAGCCAGCACACTGCTCAGTGCCATTTTCTTTCTCCTCATACTGCAGAGACAACGCTCTCCACTGCTGAGTACAAATATCAGGGTGACAAACAGGGGGGGCACAGTGAAATTTGGTGCTATATATGGTGTGATAATATCATTATAAAAGCGCTGCAGGTCTGTGGGCATTTTGTGTTTCACAGACATTTGGTTACTGGCGCTGGGTTGTGAACTGGCAAATCCTATCTGTGTCCTTCTGACAGATTTTACTGAGGGTCTGTCCCCTATAAACCCCGGAGTGTCTGTGGTGTGGTTGTGCACGAGTGTGACATGTCTGAGGCAGGGAGCTCTTCCCCTGAGGGAGCCATTTTAGGGACACAGAGTTGTAATGTGGTGGCGCTGCCGGCACACCACGAGCCTGAATGGGTGAAAGAATTACGTGATAGTGTGAATCATATCAGTAAGAGATTGGATAAGTCTGAGTCTTATGCAGAAAACTGGAGAAAATCAGTGGAAGATGTGATTTTTCATGGTTCTGCCTTTTCATCCGCAGGCGACCCCTCTGGGTCACATAAGAGACCTTTTGCAAAAATTGTACATACTAATACCGACACAGACTCTGATCCCTGTGTCGACGATACTGATTCCAGATCCCAAATTGGCAAAAAGCATTCAATACATGATTGTTGCTATAAAGGAAGTTTTGGAAGTTACGGAAGCCCCTCCTGTACCTCAGGAGAAGGCTTATTTCTATAAAGAAAAGAAAATTAATGTAACTTTCCCTCCTTCTCACGAGCTAAATACTCTTTTTGAGGGAGTTTGGGTAAACCCTGAAAAGAAATTTCAGATTCCCAAAAGGATTCAGGTTGCTTATCCTTTCCCAGCAGAGGACAGGAAAAGATGGGAGTCACCCCCTGTATTAGACAGTGCCCTGTCAAGGTTAACTAAAAAGGTGATTCTCCCTGCACCTGGGACGGCTTCACTACAGGAGCCGGCAGACCGCAAAATGGAGACTACGTTAAAATCTATTTATGTGGCCAATGGTACGCTGCTCAGGCCCACCATAGCTTGCGCGTGGGTGAGTAGTGCTATTGAAAAATGGTCAGATAACTTGTCATCGGAAATTGACACAATAGATAGAGACGAGATACTCCTAACGTTAGGTCATATCAAAGACGCTGCCACATACATGCTAGAAGCTATGAAGGATATTGGACTCTTGGGTTCAGCAGCCGCTACCATGGCAGTATCGGCTCGGAGGGCGTTGTGGATTAGCCAGTGGAATGCTGATGCAGATTCCAAAAGAAATATGGAGGCTCTCCCGTATAAAGGTGAGGCCTTGTTTGGAGATGGACTGGATGCGTTAGTCTCGGCGGCTACCGCAGGTAAGTCGACATTCTTGCCTTATGCTCCTGCACCGGCGAAAAAGACACATCACTCTCAGAAGCAGTCCTTTCGGCCCAACACATACAAAAAGGCCAAAGGTTCCCCCTTCTTTGCAGGTAGAGGGAGGGGAAGAGGAAAGAAATCTGCAGCATCTCCAGGATCCCAGGAGCAGAAGTCAACCCCTGCTTCTGCCAAATCTGCAGCATGACGCTGGGGCTCCCTTGCGGGAGTCCGTTCGGGTGGGAGCACGTCTGAGGCTTTTCAGTCAGATCTGGATTCAATCTGGCCTGGACCCATGGGTCTTACAGATAGTGTCCCATGGGTACAGACTGGAGTTTCAAGACATCCCCCCATGCCGATTTTTCAAATCGACCTTGCCAGCTTCTCTTCCAGAAAAAGAGGCAGTAACAATGGCAATTCAAAAATTATGTCAGGATCAGGTCATTGTCCTGGTACCCTTGTCACAGCAAGGAGAAGGTTTTTGGTCAAGCCTCTTCGTAGTTCCGAAGCCGGACGGCTCAGTCAGACCAATTTTAAACCTGAAAAATCTGAATCTCTACCTGAAAAGGTTCAAGTTCAAGATGGAATCTCTGAGGGAAGTGATTTCCAGTCTGGAGGAGGGGGACTTCATGGTGTCAGTAGACATAAAGGATGCTTACTTGCATGTTCCCATTTATCCTCCTCACCAAGCTTATCTGAGTTTCGCAGCACAGGATTGCCATTACCAGTTCCACACGTTGCCATTCGGACTCTCCACGGCACCGAGGGTATTCACAAGGTGATGGCGGAAATGATGGTCCTCCTTCATCAAAAAGGAGTCAATATAATTCCTTATCTGGACGATCTCCTGATAAAAGCGAGATCCAGGGAACAGTTGGTGCAGAACATCGCACTCTCCCTATCAGTACTCCAACAACACGGTTGGATCATGAATTTTCCAAAGTCGCAGTTGGAACCGATGACAAGATTGTCCTTTTTGGGGATGATACTGGATACAGAAGTTCAGAGAGTATAACTTCCAGTAGAAAAGGCTCTGGAAATCCAGAGAATGGTCAAACAAATTTTGAAACCAACAAGAGTGTCGATCCATCAATGCATTCGGTTGTTGGGGAAGATGGTAGCAGCCTACGAGGCCATACAGTTTGGCCGATTCCGTGCCAGAGTATTCCAGTGGGACCTGTTGGACAAGTGGTCTGGATCCCACCTACACATGCACCGGAAGATAATCCTGTCCTCCAAAGCCAGGATTTTGCTCCTGTGGTGGCTACACAGTTTTCACCTACTAGAGGGATGCAGGTTTGGGATTCAGGACTGGGTCCTGGTAACCACGGATGCAAGTCTCTGAGGTTGGGGAGCAGTCACACAGGGGGAAAGCTTCCAAGGAAAATGGTCAAGTCAGGAAGCCTGCCTTCACATAAACGTTCTGGAATTGAGAGCCATCTACAACGGCCTTCTACAAGCGGTACATCTTCTTCAAGATCAACCCGTGCAGATCCAGTCGGACAATGTAACAGCAGTCGCGTACATAAACCGGCAAGGCGGAACTAAAAACAGAGCGGCAATGGCAGAGGTGACAAAGATCCTCCTCTGGGCAGAAAGACATGCAAGAGCTCTATCAGCAATTTTCATTCCGGGAGTGGACAACTGGGAAGCAGACTTCCTCAGCAGACACGATCTCCATCCAGGAGAGTGGGGCCTCCACCAAGAAGTCTTCGCAGAGGTGGAAAGTCTTTGGGGAGTTCATCAAGTAGACATGATGGCATCTTGTCTCAACCAGAAGCTTCAGAGATATTGTTCCAGGTTGAGAGACCCTCAAGCAATAGCAGTGGATGCACTGGTGACCCAGTGGGTGTTTCGGTCGGTATATGTCTTCCCTACACTTCCACTGATTCCAAAAGTTCTAAAAATCATAAGAAGAACAAGAGTTCGAGCAATCTTCATTGCCCCAGACTGGCCAAGGAGGGCTTGGTATCCAGATCTTCAGGAGTTGCTCACAGAAGATCTCGGCCTCTTCCTCATCGTGAGGACAGGCTACAGCAGAGGCCGTGCGTGTATCAAGACTTACCGCGGCTACGTTTGACGGCATGGCTGTTGAGCGCCGGATCCTAGCCCGAAAGGGTATTCCCAAGGAAGTCATCCCCACTCTTATTCAGGCCAGGAAAGGAGTAACGTCTAAACATTACCACCGTATTTGGAGAAAATATGTGTCTTGGTGTAATCCAAGAAGGCTCCTACGGAAGAGTTTGAGTTGGGACGTTTTCTCCATTTTCTGCAGGCTGGTGTGGATGCGGGCCTTAGACTGGGTTTAATCAAGGTCCAGATTTCGGCCGTATCAGTTTTCTTTCAAAAACAATTGGCTTCCCAGAAGTTCAGACGTTCGTGAAAGGGGTTCTGCACAACCAGCCTCCATTTGTGCCTCCTGTGGCACCATGGAACCTTAATGTGGTGTTGCAGTTCCTTCAATCGAGTTGGTTTGAACCTCTACAGGAGATAGAGTTGAAGTTTCTCACTTGGAAAGTGGTGATGTTTTGGCCTTGGCATCCACAAGGCAGTGTCTGCGTTGGGGGCCTTGTCTCACAAGAGCCCTTACCTGATCTTCCATGAAGATAGGGCAGAATTAAGAACTCGTCAACAATTTCTTCCAAATGTGGTTTCGTCTTTCCACATAAACCAACCTATTGTGGTGCCAGTAGCTACTGACACTTTCACTGACTCAAAGTCTCTTGATGTGGTTAGAGCTTTGAGGATTTATGTCGCAAGAACAGCTCGGATAAGGAAAACGGAGGCTCTGTTTGTCCTGTATGCTCCCAACAAGATTGGTTGTCCTGCTTCTAAGCAGACTATTGCGTGCTGGATCAGAGGAACGATTCAGCACGCTCATTCCACGGCACGATTGCCGGTACCGAAGTCGGTAAATGCCCATTCTACTAGAATGGTGGGCTCATCCTGGGTGGCTGCCCGGGGCGTCTCGGCTTTACAACTTTGCCGAGCAGCTACTTGGTCAGGGCAAACACGTTTGCTAAGTTTTACAAGTTTGACACCTTGGCCGATGAGGACCTCAAGTTTGGTCAATCGGTGCTGCAGGGTCATCCGCACTCTCCTGCCCGTACTGGATCTTTGGTATAACCCCATGGTACTGAAGTGGACCCCAGCATCCTCTAGGACGTATGAGAAAACAGGATTTTAATACCTACCGGTAAATCCTTTTCTCCTAGTCCGTAGAGGATGCTGGGCACCCGACCCAGTGCGTATTTTACCTGCAGTGGTTAGTTTTGTAGTTACACTAATGTTGTTTTACGGTTATTTCAGCATGTTGCTGCAATTGTTCATGCCCGTTGGCGTGTGTTATGTTGAATGCCATGTTGTGCGGCATGGTTGAGGTGTGAGCTGGTATGAATCTCACCATTAAATGAAAGTAAATCCTTTCCTCGAAATGTCCGTCTCCCTGGGCACAGTTCCTATACTGAGGTCTGGAGGAGGGGCATAGAGGGAGGAGCCAGTCCACACCCTTGAAAAGTCTTAAAGTGCCCACGGCTCCTGCGGAACCGTCTATACCCCATGGTACTGAAGTGGACCCCAGCATCCTCTATGGACTAGGAGAAAATAATTTACCGGTAGGTATTAAAAATAAGAATTTACTTACCGATAATTCTATTTCTCGTAGTCCGTAGTGGATGCTGGGGACTCCGTAAGGACCATGGGGAATAGCGGCTCCGCAGGAGACTGGGCACATCTAAAGAAAGCTTTAGGACTATCTGGTGTCCACTGGCTCCTCCCCCTATGACCCTCCTCCAAGCCTCAGTTAGGATACTGTGCCCGGACGAGCGTACACAATAAGGAAGGATCTTGAATCCCGGGTAAGACTCATACCAGCCACACCAATCACACCGTACAACTTGTGATCTGAACCCAGTTAACAGCATGATAACAGAGGAGCCTCTAGAAAAGATGGCTCACTACAGCAATAACCCGATTTTTTGGTAACAATAACTATGTACCAGTATTGCAGACAATCCGCACTTGGGATGGGCGCCCAGCATCCACTACGGACTACGAGAAATAGAATTATCGGTAAGTATATTCTTATTTTCTCTAACGTCCTAAGTGGATGCTGGGGACTCCGTAAGGACCATGGGGATTATACCAAAGCTCCCAAACGGGCGGGAGAGTGCGGATGACTCTGCAGCACCAAATGAGAGAACTCCAGGTCCTCCTCAGCCAGGGTATCAAATTTGTAGAATTTTACAAACGTATTTGCTCCTGACCAAGTAGCTGCTCGGCAAAGTTGTAAAGCCGAGACCCCTCGGGCAGCCGCCCAAGATGAGCCCACCTTCCTTGTGGAGTGGGCATTTACAGATTTTTGGCTGTGGCAGGCCTGCCACCGAATGTGCAAGCTGAATAGTACTACAAATCCAACGAGCAATAGTCTGCTTAGAAGCAGGAGCACCCAGCTTGTTGGGTGCATACAGGATAAACAGCGAGTCAGTTTTCCTGACTCCAGCCGTCCTGGAAACATATATTTTCAGGGCCCTGACAACGTCTAGCAACTTGGAGTCCTCCAAGTCCCTAGTAGCCGCAGGCACCACAATAGGTTGGTTCAGGTGAAACGCTGAAACCACCTTAGGGAGAAACTGAGGACGAGTCCTCAATTCCGCCCTGTCCAAATGGAAAATCAGATAAGGGCTTTTACAGGATAAAGCCGCCAATTCTGACACGCGCCTGGCCCAGGCCAGGGCCAACAGCATGACCACTTTCCATGTGAGATATTTTAACTCCATAGATTTAAGTGGTTCAAACCAATGTGACTTTTGGAACCCAAAAACTACATTGAGATCCCAAAGTGCCACTGAAGGCACAAAAGGAGGCTGTATATGCAGTACCCCTTTTACAAACGTCTGAACTTCAGGGACTGAAGCTAGTTCTTTTTGGAAGAAAATTGACAGGGCCGAAATTTGAACCTTAATGGACCCCAATTTCAGGCCCATAGACACTCCTATTTGCAGGAAATGTAGGAATCGACCCAGTTGAATTTCCTCCGTCGGGCCTTACTGGCCTCGCACCACGCAACATATTTTCGCCAAATGCGGTGATAATGTTTTGCGGTTACATCCTTCTTGGCTTTGATCAGGATAGGGATGACTTCATCCGGAATGCCTTTTTTCCTTCAGGATCCGGCGTTCAACCGCCATGCCGTCAAACGCAGCCGCGGTAAGTCTTGGAACAGACAGGGTCCTTGCTGGAGCAGGTCCCTTCTTAGAGGTAGAGGCCACGGATCCTCCGTGAGCATCTCTTGAAGTTCCGGTTACCAAGTCCTTCTTGGCCAATCCGGAGCCACGAATATAGTGCTTACTCCTCTCCATCTTATCATTCTCAGTACCTTGGGTATGAGAGGCAGAGGAGGGAACACATACACTGACTGGTACACCCACGGTGTTACCAGAGCGTCTACAGCTATTGCCTGAGGGTCCCTCGACCTGGCGCAATACCTGTCGAGTTTTTCCCAACGGTTTATAATCATGTGGAAGACTTCTGGGTGAAGTCCCCACTCTCCCGGGTGGAGGTCGTGCTGAGGAAGTCTGCTTCCCAGTTGTCCACTCCCGGAATGAATACTGCTGACAGTGCTATCACATGATTTTCCGCCCAGCGAAGAATCCTTGCAGCTTCTGCCATTGCCCTCCTGCTTCTTGTGCCACCCTGTCTGTTTACGTGGGTGACTGCCGTGATGTTGTCCGACTGGATCAACACCGGCTGACCTTGAAGCAGAGGTCTTGCTAAGCTTAGAGCATTGTAAATGGCCCTTAGCTTCAGGATATTTATGTGAAGTGATGTCTCCAGACTTGACCATAAGCCCTGGATATTCCTTCCCTGTGTGACTGCTCCCCAGCCTCGCAGGCTGGCATCCGTGGTCACCAGGACCCAGTCCTGAATGCCGAATCTGCGGCCCTCTAGAAGATGAGCACTCTGCAACCACCACAGGAGGGACACCCTTGTCCTTGGTGAAAGGGTTATCCGCTGATGCATCTGAAGATGCGACCCGGACCATTTGTCCAGCAGGTCCCACTGGAAAGTTCTTGCGTGGAATCTGCCGAATGGGATTGCTTCGTAGGAAGCCACCATTTTACCCAGAACCCTTGTGCATTGATGCACTGAGACTTGGCTCGGTTTTAGGAGGTTCCTGACTAGCTCGAATAACTCCCTGGCTTTTTCCTCCGGGAGAAAAACCTTTTTCTGGACTGTGTCCAGGATCATCCCTAGGAACAGAAGACAAGTCGTCGGAACCAGCTGCGATTTTGGAATATTGAGAATCCAATCGTGCTGCCGCAACACTACCTGAGATAGTGCTACACCGACCTCCAACTGTTCCCTGGATCTTACCCTTATCAGGGAATCGTCCAAGTAAAGGATAACTAAAATTCCCTTCCTTCGAAGGAATATCATCATTTCGGCCATTACCTTGGTAAAGACCCGGGGTGCCGTGGACCATCCATACGGCAGCGTCTGAACTGATAGTGACAGTTCTGTACCATAAACCTGAGGTACCCTTGATGAGAAGGGTAAATTTTGACATGAAGGTAAGCATCCTTGATGTCCCGAGACATCATGTAGTCCCCTTCTTCCAGGTTCGCAATCACTGCTCTGAGTGACTCAATCTTGAATTTGAACCTCTGTATGTAAGTGTTCAAAGATTTTAGATTTAGAATCGGTCTCACGAGCCGTCCGGCTTCGGTACCACAACAGTGTGGAATAATACCCCGTTCCCTGTTGCAGGAGGGGTACCTTGATTATCACCTGCTGGGAATACAGCTTGTGAATGGCTTCCAAAACTGTCTCCCTGTCAGAAGGAGACATCGGTAAAGCCGACTTTAGGAAAACGGCGAGGGGGAGACGTCTCGAATTCTAATTTGTACCCCTGAGATATCACCTGAAGGATCCAGGGGTCTACTTGCGAGTGAGCCCACTGCGCGCTGAAATTCATTGAGACGGGCCCCCCACCGTGCCTGATTCTGCTTGTAAAGCCCCAGCGTCATACTGAGGGCTTGGCAGAGGCGGGAGAGGGTTTCTGTTCCTGGGAACTGGCTGATTTCTGCAGCCTTTTTCCTCTCCCTCTGTCACGGGGCAGAAATGAGGAACCTTTTGCCCGCTTGTCCACGAAAAGACTGCGCCTGATAATACGGCGTCTTCTCATGTTGAGAGGCGACCTGGGGTACAAACGTGGATTTCCCAGCTGTTGCCGTGGCCACCAGGTCTGAAAGACCGACCCCAAATAACTCCTCCCTTTAATAAGGCAATACTTCCAAATGCCGTTTGGAATACGCATCACCTGACCACTGACGTGTCCATAACCCTCTACTGGTAGAAATGGACAACGCACTTAGACTTGATGCCAGTCGGCAAATATTCCGCTGTGCATCACGCATATATAGAAATGCATCTTTTAAATGCTCTATAGGCAAAAATATACTGTCCCTATCTAGGGTATCAATATTTTCAGTCAGGGAATCCGACCACGCCAACCCAGCACTGCACATCCAGGCTGAGGCGATTGCTGGTCGCAGTATAACACCAGTATGTGTGTAAATACATTTTAGGATACCCTCCTGCTTTCTATCAGCAGGATCCTTAAGGGCGGCCATCTCAGGAGAGGGTAGAGCCCTTACAAGCGTGTGAGCGCTTTATCCACCCTAGGGGGTGTTTCCCAACGCACCCTAACCTCTGGCGGGAAAGGATATAATACCATTAACATTTTAGAAATTATCAGTTGTTATCGGGGGAAAACCACGCATCATCACACACCTCATTTAATTTCTCAGATTCAGGAAAACTACAGGTAGTTTTTCCTCACCGAACATAATACCCCTTTTTGGTGGTACTCGTATTATCAGAAATGTGTAAAACATTTTTCATTGCCTCAATCATGTAACGTGTGGCCCTACTGGAAGTCACATTTGTCTCTTCACCGTCGACACTGGAGTCAGTATCCGTGTCGGCGTCTATATCTGCCATCTGAGGTAACGGGCGCTTTAGAGCCCCTGACGGCCTATGAGACGTCTGGACAGGCACAAGCTGAGTAGCCGGCTGTCTCATGTCAACCACTGTCTTTTATACAGAGCTGACACTGTCACGTAATTCCTTCCAACAGTTCATCCACTCAGGTGTCGACCCCCTAGGGGGTGACATCACTATTACAGGCAATGCTCCGTCTCCACATCATTTTTCTCCTCATACATGTCGACACAAACGTACCGACATACAGCACACACACAGGGAATGCTCTGATAGAGGACAGGACCCCACTAGCCCTTTGGGGAGACAGAGGGAGAGTTTGCCAGCACACACCAGAGCGCTATATATATATACAGGGATAACCTTATATAAGTGTTTTTCCCCTTATAGCTGCTGTATCTTTTAATACTGCGCGTAATTAGTGCCCCCCCTCTCTTTTTTAACCCTTTCTGTAGTGTAGTGACTGCAGGGGAGAGACAGGGAGCTTCCCTCCAACGGAGCTGTGAGGGAAAATGGTGCCAGTGTGCTGAGGAGATAGGCTCCGCCCCCTTATCGGCGGCCTTATCTCCCGTTTTTCTATGTATTCTGGCAGGGGTTAAATGCATCCATATAGCCCAGGAGCTATATGTGATGCATTTTTTGCCATCCAAGGTGTTTTTTATTGCGTCTCAGGGCGCCCCCCCCCAGCGCCCTGCACCCTCAGTGACCGGAGTGTGAAGTGTGCTGAGAGCAATGGCGCACAGCTGCAGTGCTGTGCGCTACCTTGTTGAAGACAGGACGTCTTCTGCCGCCGATTTTCCGGACCTCTTCTGCCTTCTGGCTCTGTAAGGGGGCCGGCGGCGCGGCTCTGGGACCCATCCAGGCTGGGCCTGTGATCGTCCCTCTGGAGCTAATGTCCAGTAGCCTAAGAAGCCCAATCCACTCTGCACGCAGGTGAGTTCGCTTCTTCTCCCCTTAGTCCCTCGATGCAGTGAGCCTGTTGCCAGCAGGTCTCACTGAAAATAAAAAAACCTAAACTAAAACTTTCACTAAGAAGCTCAGGAGAGCCCCTAGTGTGCACCCTTCTCGTTCGGGCACAAAGATCTAACTAGAGGAGGGTCATAGGGGGAGGAGCCAGTGCACACCAGATAGTCCTAAAGCTTTCTTTAGATGTGCCCAGTCTCCTGCGGAGCCGCTATTCCCCATGGTCCTTACGGAGTCCCCAGCATCCACTTAGGACGTTAGAGAAATACTGTTTTTAAATTCATCTTGGTTTATGCCTTTTAGTAGTATTGCCTTTTTTTTGTGTCACCTCCTCAATATTAGCAAAACGTTTTCCTTTAAGGTCTCTTTTCATCTGAGGAAATAAAAAAAGGTTGCACAGGGCGAGATTCGGTGAATATGGTGGGTGAGGCAAAGGAGTCATGTCGTTTTTGGTTAAAAATGGCTTATCACTCAGTGCTGTGTGGGCAAGTGCGTTATCATGATGGAAGAACCAGTCACCTGTTCACCACAAATCGTGACGTTTTTTCCTAAAATCGTGATGCAACCTTTTCAAAACTTCCAATAAAAACTTGTGTTCAATCTCTCTCACATCAAAGAAACAAATGAGCATTGTTTTCACATTTGACTTCACTAGAAATACTGTAGGCGAGTGAATAACTCATCGGAAAAAAAATCACTGCAGTCAAACGCTACCTTCCCCCACACCATCAGCTGGGATACCTGCTCATAAGGGTCCACAAACATTCACCTAGCAGCTGAATCCTGCACTACATGCGCCCTGCCCTCTAGAACACGATTCCTGTTTCTTTGGGTACCCCCTGGTATGTGATGATATGTGTGGAGTGGACTAGAGATGACCGGGTTCGGTTCATCAAGATCCGAACCCCCCCGAACTTCACCTATTTTACACGGGTCCGAGGCATACTCGGATCTTCCCGCCTTGCTCGGTTAACCCGAACGCGGCCAAACGTCATCATCCCGCTGTCGGATTCTCGCGAGATTCGTATTCTATATAAAGAGCCACGCGTCGCCGCCATTTTCACTCGTGCATTGGAGATTGAACAGAGAGGACGTGGCTACGTTTTCTCCCTAAAAAGCTCCGTATCTGTGCTCAGTGTGCTGCAAATATCTGTGCTCAGTGTGCTGCATTGTGGAGACCACCAGTATATAATTATAGTAGTAGTACAGTACAGTAGGCCATTGCTGTATCTTGCAGCTGTGTCAGACTCAGTTCTAGACAGTATCCTGATCATCAGTGCTCAATATCTGCTGCATTGTTGTGTGATCAGTATATATAGTATACTATATAGCAGTACAGTGCAGCATTTTGGTGACCAACAGTATATAGTTGTACAGTACAGTAGTCCATTGCTGTATCTTGCAGCTCTCTGCTAGTATCCATTCCATATCTGTGCTGCATTTTTGTGAGCAGTATATATAGTAGTACAGTGCAGCATTTTGGTGACCAATAGTATATAGTTGTACAGTACAGTAGGCCATTGCTATTGATATAATAATATTACTGGCATATAATTCCACACAAAAATGGAGAACAAAAATGTGGAGGGTGAAATAGGGAAAGATCAAGATCCACTTCCACCTAGTGCTGAAGCTGCTGCCACTAGTCATTGCAGATATGATTCAATGCCACCAACGTCGTCTGCCAAGGCCAATGCCCAATGTCATAGTAGAGAGCGTGTAAAATCCAAAACACTAAAGTTCAGTAAAATGACCCAAAAATCTTAATTAAAAGCGTCTGAGGAGAAGCGTAAACTTGCCAATATGCCATTTACGACACGGAGTGGCAAGGAACGGCTGAGGCCCTCTCCTATGTTCATGGCTAGTGGTTCAGCTTCACATGAGGATGGAAGCACTCATCTTCCCGCTAGAAAACTGAAAAGAGTTAAGATGGCAAAAGCACAGCAAAGAACTGTGTGTTCTTCTAAATCACAAATCCCCAAGGAGAGTCTAATTGTGTCGGCGGTTGCGATGCCTGACCTTCCCAACACTGGACAGGAAGAGGTGGCTCCTTCCACCATTTGCACGCCCCCTGCAAGTGCTGGAAGGAGCACCCACAGTCAAGTTCCTGATAGTCAAATTGAAGATGTCACTGTTGAAGTACACCAGGATGAGGATATGGGTGTTGCTGGCGCTGAGGAGGAAATTGACAAGGAGGATTCTGATGGTGAGGTGGTTTGTTTAAGTCAGGCACCCGAGGAGACATCTGTTGTCCGTGGGATGAATAAGGCCATTGACATGCCTGGTCAAATTACAAAAAAAATCACCTCTTCGGTGTGGAATTATTTTAACAGAAATGCGGACAACAGGTGTCAAGCCGTGTGTTGCCTTTGTCAAGCTGTAATAAGTAGGGGTAAGGACGTTAACCACCTAGGAAGATCCTCCCTTATTCATCACCTGGAGCGCATTCATCAGAAGTCATTGACAAGTTCAAAAACTTTGGGTGACAGCGGAAGCAGTCCACTGACAACTAAATCCCTTCCTCTTGTACCCAAGCTCCTGCAAACCACACCACCAACTCCCTCAGTTTCAATTTCCTCCTTAGACAGGAACGCCAATAGTCCTGCAGGCCATGTCACTGGCAAGTCTGACGAGTCCTCTCCTGACTAGGATTCCTCCGATGAATCCTTGAGTGTAACGTTTACTGCTGCTGGCACTGCTGTTGTTGCTGCTGGGAGTCGATCGTCATCCCAGAGGGGAAGTCGGAAGACCAATTGTACTGCTTCCAGTAAGCAATTGACTGTCCAACAGTTCTTTGCAAGGAAGATGAAATATCACAGCAGTCATCCTGTTGCAAAGCGGATAACTCAGGCATTGGCAGCTGTGTTGGTGTTAGACGTGCGTCTGGTATCCGGCATTAGTTCACAGGGAATTAGAGAATTTCTTGAGGTAGTGTGTCCCCGGTACCAAATACCATCTAGATTCCACTTCTCTAGGCAGGCGATACCAAAAATGTACACAGACGTCAGAAAAAGACTCACCAGTGTCCTAAAAAATGCAGTTGTACCCAATGTCCACTTAACCATGGACATGTGGACAAGTGGAGCAGGGCATACTCAGGACCATATGACTGTGACAGCCCACTGGGTAGATGTATTGCATCCCGCAGCAAGAACAGCAGCGGTGGCACCAGTAGCAGCATCTCATAAACGCCAACTCATTCCTAGGCAGGCTACGCTTTGTATCACCGCTTTCCATAAGAGGCACACTGCTGACAACCTCTTACGGAAACTGAGGAACATCATCGCAGAATGGCTTACCCCAATTGGACTCTCCTTTGGTTTTGTGACATCGGACAACGCCACCAATATTGTGCGTGCATTACATGTGGGCAAATTCCAGCACGTCCCATGTTTTGCACATACATTGAATTTGGTGTTGCAGAATTTAAAAAAAACTGACAGGGGCGTGCAAGAGATGCTGTCGGTGGCCCGAAGAATTGCGGGCCACTTTCGGCATTCAGCCACCGCGTGCCGAAGACTGGAGCACCAGCAAACACTCCTGAACCTGCCCCACCATCATCTGAAGCAAGAGGTGGTAACGAGGTGGAATTCAACCCTTTATATGCTTCAGAGGATGGAGGAGCAGCAAAAGGCCATTCAAGCCTATACATCTGCCTCCAATATAGGCAAAGGAGGGGTAATGCACCAGACTCAAGCACAGTGGAGAATGATTTCAACGTTGTGCAAGGTTCTGCAACCCTTTGAACTTGCCACACGTGAAGTCAGTTCAGACACTGCCAGCCTGAGTCAGGTCATTCCCCTTATCAGGCTTTTGCAGAAGCAGCTGGAGAGATTGAAGGAGGAGCTAAAACGGAACGATTCCGCTAGGCTTGTGGGACTTGTGGATGGAGCCCTTAATTTGCTTAACCAGGATTCACGGGTGGTCAATCTGTTGAAATCAGAACACTACATTTTGGCCACCGTGCTCGATCCTAGGTTTAAAGCCTACATTGTATCTCTCTTTCCGGCAGACACAAGTCTGCAGAGGTTAAAAGACCTGCTGGTGAGACACTTGTCAAGTCAAGCGGAACGTGACCCGTCAACAGCTCCTCCTTCACATTCTCCCACATCTGGGGCTGCGAGGAAAAGGCTAAGAATTCCAAACCCACCCGCTGGCGGTGATGCAGGGCAGTCTGGAGCGAGTGCTGACATCTGGTCCGGACTGAAGGACCTGCAAACGATTACTGACATGTCGTCTACTGTCACTGCATATGATTCTGTTACCATTGAAAGAATGGTGGAGGATTATATGAGTGACAGCATCCAAGTAGGCACGTCAGACAGTCCGTACGTATACTGGCAGAAAAAAGAGGCAATTTGGAGGCCCTTGCACAAACTGGCTTTATTTTACCTAAGTTGCCCCCCCTCCAGTGTGTACTCCGAAAGAGTGTTTAGTGCAGCCGGACACCTTGTCAGCGATCGGTGTACGAGGTTACTTCCACAAAATGTGGAGAAGATGATGTTCATCAAAATGAATTAGAATCAATTCCTCCATGGAGACATTCACCATCAATTGCCTCCAGAAAGTACACAGGGACCTGAGATGGTGGATTCCAGTGGGGACGAATTAATACTCTGTGAGGAGGGGAATGTAGACAGTGAGAGGGGTGAGGAATCGGAGGATGATGATGATGAGGTGGACATCTTGCTTCTGTAGAGCCAGTTTGAGCAAGGAGAGATTGATTGCTTCTTTTTTTGGTGGGGCCCAAACCAACCAGTCATTTCAGCCACAGTCGTGTGGCAGACCCTATGGCTGAAATGATGGGTTTGTTAAAGTGTGCATGTCCTGTTTATGTGATACCCTGAAACTGCAGCCCAAATCAACTGTGGCACTACAGGTGCCAGCATGACTTTAATAAAAGTAAAATGTTTGCTGGAGTTGCATAGCACTGTGCCAGCAGCCTACGGCTTGCAGCACAGAAGGAGTTAACAGCACAGCTCATAGCTATACAGATTAGTCTGCAAAATGCAAAGGGCATGACTCACTCATTTGCAGACTCAGAGCGGGAAACTGAGAGCGGGAAACACAGAGCGGGAAATCCCAGATAGAATGTGTACCTGGGAATGCAGGGTTATAAAAAGGTTGTCCTGCAGCAGCCTAGGAAGAGGACAGTCAGTGAGGAGAGTGAGCAGACAGTGAGGTGAATTTAGCCAGAAAGATGTAGCCCCAGTGAGGCCTCCCCACATGTTTAGGTGGGGAGTGATGCCAGCCACAGCAAAGCACTTGATGACAGAGGGAGACATCGCAGTGTAAGAGCAGCAGTATGCAGAATCCAGTGAAAGGGTGATGCCAGAAGAAAAGTGTGCTAATGGTGTGAGTCTCAAGAGGTATCTGGGTTAAGTGGTCGGAAGCCACGCGGCGTGAGTAAGCGCCCCCATGGAAAAGTACCTCGAGAGGAATCTGGGTGAAGTGGTCGGAAAGCCACGCGGCGTGAGTAAGCGCCCCCAAGGAAAAGAATCCTAGCTAAGTAAGAGAGAGAGAGAGACGGCAACCTAATGTGTAGCACTACTGGTCACAGAATGCCCTGGTACGTACTGATGTTCGCCATATATATGCCGCTGCGACTAAGCGATGCGCTGGAGGAGGTGCCCTGATATGGGATCCACTGTAACTTATGCTTTGTGCTGGAGGAGTGTTCACAAGTTATCCCTGCAATATCCCTGTTTGATGTTTAAATAAACTTTATGCTGTTTTTCTGAGATGGGCTGGCGCCCAATTCTTTATGCGCTGCACCGACACCTGTAGTCCACACCCACAATGTACTTGTAGTTAAAGACCGGATTCTTCAGGGGACCCTCTGGTAACTGTGCCTGAAACCATGACCAGCCGGGGCAGAGTAAGTGTGATGCACTATACACAGTGACTGCAGATTTTGCACACCTAATACTAGTGGCTACCACATTTATACAACATAAGGGTGGGTGGGAGGGCCCAAGGACAATTCCATCTTGCACCTCTTTTTTTATTTTATTTATCTTTGCATCATGTGATGTTTGGGCCCAATTTTTTTAAGTGCCATCCTGCGTGACACTGCAGTGCCAATCCTAGATGGGCCAGGTGTTTGTGTCGGCCACTTGGGTCACTTAGCTTAGTCATCCAGCGACCTCGGTGCAAATTTTAGGACTAAAAATAATATTGTGACTGGTGTGAGGTGTTCAGAATAGACTGGAAATGAGTGTAAATTATGGTTATTGAGGTTAATAATACTATAGGATCAAAATTACCCCCAAATTCTATGATTTAAGCTGCTTTTGAGGGTTTTTTGAAAACAAAACACCCGAATCCAAAACACACCCAAATCCGACAAAAAACATTTCAGGGAGGTTTTGCCAAAATGCATCCGAATCCAAAACACGGCCGCGGAACCTAATCCAAAACCAAAACACAAAACCCGAAAAATGTCAGGTGCACAAAAGTGTGGACTTTACAGAGGGAATGTAATTAGATTAGAAATGAGTGGGTTCGGTTCGTCGAGATCCGAACCCCCCCGAACTTCACCTATTTTACACGGGTCTGAGGCAGCCTCGGTTCTTCCCGCCTTGCTCGGTTAACCCGAACGCGGCCGAACGTCATCATCCCGCTGTCGGATTCTCGCGAGATTCGTATTCTGTATAAAGAGCCGCGCGTCGCCGCCATTTTCACTCATGCATTGGAGATTGAACGGAGAGGACGTGGCTACGTTCTCTGCCTGAAAAGCTCCATATCTGTGCTCAGTGTGCTGCAAATATCCGTGCTCAGTGTGCTGCAAATATCTACGCTCTCTGCCTGAAAAGCTCCATATCTGTGCTCAGTGTGCTGCAAATATCTGTGATTAGTGTGCTGCATTTTGGTGACCAACAGTATATAGTTGTACAGTACAGTAGGCCATTGCTGTATCTTGCAGCTCTGTGTCACTGCAAGTATCCATTCCATATCTGTGCTGCATTTTTGTGAGCAGTATATATAGTGGGTGGTCTTCTGTTTGCCGGCGGTCGGGCTCCCGGCGCTCAGTATACCGGCGCCGGGAGCCCGACAGCCGGAATACCGACAATTATTTTCCCTCGTGGGGGTCCACGACCCCCATAGAGGGAGAATAAAATAGTGTGGCGCGCGTAGCGCGCCACCGTGCCCGTAGCGTGGCGAGCGCAGCGAGCCCGCAAGGGGCTCATTTGCGCTCGCCAAGCTGTCGGTAAGCCGGCGGTCGGGCTCCCGGCGCCGGGATGCTGGTCGCCGGGAGCCCGACCGCCGGCCAGCCGTAGTGAACCCTATATAGTAGTACAGTGCAGCATTTTGGTGACCAACAGTATATAGTTGTACAGTACAGTAGGCCATTGCTATTGATATAATAATATTACTGGCATATAATTCCACACATTTAAAATGGAGAACAAAACTGTGGAGGGTGAAATAGGGAAAGATCAAGATCCACTTCCACCTAGTGCTGAAGCTGCTGCCACTAGTCATTGCAGATATGATTCAATGCCATCAACGTCGTCTGCCAAGGCCGATGCCCAATGTCATAGTAGAGAGCATGTAAAATCCAAAAAACTAAAGTTCAGTAAAATTACCCAAAAATCAAAATTAAAAGCGTCTGAGGAGAAGCGTAAACTTGCCAATATGCCATTTACCACACGGAGTGGCAAGGAACGGCTGAGGCCCTGGCCTATGTTCATGGCTAGTGGTTCAGCTTCACATGAGGATGGAAGCACTCATCCTCCCGCTAGAAAAATGAAAAGACTTAAGCTGGCAAAAGCACAGCAAAGAACTGTGCGTTCTTCTAAATCACAAATCCCCAAGGAGAGTCCAATTGTGTCGGTTGCGATGCCTGACCTTCCCAACAGTGGACTGGAAGAGGTGGCGCCTTCCACCATTTGCACGCCCCCTGCAAGTGCTGGAAGGAGCACCCGCAGTCCAGTTCCTGATAGTCAGATTGAAGATGTCAGTGTTGAAGTACACCAGGATGAGGAGGATATGGGTGTTGCTGGCGCTGGAGAGGAAATTGACAAGGAGGATTCTGATGGTGAGGTGGTTTGTTTAAGTAAGGCACCCGGGGAGACACCTGTTGTCCGTGGGATGAATATGGCCAATGACATGCCTGGTCAAATTACAAAAAAAATCACCTCTTCGGTGTGGAATTATTTTAACAGAAATGCGGACAACAGGTGTCAAGCCGTGTGTTGCCTTTGTCAAGCTGTAATAAGTAGGGGTAAGGACGTTAACCACCTAGTAAGATCCTCCCTTATACGTCACCTGGAGCGCATTCATCAGAAGTAATTGACAAGTTCAAAAACTTTGGGTGACAGCGGAAGCAGTCCACTGACCAGTAAATCCCTTCCTCTTGTAACCAAGCTCCTGCAAACCACACCACCAACTCCCTCAGTGTCAATTTCCACCTTACACAGGAAAGCCAATAGTCCTGCAGGCCATGTCACTGGCAAGTCTGACGAGTCCTCTCCTGACTGGGATTCCTCCGATGGATCCTTGAGTGTAACGTCTACTGCTGCTGGCGCTGCTGTTGTTGCTGCTGGGAGTCGATCGTCATCCCAGAGGGGAAGTCGGAAGACCACTTGTACTACTTCCAGTAAGAAATTGACTGTCCAAAAGTCCTTTGCGAGAAAGATGAAATATCACAGCAGTCATCCTGTTGCAAAGCGGATAACTCAGGCCTTGACAGCTGTGTTGGTGTTAGACGTGCGTCCGGTATCCGGCGTTAGTTCACAGGGAATTAGAGAATTTCTTGAGGTAGTGTGTCCCCGGTACCAAATACCATCTAGGTTCCACTCCTCTAGGCAGGCGATAGCGAGATTTTACCAATTAATATCAGTGATTTATAATTAATTATTAATTACAGTGATCTTGCCAAATGATTCCAGTGATTTTGTCATTTTCTTCCAGTGATTTGGACCAATAATACCATTGATTATTTATAACGAATAATTCCTGTGATATTGAGGTGTTTGTGTCGCTTAGCTTAGCCGTCCAGCGACCACAGTGCACCTCTTTTTCTCTTTTCTTTGCATCATGTGATGTTTGGGGACTATTTTTTTAAGTGCCATCCTGCCTGACACTGCAGTGCCACTCCTAGATGGGCCAGGTGTTTGTGTCGGCCACTTGGGTCGCTTAGCTTAGTCACACAGCTACCTCATTGCGCCTCTTTTTTTCTTTGCATCATGTGCTGTTTGGGGACTATTTTTTTGAAGTGCCATCCTGCCTGACACTGCAGTGCCAATCCTAGATGGGCCAGGTGTTTGTGTCGGCCACTTGTGTCGCTTAGCTTAGTCACACAGCGACCTTGGTGCGCCTCTTTTTTTCTTTGCATCATGTGCTGTTTGGGGACAATTTTTTTGAAGTGCCATCCTGTCTGACACTGCAGTGCCACTTCTAGATGGGCCAGGTGTTTGTGTCGGCCACTTGGGTCGCTTAGCTTAGTCATCCAGCGACGGTGCAAATTTTAGGACTAAAAATAATATTGTGAGGTGTGAGGTGTTCAGAATAGACTGGAAATGAGTGGAAATTATGGTTATTGAGGTTAATAATACTATAGGATCAAAATAACCCCCAAATTCTATGATTTAAGATGTTATTGAGGATTTTTTGAAAAAAACCACCCGAATCCGACAAAAAAATTTCAGGGAGGTTTTGCCAAAACGCGTCCGAATTCAAAACACGGCCGCGGAACCGAATCCAAAACCAAAACACAAAACACAAAAAATTTCCGGTGCACATCTCTAAATTAGATATGAATGCTTATGAAGGTTATGTGAGCGGTTCTGGAATGTGATAAGCTGCCTGAAGAGATGAGTTTTCAGGGAACGTTTGAAGGTTTGGAGACTAGAGGAGAGTCTTATTGTGCGTGGGAGGGCATTCCACAGAGTGGGTGCAGCCTGGAGAAAGTCCTGCAATCGTGCATGGGAGCGAGTAATGAGTGTGGATGAGAGATGCAGATCTTGTGCAGAGCGGAGAGGTCGGGTTGGGAGATATTTTGAGATGAGTGAAGAGATGTACGTTGGTGTAGTTTGGTTAATGGCCTTGTGTATGAGTAAAAGTATTTTATATTTAATATGGTAGAATACAGGTAACCAATGGAGGGACTGACAGAGCGGATCTGCAGACGATGAACGTCTAGCGAAGAAGATTAGCCTCGCAGCTGCAGTCAGCATGGATTGTAGTGGTGAGAGCCTATGTCTGGGAAGACCGGTCAGGAGACTATTACAATAATGAATGCGGGAGATAATGAGAGCGTGGATTAGAGTGTTTGCTGTGTCTTGTGTAAGATATGGGCGTATTCTGGATATGTTTCTTAGATGTATGTAACATGACTGTGAGACAGAGTGAATGTGGGGATAAAGGACAGATCAGAGTCAGGGATGACACCTAGGCAGCGAGCTTGTGGGGTAGGGATGATTGCTGAGTTCTCAACAGTGATAGAGTTATCAGGTTGGTACCTACTATTGGTCAGTGGAAATAAACTTAATTCTGTTTTGGAAATATTAAGAATGAGGTGGTGAGATGTCATCCAGGATGAAATGGCAGAAAGGAATTCAGTGACACGGCCCAGTACAGATAGGGACAAATCAGGGGAGGATAGGTAGATGTGAGTATTATCTACATACAGAAGATATTGAAATCTGAAAGAGCTGATTCGTTTGACAAGAGATGAGGTATAGATAGAGAAAAGCAGAGGACCTAAGACCGAGCCTTGTGGTACTCCCACTGATAGAGGTAGAGAAGAGGAGGTAGAATCAGAGAAGAGGACACTGGAGCGATTAGATAAGTAGGAAGAGAACCTAGAAAGGGCTGTGTCCTGAAGACCTAGGGATTGTATTGTTTGTATGAGAAGAGAGTGGTCACAATGTCACATGCAGCAGAGAGATCAAGGAGAATAAGTAATGAGTAATGTCCTTTAGACTTCGCAGTGACCAGATCGTTCACTACCTTGGTCAGTGCTGTCTCTGTGGAGTGTTGGGGTGAATTCCTGACTGATATGGGCCCAATAAGTTGCGCGAGTTAAGAAAGTGTGTGAGGCGAGTGTAGGCAAGTCTCTCAAGTAGCTTGGAGGGACATGGGAGCTGAGAGATGGGATGGGAGAGAGGCGTGGGAGCTGAGAGATGGGACGGGAGAGAGGCGTGGGAGCTGAGAGATGGGACGGGGAGAGACATGGGAACTGAGAGATGGGATGGGAGAGAGGCATGGGAGCTGAGAGATGGGACGGGAGAGAGGCATGGGAGCTGAGAGATTGTATGGGAGAGAGAGGCATGGGAACTGAGAGATGGGACGGGAGAGAGGCATGGGAGCTGAGAGATGGGATGGGAGAGAGACGTGGGAGCTGAGAGATGGGACGGGAGAGAGGCGTGGGAGCTGAGAGATGGGACGGGGGAGAGACATGGGAACTGAGAGATGGGATGGGAGAGAGGCATGGGAGCTGAGAGATGGGATGGGAGAGAGGCATGGGAGCTGAGAGATGGGACGGGAGAGAGGCATGGGAGCTGAGAGATGGGACGGGAGAGAGAGGCATGGGAACTGAGAGATGGGACGGGAGAGAGGCATGGGAGCTGAGAGATGGGACGGGAGAAACATGGGAGCTGAGAGATGGGACGGGAGAGACATGGGAGCTGAGTGAAGGGGCAGGTGAGAGGGGTGGGAGCTGAGAGATGGGGCGGGAGAGAGGCGTGGGAGCTGAGAGATGGGACGGGAGAGAGGCGTGGGAGCTGAGAGATGGGCCAGGAGAGAGGCATGGGAGCTGAGAGATGGGACGGGAGAGAGGCGTGGGAGCTGAGAGATTGGATGGGAGAGAGGCGTGGGAGCTGAGAGATGTGACGGGAGAGAGGCATGGGAGCTGACAGATGGGACGGGAGAGAGGCTTGGGAGCTGAGAGATGGGATGGGAGAGAGGCATGGGAGCTGAGAGATGGGACGGGAGAGAGGCGTGGGAGCTGAGAGATTGGACGGGAGAGAGGCGTGGGAGCTGAGAGATGTGACGGGAGAGAGGCATGGGAGCTGACAGATGGGACGGGAGAGAGGCTTGGGAGCTGAGAGATGGGATGGGAGAGAGGCATGGGAGCTGAGAGATGGGATGGGAGAGAGGCGTGGGAGCTGAGAGATGGGATGGAAGCTGAGAGATGGGACGGTAGTTAGACAATTTGGGTCAGAATGTAGTTTTTTTTCAGAATGGGAGCAATAACTGCATGCTGGAAATTCTGAGTTATTTCTTTGCCATTAAGTTATATTATTAGCTGATTTATGGGCTGTTTATGATGGAAGTAGACCCTCTGGAAATATTCTACATTTCTTTTTCTGAATTAGATTTAAAGGAAGGTATAACAAACTTCACTTCTAATAGCACATTAGGACAGCGTGTAGTAGGAACTAATGCAGCAACTTACGAATAAATGTGGGTTAATGTTAATTGTTTAGGCATCTGAGGATTTATTCACCTTCCGCATGATAACATTTGTTTGGTCTAGTTCAGCCGTGGCCAACGTGTGGCTCTTGAGTCGCATGCGGCTCTTTCTTTATTCAAATGTGGCTCCCGACACTCAGTCACCTGACCACAACAGATCCTGGAAACTGGTGCACTCCAACCAGACACACAGCAGCACTACGGCGACTGAAAACTGAGGGAGCCAGATACTGGGCTGTAGTGACACAAGGGGGAGCTGACTGGAGTGATACAGGAGGGTGCTGGCTGGAGTGACACATAGGGGAGCTGACTGGAGTGACACAGGAGGGTGCTGGCTGGAGTGACAGGAGGGTGCTGGCTGGAGTGACACAGGAGGGTGCTGGCTGGAGTGACACATTGACAGATGGGGGAGCTGACTGAAGTGACACAGGAGGGTGCTGGCTGGAGTGACACATAGAGGAGCTGACTGGAGTGACAGAGGAGGGTGCTGGCTGGAGTGACACAGGAGGGTGCTGGCTGGAGTGACACATTGACAGATGGGGGAGCTGACTGGAGTGACACAGGAGGGTGCTGGCTGGAGTGACACAGGAGGGTGCTGGCTGGAGTGACACATTGACAGATGGGGGAGCTGACTGGAGTGACATAGGAGGGTGCTGGCTGGAGTGACACATAGAGGAGCTGACTGGAGTGACACAGTAGGGTGCTGACTGGAGTGACACAAGAGGGTGCTGGCTGGAGTGACACATTGACAGATGGGGGAGCTGGCTGGAGTGACACAGGAGGGTGCTGGCTGGAGTGACACAGGAGGGTGCTGGCTGGAGTGACACATAGGGGAGCTGACTGGAGTGACACAGGAGGGTGCTGGCTGGAGTGACACATAGGGGAGCTGACTGAAGTGACACAGGAGGGTGCTGGCTGGAGTGACACATTGACAGATGGGGGAGCTGACTGGAGTGACACAGGAGGGTGCTGGCTGGAGTGACACATGGAGGAGCTGGCTGGAGTGACACAGGAGGGAGCTGACTGAAGTGACACAGGAGGGTGCTGGCTGGAGTGACACATAGGGGAGCTGACTGGAGTGACACAGGTGGGTGCTGGCTGGAGTGACACATTGACAGATGGGGGAGCTGACTGGAGTGACACAGGAGGGTGCTGGCTGGAGTGACACATGGAGGAGCTGACTGGAGTGACACAGGAGGGTGCTGGCTGGAGTGACACATAGGGGAGCTGACTGGAGTGACACAGGAGGGTGCTGGCTGGAGTGACACAGGAGGGTGCTGGCAGGAGTGATACATAGGGGAGCTGACTGGAGTGATACAGGAGGGTGCGGGCTGAAGTGACACATAGGGGAGCTGACTGGAGTGACACAAGAGGGTGCTGGCTGGAGTGACACATTGACAGATGGGGGAGCTGGCTGGAGTGACACAGGAGGGTGATGGCTGGAGTGACACAGGAGGGTGCTGGCTGGAGTGACACATAGGAGAGCTGGCTGGAGTGACATAGGAGGGTGCTGGCTGGAGTGATACATAGGGGAGCTGACTGGAGTGATACAGGAGGGTGCTGGCTGGAGTGACACATAGGGGAGCTGACTGGAGTGACACAAGAGGGTGCTGGCTGGAGTGACAGATTGACAGATGGGGGAGCTGGCTGGAGTGACACAGGAGGGTGCTGGCTGGAGTGACACAGGAGGGTGCTGGCTGGAGTGACACATAGGGGAGCTGACTGGAGTGACACAGGAGGGTGCTGGCTGGAGTGACACATAGGGGAGCTGACTGGAGTGACACAGGAGGGTGCTGGCTGGAGTGACACATTGACAGATGGGGAGCTGACTGGAGTGACACAAGAGGGTGCTGGCTGGAGTGACACATTGACAGATGGGGGAGCTGGCTGGAGTGACACAGGAGGGTGCTGGCTGGAGTGACACGGGAGGGTGCTGGCTGGAGTGACACAGGAGGGTGCTGGCTGGAGTGACACATAGGGGAGCTGACTGGAGTGACACAGGAGGGTGCCGGCTGGAGTGACGCATTGACAGATGGGGAGCTGACTGGAGTGACACATAGGGGAGCTGGCTGGAGTGACACATGGAGGAGCTGACTGGAGTGACACAGGAGGGTGCTGGCTGGAGTGACACATAGGGGAGCTGACTGGAGTGACACAGGAGGGTGCTGGCTGGAGTGACACAGGAGGGTGCTGGCTGGAGTGATACATAGGGGAGCTGACTGGAGTGACACAGGAGGGTGCTGGCTGGAGTGACACAGGAGGGTGCTGGCTGGAGTGATACATAGGGGAGCTGACTGGAGTGATACAGGAGGGTGCTGGCTGGAGTGACACATAGGGGAGCTGACTGGAGTGACACAAGAGGGTGCTGGCTGGAGTGACACATTGACAGATGGGGGAGCTGGCTGGAGTGACACAGGAGGGTGCTGGCTGGAGTGACACATAGGGGAGCTGACTGGAGTGACACAGGAGGGTGCTGGCTGGAGTGACACATAGGGGAGCTGACTGGAGTGACACAGGAGGGTGCTGGCTGGAGTGACACATTGACAGATGGGGAGCTGACTGGAGTGACACAGGAGGGTGCTGGCTGGAGTGACACATGGAGGAGCTGGCTGGAGTGACACAGGAGGGTGCTGGCTGAAGTGACACATAGGGGAGCTGACTGGAGTGACACAGGAGGGTGCTGACTGGAGTGACACATAGGGGAGCTGACTGGAGTGACACAGGAAGGAGCTGGCTGGAGTGACACGGGTGCTGACTGGAGTGACACAGGAAAGTGCTGGCTGGAGTGACACAGGAAAGTTCTGGCTGGAGTGACACATTAACACATGGGGGAGCTGGTTGGAGTGACACATGGGCCCTCATTCCGAGTTGTTCGCTCGTTCTTTTTCTTCGCATCGGTGCGATAAGTTGCAAACTGCGCATGCGCAATGTTCGCAGTGCGCCTGCGCCAAGTAAATTAGCACAAAGTTTGGTATTTTACTCACGGCTTAACGAAGATATTTCATCGTTCTGGTGATCGGAGTGTGATTGACAGGAAGTGGGTGTTTCTGGGCGGAAACTGGCCGTTTTATGGGAGTGTGCGGAAAAACGCTGGCGTTTCTGGGAAAAACGCGGGAGTGTCTGGAGAAATGGGGGAGTGTCTGGGCGAACGCTGGGTGTGTTTGTGACTTCAAACCAGGAACGAAACTGACTGAACTGATCGCAGTGTAGGAGTAAGTCTCGAGCTACTCAGAAACTGCTAAGAAATTTCGATTCGTTATTCTGCTAATCTTTCGTTCGCAATTCTGCTAAGCTAAGATTCACTCCCAGAGGGCGGCGGCTTAGCGTGTGCAATGCTGCTAAAAGCAGCTAGCGAGCGAACAACTCGGAATGAGGGCCATGGAGGAGCTGAAGTGTATTATGTGAATATGGCTTTTTCAATATATTTTATGTAGATCTGGATTTTTTTTATTATTTTATGTGGAAGTGTCTTTTTCAATGTATTTTATGTGGATCTGTTATTTTCATTGTCTTTTATACCAGGGGTGTGGCCTAGCAGGCACAAGGTCACACCCCATTTTTGCACACGCGCCTTCGGCTTGATGTCGGCTCTTTGACGTACCTAACAAGATTTTTTGGCTCTTTGTCTCTGACTGGTTGGCCACCCCTGATCTAGTTCATCTGGAGAGAGGAGCATTCAGCTGCAGCGCCCCTACTGGCCACATTGACGTGGAATTCTTCTGAGCCCTCCCATGCCGTAGCTGCTGAACAGAGGTTCCTTCCCATATGACTATACTGTGGATTCACATATTGAGAAAAAAACCTCAGCAATACATATTGGGCAAACCAGCGGCCATCCTGCTTTGGGTGAAACCGCCATGATTTTGGAGGACTATCCCGTAATCAGAGGGCTTGCACTATACACGTGTAGGCAGGTTCATCCACGGCAGGTGTCTCCACAGTGCACGGCATCCCCCAAAAAAATTTTTTCCTAACAAACACTGACCAGAAGTATGGCCACACCCACTCGGGCCGTAACCGTGCTACAATTGTTCCGCGGCCACTCCAATGTCCCACTTTGGAGACCTCTGATGCTGGGCATTCTGTATTGGGGCTGATGCAAAGGTAAATGCAGGACAGTTATGCGTCTGGAACTTACATGTCTATGAGCCTAATGCAGACCTGATTGCAGCAGGAATTTTTTTTCTAATGGGTGCAGGTGGGGTAGATATAACATGTGCAGAGAGAGTTAGATTTGGGTGGGTTATTTTGTTTGTGTGCAGGGTAAATACTGGCTGCTTTATTTTTACACTCCAACCCCAGCCAAATCTAACTCTCTCTGCACATGTTACATCTTCTTCACCTGCACTGCACATGGTTTTGCCTATTAGAGAAAATGTTGCTGTTGCGATCGGGTCTGAATTAGGCCCTTTGCACAGTGCATTCTGCATAACAGGGCACGCGCATCTGCTGGCAATTCAGCAAAACTCAGTCCCACCTGCACGCATGGTTAAAGCGGCGCCCACGCATAAGCTAAGTTCAGCGAGAGTGTGTGGACGGAGCTGCAGTTATGCATAGGTGTGACGCACATAGAGAACACCCGCCTACAGACAAGTCTCCTGCACCAATGGCTGCTATAGATGCACGCTGATGGTGACGGCTATGGGACCAAGTGTACGGATGGGGACTGTCCGGCCACATAGATGTGTGTCACCCCTGCATACATTTCTCCGTGCAGTTACAGACCACTCGCACGCAGCTCCGCATCTACCCATTGTTTCCATATAATAGCCCTGGGGCACTTCATCAGGTTTTGCTCTTGAGAAGAGACTCGCTGGAAAGCGGCTGCCAAAGTGAATGGACGTCAGCGGAAAGCTCAGAACCTCAGGTCACAATTATGTTGCTACAATGGAATTTGTCAAAGGCCCAAAATGATTATGATGTTTGAACTCTGACAGCCATATTTAAATACTTCATTTTAACTTAATAAGAGACAGGGCTCTGGGGAAATATATATGCAATGTGAGTGAGACCTGTGTAGGGCAGAACATCTGACACAATGACAAACATTCTGCAGAGAAATGAGGTTATATACGGACACAGCGGGCGGCCGACACAAAGCTAACCTGTCTGTGAGGTCATCGCCACACAGTAACGCTATTGTGATTGCCCATGAATATTAGGGTGACGTCATTGGCTTTATGATGACTTTGCATTAAATTACATTTCTTAAAGGTCTTCTATTATTTTTATTTTTATAGAAGAAATCTACTCTTATTCTAGTGCTTGGTAGGGAGGCAATCCCGGGAAATGTAATGCCGGCTCATATGCTGCCCCCAGCTGTGCGCAGCATGACGTGACGTCAGAGGTTAAACTGCGCAGCCCAAAGCCAGCCTCACACCGCCCGCTCAAGCCTTATGCAGAGGAGGACCGGGCAGCGGTGGCATGGCGGGTGCCACTAGGCCAGCATGCACAGAACACTATGGGGGTCATTCCGAGTTGATTGCTCGCTAGCAGTTTTTAGCAGCCGTGCAAACGCATAGTCGCCGCCCACTGGGGAGTGTATTTTCGCTTTGCAGAAGTGCGAACGCCTGTGCAGCAGAGCGCCTGCAAAAACATTTTGTGCAAAACAAGACCAGCCCCGGACTTACTCTTCGTGTGCGTTTATTCTAACGACGGAGGGACGGCTTTTGACGTCACACACCCACCCAGCGTTCGGCCAGCCACGCCTGCATTTTCCCTGGCACGCCTGCGTTTTTTCTTAGCACTCCCTGAAAACAGTCAGTTGACACCCAGAAACGCCATCTTTCTGTCAATCATCTTGTGGCCGCCAGTGCGAAAGAAAACTTCGCTAGACCCTGTACAAACCCACAAAGGACTTTGTACCCGTACGACGCGCGTGCGCATTGCGGTCCATGCGCATGCGCAGAAATGCCGATTTTTAACCTGATCACTGCGCTGTGAACAACGGCAGCTAGCAATCAACTCGGAATGACCCTCTATGTGCGACAGGCTGCTTGGCACGGCGGTGAATCTCGGGATTGGAAGAAACACCCCTAGTCCTTGGCTGTAGTATGTAAGATGTTCCATTCACTGTATTAGAAAAGTAAAATGCAACTTTTGTTAAATCTGCTTTTTTGTAGCTGTAATATGTTACTTGTAACGTGTAAGGAGGTCTGTCTGATACTGTAGCGCAGATTCCAGTCACCGCACGTGTCCGCAAATGGTATTGTGCTCTCTGGACTGTACCGTCTGCAGCACTAGAAACTCCCTCCCAATTTCCAGCTCTTAAATTATGACCACATTTACAATAGTATATAATACGATAACTAGAGCAGCCGCCACATCATGCAGTGTAAGGGACAGAGCGGAGCTGCTGCACATGCCCAGTGGTAGCAGATTCTTCTGCCAAATCTGCTGTGTGTGTGGATCTGAGCCATCAGTCAGTGCACTGGACCAGAGAGCAGCTGCCAGGAAGAAGAGACTGGAGCCTTACCATGAGGTGGGAGAATGTGTGCTTAGAAAGCGCAGTTCTGTCTCCTACTGGTTCTATTGTTTGTGTATTTATATACTATGGGATGTTTAACCTTTTCCTGACCACTTTATGTTATTTACTGTATATTAAATAAAAAACATTTGATGCAACCTATACTATAGACCAGTGATAGCTAACCTTGATCAGTTTTAGCATGGCCAAATAACAAAACTGTAGCAGGGCATGCTGGGATATGCAGTTCAACAACAGCTGGAGTGTCAAGGTTAGCCATCACTGCTATAGACCATCTACAGTGTTAATTATTAATTCTGTATTGTATGCACTATTCAGTGTGGAAAAGGATCTATGTGTACATGTATGTCCACGGTCAGTACTACGTACTCCTACCGCTCCCCCAGACTCTCATCCTTGCTCTAATGTTTAGCAGAACGGAATTGTGGCTTGCATTTGGAAACCCCCCTCTAGTTATCCTGCGTTTGCCCCTAACTCATACACTACAACACTCACATCCGACCCCCTTCATCTCCACTCACCAGCTGTTGCAGTACACGATCCTTGGGGCCTTGTGGCTGCAGCTTGCTGCTCCGTGCACACTCTGCTCCCACCACCAGAGCAGAGGGAGGAGGAGCCAATAGCGGAGGTAAGTGCTGGGCGGAGCATGCACTTCATCATGTGCTACACCTGCCCTAGAGCTACCTGCTGTGCTGCGATCCTCCCCGGACTCTGATTCCTGAGAGTGGCTGGACCAGAGAGCAGCTGCCAGGAAGAAGAGACAGGAGCCTTACCATGAGGTGGGAGAATGTGTGCTTAGAAAGTGCAGTTCTGTCTCCTACTGGTTCTATTGTTTGTGTATTTATTTACTATGGGATGTTTAACCTTTTCCTGACCACTTATGTTATTTACTGTATATTAGATAAATACATTTGATGCAACCTATACTATAGACCAGTGATGACTAACCTTGATCAGTTTTAGCATGGCCAAATAACAAAACTGTAGCAGGGCATGCTGGGATATGCAGTTCAACAACAGCTGGAGTGTCAAGGTTAGCCATCACTGCTATAGACCATCTACAATGTTAATTATTAATTCTGTATTGTATGCACTATTCAGTGTGGAAAAGGACCTATGTGTACATGTATGTCCACGGTCAGTACTAGGTACTCCTACCGCTCCCCCAGACTCTCATCCTTGCTCTAATGTTTAGCAGAACGGAAATTGTGGCTTGCATTTGGAAACCCCCCTCTAGTTATCCTGCATTTGCTCCTACCTCATACACTACAACACTCACATCCGACCCCCTTCATCTCCACTCACCAGCTGTTGCTGAACACGATCCTTGGGGCCTTGTGGCTGCAGCTTGCTGCTCCGTGCACACTCTGCTCCCACCACCAGAGCAGAGGGAGGAGGAGCCAATAGCGGAGGTAAGTGCTGGGCGGAGCATGCACTTCATCATGTGCTACACCTGCACTAGAGCTACCTGCTGTGCTGCGATCCTCCCCGGACTCTGATTCCTGAGAGTGGCTCCTGGCTCTGGGACTATACAGAAACAGCCGGGGCAGTGGGGGGTGGTGGTGACCGCCTCCATTGCCTCCCTTAGTTCCACTGCTGCCATTGCAGAATATTCCACTTCTTTGCATTAAAAAGCTCCTGGGTTGCTTTTGCAGTAATTTTTTTTGTTATTGCCCATTGTCATCCAATCAACGTTGCTGAATTTGGCTGAATCGGAGCGGAGAGTATGTTCCTATACACTTCAGAAGTCATCCAGCCGCTTCTGTCACATCATCAATAAACCAGAGTGACCCAGTGTCATTGGAAGCCTGCCCATGCCATCACACCGCCCCACCATGTGGTATATACTTCATGGGCAATTCCAAGCCTTCTCCATGCTTTTTATCCCATCATTCCGGTACAGGGTGATCTTAGTTCTTAGCTCTTTTTTCCAAAGAATGTTGTTCCAGAACTGGAAATATTTTTTGGCAAAGTCTAATCTGTCCTTTCTATTCTTGAGCCTATGAATGGTTTGCACCTAGTGGTGAACCCTCTGTATTTGCTCCTGTGAAGTCTTCTCTTTATAGTAGACCTGGATAATGATATGTCTCCCCCCTGCAGAGTGTTCTTCACTTGGCTGGATGTTGTGAAAGAACACAGAAAGGAGAAAAGGATCTGTTTTAAGGCAATATATCGCCCGTTCTATTGAACGGCTGATATATCGTGGGTCCGTCGGCTAGTGTGTACAGGCGATATGTCTGTGTACTCCGTCGTTCACAGACATATCGCGTTGGCCCTGCAGCACAGCCGACGGTCAATATATCTACCGATATATTGGCGCATCGATGTGTGTGTACAGGACCGTCCGTACACATGCTGCGGCGGCCGGCGGTGATTGACAGCTGAACTGGGCGGGCGTGTGTACACGCCCGCCCAGTTCATGACATCAGTCCCCGATGGATCGGGTAGTGTGTACAGCACACTGCCCGATCCGTCCATAGATATATCTGCAGATCAATTGATCGGCAGATATATCTATCAGTGTGTACCCACCGTTGAGGAGCACTAAAGGTGTAAATTTAGCTTTTATTTGTTCCATTATAAAATTGGTAACATGTTGTATTATCTCATATCTTGAGAATTGACTTTGGGGGTCATTCCGAGTTGTTCGCTCGTTATTTTTTTCTCGCAACGGAGCGATTAGTGGCTAATGCGCATGCGCAATGTCCGCAGTGCGACTGCGCCAAGTAAATTTGCTATGCAGTTAGGTATTTTACTCACGGCATTACAAGGTTTTTTCTTCGTTCTGGTGATCGTAATGTGATTGACAGGAAGTGGGTGTTTCTGGGCGGAAACTGGACGTTTTATGGGTGTGTGTGAAAAAACGCTACCGTTTCTGGGAAAAACGCGGGAGTGGCTGGTGAAACGGAGGAGTGTCTGGGCGAACGCTGGGTGTGTTTGTGACGTCAAACCAGGAACGAAACTGACTGAACTGATCGCAGATGCCGAGTAAGTCTGGAGCTACTCAGAAACTGCTAAGAAGTGTCTATTCGCAATTCTGCTAATCTTTCGTTCGCAATTTTGATAAGCTAAGATTCACTCCCAGTAGGCGGCGGCTTAGCGTGTGCAAAGCTGCTAAAAGCAGCTTGCGAGCGAACAACTCGGAATGACCCCCTATATGTGAAATATTAAAAAGAAACATGTCTGGAATTGATGTGTAAGTATGACAACACTGTGAATTACAGAGAGAAAAAGAAATAAAGATTATTAAAAAACAACTGAGCGTCTTTTTTGTGTCTGTCTTCTTTAATCACTGTAATAATATAGCTTGGTTGGATGTTGTGCAGTGTTTCTCTTACCATGGGAAGGATCCTGCAATCATCCACTGCTGTTCTTTCCGTGGCCTTTTTGTGAGTGTTCTCTTTTTCTCAGAATGTACCACACTTTTAATTGGACCACGACTAAGGTTCCGGCTGTCTCTCTGACGGGTTGTCTTTGCAGCCTAAGGATGGTCTGTGTCACTTACATTGAGATCTCCTTTGACCACATGTTATGGGGTTACGGATGGTTTACAGCAACACCTTCCAAATGCAAATGTCACACTGGGAATCAGCTTCAGACCATGTAAAGAATTGAAGACAAACAAACTACAGTAATCGCCCAGATACAGTATGTCTATGAAACAGCTTTTGAGACAACTGTCCAATTACTTTATTTTTTTAAATATATATATATATATACTGTACAAATTTTCTATATACATGTAGCCTAGTATTAGGTTAATAAATAGTGTAAATGTACATATGAATTTCTAATCAATGTATATGAATATATTTACTTGTGATATATTAGAAAGGAAGGAATATGTATTTTTGTTGTTGTTGTGTGTGTACATAAAAATAAAGAGAGGGAGGGCGCAATAAGCTAATGCTGTTGCCAATGTAATAAAGAGGTCCCCGTGCCGGTAAATAGGGCCGTGTGCAGAGAGAAGGGGGGCCGTGTGCAAAGGAGCGAGACCCGCGCGTGCCGGTAGTATAGGAAGACATATGGTGAAAGGGGTCCACGAGCCGGTAAATAGTGTCGGGTGCAGAGAGGGAGTCCGCGAGCGGGTAGTTTAAAAGATATAAATAGGCGCTCCCGCTAGCAGAGGGCAGACTGCTGTTCCCCTGGTCAGTGTGGGCACTTGGTCTTCCAGAGCGCTGCCGCCAAGAGTTGTATGCTGTAAATATACAGCGGCGTTACTGGAGACCGAGTAGCTGCACCAGCACCAGGCTTACCCGTTCCCGAAGGGGGGCGGTGGAGGAGAAGGTAGAAACGCCGCTGGCAGACAGTGGAAGGCGGCTAGCAAAGCTCCGGGCATACGAGTGTGCGGCGCCACAGTGAAGGCAGCTGATAGGAGCTGAGCGACACGGAGAGATAGCCAGAGAGGCTCCAGCTGAGCCGTAGTAAGCTCCGGGAGCGGAAGCCATAGCTGGGAGAGGACGCGGCTCCATGGTAACAGAAGGGAGCCAGTCAGATGCACAGGGAGGATCTTTGCCTTAGAAGCAGGGAGGCACAGTCAGAGGCGCCGCCTGCACAAGACACAAGGCAGTCCAGAGGCCTATCAAAGAACGTCAGGGAAGAGTCGGGGGAGCACTCATCTGCTGCAGCTGCTATAAGGAGGTGTAAGTGACATAATTTATTTACTGCACTTTACACTATAGGCAGAAATGACACTTGGCTATAGTAAACATTCCAAGTACAGTTAAGCCATTATAGACGGAGAGAAGAACTAATTTGCCTCCCAATTATATATATTTTCAAGACTAGCCAATAGTCTAGGACAGCCCTATCAGCAGGTACTGGAACCAGATCACACAGCATGTCCTAATAGCTGCAGAGAGTTATTACTAAAAAGGAAATATGCATATGTACTGAAGTAAAGTGGTTTTGGCAAGAGACTTTAACTAAAATACGGGAAGGAAATAGTGACTATCTATTGCAGTATTCATTCTACTCTGTAAAATTGTATTCCCTCATAACCAGGGAAGTAGAATATACAGTAAATTACTTTAACTGTCTGTAAGTAAATTGAAGGAAGAAGACAAGGAAGGACAGTTACGTTAATCATTACAGCAATGGAGATCATCATTGTGTATATTTATATACACACAGGAGATGAAACTGCCTATGTAGTTGAATAAAACTTAGGATATTAGAGTGAAAGAAAAGAAAAGAACATTGAAACCACTAAGATTTATAGACGGTATTGAACAGTGGGAAAGAGATAGACATTAAAGTATATTCTATATATTCAAAGACTGTAAGCTACTGAATTAATTTATCTGGATGCAACAAGCCTGATACTATTTATTTCTAAAGCCAGCACAGTGATTCATAAGACACAGAGGAGATACATTGTTTCTTCTATTTGTACACTCTGCTAAAGTTGGCCAGCAGCAGAGTATTTGCAACAAAGTAAGGAAAGAGAGTTAACTTTAATGTAGTCAACTATAAAGACTTTACTTTCACATATAAGACTTTGTTACTACCCAAGACTGAGGGATAAAAGAGACCTGAATTGAAAGACTGATATCTTAAAGTCTAGTATTGTTAATATGCACAGGTATTTATGGGCCCCAACTTGCGCATGTCTATATTTTTACAGAGTACCCGGGTCACTCCTTTTAGTGAGATTATAACCATATATTTTTTGTGTATTGCATGCAATTGAACTGTATAGGTGTGTGGGGTAGCTAGGGAATACTATACATATTGTGTGCATTATATTTATATATGTATAGGGATCATTAAAATGTTATTAAAATTATAATACTTACCACTTACTATCTGTTGGACGTTGAATGAGGAGCTGAAAAGAAGAACAGGTACATGAGTAAATTTGTGATTTACTGATATACATTTATATATATATATAATATCAGGCAACCCAGGCAGCCTGTTGGTAAAGCAATAGCTTGGGTGGAGGCACATTTGTAGATTGGGTAACCTTATCAGATATAAAGGAGGGTTACATACATACATATATAGCACACATTCATATATACGTACACAAACACACATATACACAAACACACATACATACATACATACATACATACATACATACATACTGTACATACACCAGCGCACAAACACACATACATACATACATACATACATACAAATACACACATAGGCCCTCATTCCGCGTTGTTCGCTCTGTAATTTTCTTCGTATCGCAGCGATTTTCCGCTAATTGCGCACGTGCAATGTTCGCACTGCGACTGCACCAAGTAAATTTGCTAAGAAGTTTGGTATTTTACTCACGGTATTACAAGGTTTTTTCTTCGTTCTGGTGATCGGAGTGTGATTGACAGGAAGTGGGTGTTTCTGGGCGGAAACTGGACGTTTTATGGGTGTGTGTGAAAAAACGTTGCCGTTTCTGGGAAAAACGCGAGAGTGGCTGAAGAAATGGAGGAGTGTCTGGGCGAACGCTGGGTGTGTTTGTGACGTCAAACCAGGAACGACAAGCACTGAACTGATCGCACTGGAAGAGTAAGTCTCGAGCTACTCAGAAACTGCACAGAAAAATCTTTTCGCAATATTGCGAATACTTCGTTCGCAATTCTGCTAAGCTAAGATACACTCCCAGAGGGCGGCGGTTTAGCGTGTGTACTGCTGCGAAAAGCGGCTAGCGAGCGAACAACTCGGAATGAGGGCCATAAACAGAGACTTCAAAGTTCAAACTTACATGATCTACCAGGCGGTGGGAGCAGAAGCCAGGACGGCAGTGTGAGAGGACGGAGGGAGCTGCTGTGGCTGAGTATGCGCAGACAGCAGCTCTCCCGGACGTTCTGTAAGCAGAGAGCTCCATAGCTCTCTGTTGCTGCTGCAGCTCCACGGTCGAGATCGCGGTTGCGCCTTTTGCTGAGACGGAGACAAAGCTGTCTTTGTCTCAAAATTGAAAACTCAGCTCATCAGGGGGGTTTCCAGGTACTTGGAAACCCCCCCTGCATGTGTCACTAAACTACATATTAAACAGCTGTAGTTCATAAACCCTTCCTCTAATCTGGAAGTGACTACCCTCAAAGTAATGCTGATATTGTGTACTTTAAACCGTGTCACATCCCATGCAGTTCCTCTTTCCTGACAGGACTGTGGTGCTTCTAGCACCCTCTGGCCTGTATCCCAGTGCTGAAATACATACCAGAATGTGCTAGAAGCACCAGTGCAGAGAGTGACACCACTGGCAGGAAAGAGGAACGACACGGGTTGTGACAGGTGCAGGGTGCTAGAATGAACATTATTATATAAATGTAGTTTGAATATGTTTTGGGATAAACATCTAAAATAAAAACATGTCAGTTTCCAAATATATGTATACAGACCTGACTGTATATAAAAGTCACACGTGTAATCATTTTTGTTTGCAGGAAAGTAAATTGTTTTAGAGAAAAGTTTGACCTGAAAGCAAATCTTTAGTTCCCAGATGCAGTATTAGAGAAGTCCTGGCAGCAGCGCCCACGAGACGTCGCCTCATGTTTGTGTTCTACAGTAATGGAGCTTTTGTAACTATAGCCGGAGTAGGTTTATTGTATATAGCACGCCTCAGCGCCTCGCAATGTACAGCACATAAAGATTTTACTGCCCAGGTGCAGTCTGTTTGGAGTGAAACAAAGAGCACAGAATAAATGACGCTTCACCAGGACTTGTATGAAAATAAACACAAAACATACAGAAAATCCATAACCTTCATTATTACTAAAAAAAGGAATTATAGGAGCTACAATGTGAGTGTTCCCCAGCGCTGGACCTTTCATTACCGCTTCATTGTGTTACACTAAATCTTCAGTCATCGGAGAGAGATTACAGCTTTGTGTGATGTGCGACTTACTGTAGCAACTACACTAACTGACGCTACAAAGGCTGTGTAATAGGACTGTGACGTGTGAGCACATTTGTCATGTAGGAGAAGTGTGTCCTGTGTATTAATGAGATGCACACTTACTGTGTATTACATCTCAGGCACTTTAGTACATACATATAGGGAGCATAGACAGAGGAAGAAGTGACCCTCTATGTCAGGGGTCTTCAACCTGTGTTCCTCCGGATGTTGTAGAACTACACATCCAAGCATGCCTTCCCTCTGTTTTGGCATGCCTTAATAGCAAAACTGTGGCAGGGCATGTTGGGATGTGTAGTTCCACAGCAGCTGGAGGTTCACAGGCTGAAGACCCATGCTCTATGTCATCAGATTACCTGCCAGCCTCCCTTGTGACGGTGCCAGTGGCCGCCAGGTTCCCTTTCCCCTGATCAGGCTTTGGTTCCATTGCAGCGTCTTCACAGCCGTAAGTGTGTAGCAGTTCCTGCCGCCTATTCCATCAGTATCACTGCGCTGCTTTACTTTCTTATCAGACATTTATTTAGAGAAAGGTAGGATGGGATGGAGAACAGACGAGACCACCAAAGAGCTGCTTGCTACATGGAAATACACTTTATTCACCAGCAGTAATCTGTATTCATACACCGCATAAGACAGGCAGTAACAGGAGCAGGTAACTGTGCAGCTATGTAACACTTTCTTTATTCACCAGCAGTAATCTGTATTCATACACCGCATAAGACAGGCAGTAACAGGAGCAGGTAACTGTGCAGCTGTGTAACACTTTCTTTATTCACCAGCAGTAATCTGTATTCATACACCGCATAAGACAGGCAGTAACAGGAGCAGGTAACTGTGCAGCTGTGTAACACTTTCTTTATTCACCAGCAGTAATCTGTATTCATACACTGCATAAGACAGGCAGTAACAGGAGCAGGTAACTGTGCAGCTGTGTAACACTTTCTTTATTCACCAGCAGTAATCTGTATTCATACACCGCATAAGACAGGCAGTAACAGGAGCAGGTAACTGTGCAGCTTTCTAACACTTTCTTTATTCACCAGCAGTAATCTGTATTCATACACTGCATAAGACAGGCAGTAACAGGAGCAGGTAACTGTGCAGCCATGTAACACTTTCTTTATTCACCAGCAGTAATCTGTATTCATACACCGCATAAGACAGGCAGTAACAGGAGCAGGTAACTGTGCAGCTATGTAACACTTTCTTTATTCACCAGCAGTAATCTGTATTCATACACCGCATAAGACAGGCAGTAACAGGAGCAGGTAACTGTGCAGCTATGTAACACTTTCTTTATTCACCAGCAGTAATCTGTATTCATACACCGCATAAGACAGGCAGTAAAAGGAGCAGGTAACTGTGCAGCTATGTAACACTTTCTTTATTCACCAGCAGTAATCTGTATTCATACACCGCATAAGACAGGCAGTAACAGGAGCAGGTAACTGTGCAGCTTTCTAACACTTTCTTTATTCACCAGCAGTAATCTGTATTCATACACCGCATAAGACAGGCAGTAACAGGAGCAGGTAACTGTGCAGCTATGTAACACTTTCTTTATTCACCAGCAGTAATCTGTATTCATACACCGCATAAGACAGGCAGTAACAGAAGCAGGTAACTGTGCAGCTATGTAACACTTTCTTTATTCACCAGCAGTAATCTGTATTCATACACCGCATAAGACAGGCAGTAACAGGAGCAGGTAACTGTGCAGCTATGTAACACTTTCTTTATTCACCAGCAGTAATCTGTATTCATACACCGCATAAGACAGGCAGTAACAGGAGCAGGTAACTGTGCAGCTATGTAACACTTTCTTTATTCACCAGCAGTAATCTGTATTCATACACCGCATAAGACAGGCAGTAACAGGAGCAGGTAACTGTGCAGCTATGTAACACTTTCTTTATTCACCAGCAGTAATCTATATACACCACATAAGACAGGCAGTAACAGGAGCAGGTAACTGTGCAGCTTTCTAACACTTTCTTTATTCACCAGCAGTAATCTGTATTCATACACCGCATAAGACAGGCAGTAACAGGAGCAGGTAACTGTGCAGCTATGTAACACTTTCTTTATTCACCAGCAGTAATCTGTATTCATACACCGCATAAGACAGGCAGTAACAGGAGCAGGTAACTGTGCAGCTATGTAACACTTTCTTTATTCACCAGCAGTAATCTGTATTCATACACCGCATAAGACAGGCAGTAACAGGAGCAGGTAACTGTGCAGCTATGTAACACTTTCTTTATTCACCAGCAGTAATCTATATACACCACATAAGACAGGCAGTAACAGGAGCAGGTAACTGTGCAGCTTTCTAACACTTTCTTTATTCACCAGCAGTAATCTGTATTCATACACCGCATAAGACAGGCAGTAACAGGAGCAGGTAACTGTGCAGCTTTCTAACACTTTCTTTATTCACCAGCAGTAATCTGTATTCATACACAGCATAAGACAGGCAGTAACAGGAGCAGGTAACTGTGCAGCTATGTAACACTTTCTTTATTCACCAGCAGTAATCTGTATTCATACACAGCACAAGACAGGCAGTAACAGGAGCAGGTAACTGTGCAGCTATGTAACACTTTCTTTATTCACCAGCAGTAATCTGTATTCATACACCGCATAAGACAGGCAGTAACAGGAGCAGGTAACTGTGCAGCTGTGTAACACTTTCTTTATTCACCAGCAGTAATCTGTATTCATACACCGCATAAGACAGGCTGTAACAGGAGCAGGTAACTGTGCAGCTGTGTAACACTTTCTTTATTCACCAGCAGTAATCTGTATTCATACACCGCATAAGACAGGCAGTAACAGGAGCAGGTAACTGTGCAGCTTTCTAACACTTTCTTTATTCACCAGCAGTAATCTGTATTCATACACCGCATAAGACAGGCAGTAACAGGAGCAGGTAACTGTGCAGCTTTCTAACACTTTCTTTATTCACCAGCAGTAATCTGTATTCATACACCGCATAAGACAGGCAGTAACAGGAGCAGGTAACTGTGCAGCTATGTAACACTTTCTTTATTCACCAGCAGTAATCTGTATTCATACACCGCATAAGACAGGCAGTAACAGAAGCAGGTAACTGTGCAGCTATGTAACACTTTCTTTATTCACCAGCAGTAATCTGTATTCATACACCGCATAAGACAGGCAGTAACAGGAGCAGGTAACTGTGCAGCTATGTAACACTTTCTTTATTCACCAGCAGTAATCTGTATTCATACACCGCATAAGACAGGCAGTAACAGGAGCAGGTAACTGTGCAGCTATGTAACACTTTCTTTATTCACCAGCAGTAATCTGTATTCATACACCGCATAAGACAGGCAGTAACAGGAGCAGGTAACTGTGCAGCTTTCTAACACTTTCTTTATTCACCAGCAGTAATCAGTATTCATACACCGCATAAGACAGGCAGTAACAGGAGCAGGTAACTGTGCAGCTATGTAACACTTTCTTTATTCACCAGCAGTAATCTATATACACCACATAAGACAGGCAGTAACAGGAGCAGGTAACTGTGCAGCTTTCTAACACTTTCTTTATTCACCAGCAGTTATCTGTATTCATACACCGCATAAGACAGGCAGTAACAGGAGCAGGTAACTGTGCAGCTTTCTAACACTTTCTTTATTCACCAGCAGTAATCTGTATTCATACACCGCATAAGACAGGCAGTAACAGGAGCAGGTAACTGTGCCGCTTTCTAACACTTTCTTTATTCACCAGCATTAATCTGTATTCATACACAGCATAAGACAGGCAGTAACAGGAGCAGGTAACTGTGCAGCTATGTAACACTTTCTTTATTCACCAGCAGTAATCTGTATTCATACACAGCACAAGACAGGCAGTAACAGGAGCAGGTAACTGTGCAGCTATGTAATACTTTCTTTATTCACCAGCAGTAATCTGTATTCATACACCGCATAAGACAGGCAGTAACAGGAGCAGGTAACTGTGCAGCTATGTAACACTTTCTTTATTCACCAGCAGTAATCTGTATTCATACACCGCATAAGACAGGCAGTAACAGGAGCAGGTAACTGTGCAGCTATGTAACACTTTCTTTATTCACCAGCAGTAATCTGTATTCATACACCGCATAAGACAGGCAGTAACAGGAGCAGGTAACTGTGCAGCTATGTAACACTTTCTTTATTCACCAGCAGTAATCTGTATTCATAAACCGCATAAGATAGGCAGTAACAGGAGCAGGTAACTGTGCAGCTTTCTAACACTTTCTTTATTCACCAGCAGTAATCTGTATTCATACACCGCATAAGACAGGCAGTAACAGGAGCAGGTAACTGTGCAGCTATGTAACACTTTCTTTATTCACCAGCAGTAATCTGTATTCATACACTGCATAAGACAGGCAGTAACAGGAGCAGGTAACTGTGCAGCTTTCTAACACTTTCTTTATTCACCAGCAGTAATCTGTATTCATACACCGCATAAGACAGGCAGTAACAGGAGCAGGTAACTGTGCAGCTATGTAACACTTTCTTTATTCACCAGCAGTAATCTGTATTCATACACTGCATAAAACAGGCAGTAACAGGAGCAGGTAACTGTGCAGCTTTCTAACACTTTCTTTATTCACCAGCAGTAATCTGTATTCATACACCGCATAAGACAGGCAGTAACAGGAGCAGGTAACTGTGCAGCTTTCTAACACTTTCTTTATTCACCAGCAGTAATCTGTATTCATACACCGCATAAGACAGGCAGTAACAGGAGCAGGTAACTGTGCAGCTATGTAACACTTTCTTTATTCACCAGCAGTAATCTGTATTCATACACCGCATAAGACAGGCAGTAACAGGAGCAGGTAACTGTGCAGCCATGTAACACTTTCTTTATTCACCAGCAGTAATCTGTATTCATACACCGCATAAGACAGGCAGTAACAGGAGCAGGTAACTGTGCAGCTATGTAACACTTTCTTTATTCACCAGCAGTAATCTGTATTCATACACCGCATAAGACAGGCAGTAACAGAAGCAGGTAACTGTGCAACTATGTAACACTTTCTTTATTCACCAGCAGTAATCTGTATTCATACACTGCATAAGACAGGCAGTAACAGGAGCAGGTAACTGTGCAGCTATGTAACACTTTCTTTATTCACCAGCAGTAATCTGTATTCATACACCGCATAAGACAGGCAGTAACAGGAGGAGGTAACTGTGCAGCTTTCTAACACTTTCTTTATTCACCAGCAGTAATCTGTATTCATACACCGCATAAGACAGGCAGTAACAGGAGCAGGTAACTGTGCAGCTATGTAACACTTTCTTTATTCACCAGCAGTAATCTGTATTCATACACCGCATAAGACAGGCAGTAACAGAAGCAGGTAACTGTGCAACTATGTAACACTTTCTTTATTCACCAGCAGTAATCTGTATTCATACACCGCATAAGACAGGCAGTAACAGGAGCAGGTAACTGTGCAGCGATGTAACACTTTCTTTATTCACCAGCAGTAATCTGTATTCATACACTGCATAAGACAGGCAGTAACAGGAGCAGGTAACTGTGCAGCTATGTAACACTTTCATTATTCACCAGCAGTAATCTGTATTCATACACCGCATAAGACAGGCAGTAACAGGAGCAGGTAACTGTGCAGCTATGTAACACTTTCTTTATTCACCAGCAGTAATCTGTATTCATACACTGCATAAGACAGGCAGTAACAGGAGCAGGTAACTGTGCAGCTATGTAACACTTTCTTTATTCACCAGCAGTAATCTGTATTCATACACCGCATAAGACAGGCAGTAACAGGAGCAGGTAACTGTGCAGCTTTCTAACACTTTCTTTATTCACCAGCAGTAATCTGTATTCATACACCGCATAAGACAGGCAGTAACAGGAGCAGGTAACTGTGCAGCTTTCTAACACTTTCTTTATTCACCAGCAGTAATCTGTATTCATACACCGCATAAGACAGGCAGTAACAGGAGCAGGTAACTGTGCAGCTATGTAACACTTTCATTATTCACCAGCAGTAATCTGTATTCATACACCGCATAAAACAGGCAGTAACAGGAGCAGGTAACTGTGCAGCTATGTAACACTTTCTTTATTCACCAGCAGTAATCTGTATTCATACACTGCATAAGACAGGCAGTAACAGGAGCAGGTAACTGTGCAGCTATGTAACACTTTCTTTATTCACCAGCAGTAATCTGTATTCATACACCGCATAAGACAGGCAGTAACAGGAGCAGGTAACTGTGCAGCTTTCTAACACTTTCTTTATTCACCAGCAGTAATATGTATTCATACACCGCATAAGATAGGCAGTAACAGGAGCAGGTAACTGTGCAGCTATGTAACACTTTCTTTATTCACCAGCAGTAATCTGTATTCATACACCGCATAAAACAGGCAGTAACAGGAGCAGTTAACTGTGCAGCTGTGTAACACTTTCTTTATTCACCAGCAGTAATCTGTATTCATACACCGCATAAGACAGGCAGTAACAGGAGCAGGTAACTGTGCAGCTATGTAACACTTTCTTTATTCACCAGCAGTAATCTGTATTCATACACTGCATAAGACAGGCAGTAACAGGAGCAGTTAACTGTGCAGCTTTCTAACACTTTCTTTATTCACCAGCAGTAATCTGTATTCATACACCGCATAAGACAGGCAGTAACAGGAGCAGGTAACTGTGCAGCCATGTAACACTTTCTTTATTCACCAGCAGTAATCTGTATTCATACACCGCATAAGACAGGCAGTAACAGGAGCAGGTAACTGTGCAGCTTTCTAACACTTTCTTTATTCACCAGCAGTAATCTGTATTCATACACCGCATAAGACAGGCAGTAACAGGAGCAGGTAACTGTGCAGCTATGTAACACTTTCTTTATTCACCAGCAGTAATCTGTATTCATACACTGCATAAGACAGGCAGTAACAGGAGCAGGTAACTGTGCAGCTATGTAACACTTTCTTTATTCACCAGCAGTACTCTGTATTCATACACCGCATAAGACAGGCAGTAACAGGAGCAGGTAACTGTGCAGCTATGTAACACTTTCTTTATTCACCAGCAGTAATCTGTATTCATACACCGCATAAGACAGGCAGTAACAGAAGCAGGTAACTGTGCAACTATGTAACACTTTCTTTATTCACCAGCAGTAATCTGTATTCATACACCACATAAGACAGGCAGTAACAGGAGCAGGTAACTGTGCAGCTGTGTAACACTTTCTTTATTCACCAGCAGTAATCTGTATTCATACACCGCATAAGACAGGCAGTAACAGGAGCAGGTAACTGTGCAGCTGTGTAACACTTTCTTTATTCACCAGCAGTAATCTGTATTCATACACTGCATAAGACAGGCAGTAACAGGAGCAGGTAACTGTGCAGCTGTGTAACACTTTCTTTATTCACCAGCAGTAATCTGTATTCATAAACCGCATAAGACAGGCAGTAACAGGAGCAGGTAACTGTGCAGCTATGTAACACTTTCTTTATTCACCAGCAGTAATCTGTATTCATACACCGCATAAGACAGGCAGTAACAGGAGCAGGTAACTGTGCAGCTATGTAACACTTTCTTTATTCACCAGCAGTAATCTGTATTCATACACCGCATAAGACAGGCAGAAACAGGAGCAGGTAACTGTGCAGCTATGTAACACTTTCTTTATTCACCAGCAGTAATCTGTATTCATACACCGCATAAGACAGGCAGTAACAGGAGAAGGTAACTGTGCAGCTATGTAACACTTTCTTTATTCACCAGCAGTAATCTGTATTCATACACCGCATAAGACAGGCAGTAACAGGAGCAGGTAACTGTGCAGCTGTGTAACACTTTCTTTATTCACCAGCAGTAATCTGTATTCATACACTGCATAAGACAGGCAGTAACAGGAGCAGGTAACTGTGCAGCTGTGTAACACTTTCTTTATTCACCAGCAGTAATCTGTATTCATACACCGCATAAGACAGGCAGTAAACAGGAGCAGGTAACTGTGCAGCTGTGTAACACTTTCTTTATTCACCAGCAGTAATCTGTATTCATACACCGCATAAGACAGGCAGTAACAGGAGCAGGTAACTGTGCAGCTATGTAACACTTTCTTTATTCACCAGCAGTAATCTGTATTCATACACTGCATAAGACAGGCAGCAGCAGGAGCAGGTAACTGTGCAGCTATGTAACACTTTCTTTATTCACCAGCAGTAATCTGTATTCATACACCGCATAAGACAGGCAGTAACAGGAGCAGGTACCTTTGCAGCTATGTAACACTTTCTTTTTTCACCAGCAGTAATCTGTATTCATACACCGCATAAGACAGGCAGTAACAGGAGCAGGTAACTGTGCAGCTATGTAACACTTTCTTTACTCACCAGCAACAATCTGTATTCATACACCGCATAAGACAGGCAGTAACAGGAGCAGGTAACTGTGCAGCTATGTAACACTTTCTTTATTCACCAGCAGTAATCTGTATTCATACACCGCATAAGACAGGCAGTAACAGGAGCAGGTAACTGTGCAGCTATGTAACACTTTCTTTATTCACCAGCAGTAATCTGTATTCATACACCGCATAAGATAGGCAGTAACAGCAGCAGGTAACTGTGCAGCTATGTAACACTTTCTTTATTCACCAGCAGTAATCTGTATTCATACACCGCATAACACAGGCAGTAACAGGAGCAGGTAACTGTGCAGCTATGTCACACTTTCTTTATTCACCAGCAGTAATCTGTATTCATACACCGCATAAGACAGGCAGTAACAGGAGCAGGTAACTGTGCAGCTAAGTAACACTTTCTTTATTCACCAGCAGTAATCTGTATTCATACACCGCATAAGACATGCAGTAACAGGAGCAGGTAACTGTGCAGCTATGTAACACTTTCTTTATTCACAAGCAGTAATCTGTATTCATACACCGCATAAGACAGGCAGTAACAGGAGCAGGTAACTGTGCAGCTATGGAACACTTTCTTTATTCACCAGCAGTAATCTGTATTCATACACCGCATAAGACAGGCAGTAGCAGGAGCAGGTAACTGTGCAGCTATGTAACACTTTCTTTATTCACCAGCAGTAATCTGTATTCATACACCGCATAAGACAGGCAGTAACAGGAGCAGGTAACTGTGCAGCTATGTAACACTTTCTTTATTCACCAGCAGTAATCTGTATTCATACACCGCATAAGACAGGCAGTAACAGGAGCAGGTAACTGTGCAGCTATGTAACACTTTCTTTATTCACCAGCAGTAATCTGTATTCATACACCGCATAAGGCAGGCAGTAACAGGAGCAGGTAACTGTGCAGCTATGTAACACTTTCTTTATTCACCAGCAGTAATCTGTATTTATACACCGCATAAGACAGGCAGTAACAGGAGCAGGTAACTGTGCAGCTATGTAACACTTTCTTTATTCACCAGCAGTAATCTGTATTCATACACCGCATAAGACAGGCAGTAACAGGAGCAGGTAACTGTGCAGCTATGTAACACTTTCTTTATTCACCAGCAGTAATCTGTATTCATACACCGCATAAAACAGGCAGTAACAGGAGCAGGTAACTGTGCATCTGTGTAACACTTTCTTTATTCACCAGCAGTAATCTGTATTCATACACTGCATAAGACAGGCAGTAACAGGAGCAGGTAACTGTGCAGCTGTGTAACACTTTCTTTATTCACCAGCAGTAATCTGTATTCATAAACCGCATAAGACAGGCAGTAACAGGAGCAGGTAACTGTGCAGCTATGTAACACTTTCTTTATTCACCAGCAGTAATCTGTATTCATACACCGCATAAGACAGGCAGTAACAGGAGCAGGTAACTGTGCAGCTATGTAACACTTTCTTTATTCACCAGCAGTAATCTGTATTCATACACCGCATAAGACAGGCAGTAACAGGAGCAGGTAACTGTGCAGCTATGTAACACTTTCTTTATTCACCAGCAGTAATCTGTATTCATACACTGCATAAGACAGGCAGTAACAGGAGAAGGTAACTGTGCAGCTATGTAACACTTTCTTTATTCACCAGCAGTAATCTGTATTCATACACCGCATAAGACAGGCAGTAACAGGAGCAGGTAACTGTGCAGCTGTGTAACACTTTCTTTATTCACCAGCAGTAATCTGTATTCATACACTGCATAAGACAGGCAGTAACAGGAGCAGGTAACTGTGCAGCTGTGTAACACTTTCTTTAGTCACCAGCAGTAATCTGTATTCATACACCGCATAAGACAGGCAGTAACAGGAGCAGGTAACTGTGCAGCTGTGTAACACTTTCTTTATTCACCAGCAGTAATCTGTATTCATACACCGCATAAGACAGGCAGTAACAGGAGCAGGTAACTGTGCAGCTATGTAACACTTTCTTTATTCACCAGCAGTAATCTGTATTCATACACTGCATAAGACAGGCAGTAACAGGAGAAGGTAACTGTGCAGCTATGTAACACTTTCTTTATTCACCAGCAGTAATCTGTATTCATACACCGCATAAGACAGGCAGTAACAGGAGCAGGTAACTGTGCAGCTGTGTAACACTTTCTTTATTCACCAGCAGTAATCTGTATTCATACACTGCATAAGACAGGCAGTAACAGGAGCAGGTAACTGTGCAGCTGTGTAACACTTTCTTTAGTCACCAGCAGTAATCTGTATTCATACACCGCATAAGACAGGCAGTAACAGGAGCAGGTAACTGTGCAGCTGTGTAACACTTTCTTTATTCACCAGCAGTAATCTGTATTCATACACCGCATAAGACAGGCAGTAACAGGAGCAGGTAACTGTGCAGCTATGTAACACTTTCTTTATTCACCAGCAGTAATCTGTATTCATACACTGCATAAGACAGGCAGTAGCAGGAGCAGGTAACTGTGCAGCTATGTAACACTTTCTTTATTCACCAGCAGTAATCTGTATTCATACACCGCATAAGACAGGCAGTAACAGGAGCAGGTACCTGTGCAGCTATGTAACACTTTCTTTACTCACCAGCAACAATCTGTATTCATACACCGCATAAGACAGGCAGTAACAGGAGCAGGTAACTGTGCAGCTATGTAACACTTTCTTTATTCACCAGCAGTAATCTGTATTCATACACCGCATAAGACAGGCAGTAACAAGAGCAGGTAACTGTGCAGCTATGTAACACTTTCTTTATTCACCAGCAGTAATCTGTATTCATACACCGCATAAGACAGGCAGTAACAGGAGCAGGTAACTGTGCAGCTATGTAACACTTTCTTTATTCACCAGCAGTAATCTGTATTCATACACCGCATAAGACAGGCAGTAACAGCAGCAGGTAACTGTGCAGCTATGTAACACTTTCTTTATTCACAAGCAGTAATCTGTATTCATACACCGCATAAGACAGGCAGTAACAGGAGCAGGTAACTGTGCAGCTATGTAACACTTTCTTTATTCACCAGCAGTAATCTGTATTCATACACCGCATAAGACAGGCAGTAGCAGGAGCAGGTAACTGTGCAGCTATGTAACACTTTCTTTATTCACCAGCAGTAATCTGTATTCATACACCGCATAAGACAGGCAGTAACAGGAGCAGGTAACTGTGCAGCTATGTAACACTTTCTTTATTCACCAGCAGTAATCTGTATTCATACACCGCATAAGACAGGCAGTAACAGTAGCAGGTAACTGTGCAGCTATGTAACACTTTCTTTATTCACCAGCAGTAATCTGTATTCATACACCGCATAAGACAGGCAGTAACAGGAGCAGGTAACTGTGCAGCTATGTAACACTTTCTTTATTCACCAGCAGTAATCTGTATTCATACACCGCATAAGACAGGCAGTAACAGGAGCAGGTAACTGTGCAGCTATGTAACACTTTCTTTATTCACCAGCAGTAATCTGTATTTATACACCGCATAAGACAGGCAGTAACAGGAGCAGGTAACTGTGCAGCTATGTAACACTTTCTTTATTCACCAGCAGTAATCTGTATTCATACACCGCATAAGACAGGCAGTAACAGGAGCAGGTAACTGTGCAGCTATGTAACACTTTCTTTATTCACCAGCAGTAATCTGTATTCATACACCGCATAAGACAGGCAGTAACAGGAGCAGGTAACTGTGCAGCTATGTAACACTTTCTTTATTCACCAGCAGTAATCTGTATTCATACACCGCATAAGACAGGCAGTAACAGGAGCAGGTAACTGTGCAGCTATGTAACACTTTCTTTATTCACAAGCAGTAATCTGTATTTATACACCGCATAAGACAGGCAGTAACAGGAGCAGGTAACTGTGCAGCTATGTAACACTTTCTTTATTCACCAGCAGTAATCTGTATTCATACACCGCATAAGACAGGCAGTAACAGGAGCAGGTAACTGTGCAGCTATGTAACACTTTCTTTATTCACCAGCAGTAATCTGTATTCATACACCGCATAAGACAGGCAGTAACAGGAGCAGGTAACTGTGCAGCTATGTAACACTTTCTTTATTCACCAGCAGTAATCTGTATTCATACACCGCATAAGACAGGCAGTAACAGGAGCAGGTAACTGTGCAGCTGTGTAACACTTTCTTTATTCACCAGCAGTAATCTGTATTCATAAACCGCATAAGACAGGCAGTAACAGGAGCAGGTAACTGTGCAGCTATGTAACACTTTCTTTATTCACCAGCAGTAATCTGTATTCATACACCGCATAAGACAGGCAGTAACAGGAGCAGGTAACTGTGCAGCTATGTAACACTTTCTTTATTCACCAGCAGTAATCTGTATTCATACACCGCATAAGACAGGCAGTAACAGGAGCAGGTAACTGTGCAGCTATGTAACACTTTCTTTATTCACCAGCAGTAATCTGTATTCATACACTGCATAAGACAGGCAGTAACAGGAGAAGGTAACTGTGCAGCTATGTAACACTTTCTTTATTCACCAGCAGTAATCTGTATTCATACACCGCATAAGACAGGCAGTAACAGGAGCAGGTAACTGTGCAGCTGTGTAACACTTTCTTTATTCACCAGCAGTAATCTGTATTCATACACTGCATAAGACAGGCAGTAACAGGAGCAGGTAACTGTGCAGCTGTGTAACACTTTCTTTATTCACCAGCAGTAATCTGTATTCATACACCGCATAAGACAGGCAGTAACAGGAGCAGGTAACTGTGCAGCTGTGTAACACTTTCTTTATTCACCAGCAGTAATCTGTATTCATACACCGCATAAGACAGGCAGTAACAGGAGCAGGTAACTGTGCAGCTATGTAACACTTTCTTTATTCACCAGCAGTAATCTGTATTCATACACTGCATAAGACAGTCAGTAGCAGGAGCAGGTAACTGTGCAGCTATGTAACACTTTCTTTATTCACCAGCAGTAATCTGTATTCATACACCGCATAAGACAGGCAGTAACAGGAGCAAGTACCTGTGCAGCTATGTAACACTTTCTTTTTTCACCAGCAGTAATCTGTATTCATACACCGCATAAGACAGGCAGTAACAGGAGCAGGTAACTGTGCAGCTATGTAACACTTTCTTTACTCACCAGCAACAATCTGTATTCATACACCGCATAAGACAGGCAGTAACAGGAGCAGGTAACTGTGCAGCTATGTAACACTTTCTTTATTCACCAGCAGTAATCTGTATTCATACACCGCATAAGACAGGCAGTAACAAGAGCAGGTAACTGTGCAGCTATGTAACACTTTCTTTATTCACCAGCAGTAATCTGTATTCATACACCGCATAAGACAGGCAGTAACAGGAGCAGGTAACTGTGCAGCTATGTAACACTTTCTTTATTCACCAGCAGTAATCTGTATTCATACACCGCATAAGACAGGCAGTAACAGCAGCAGGTAACTGTGCAGCTATGTAACACTTTCTTTATTCACCAGCAGTAATCTGTATTCATACACCGCATAACACAGGCAGTAACAGGAGCAGGTAACTGTGCAGCTATGTAACACTTTCTTTATTCACCAGCAGTAATCTGTATTCATACACCGCATAAGACAGGCAGTAACAGGAGCAGGTAACTGTGCAGCTAAGTAACACTTTCTTTATTCACCAGCAGTAATCTGTATTCATACACCGCATAAGACATGCAGTAACAGGAGCAGGTAACTGTGCAGCTATGTAACACTTTCTTTATTCACAAGCAGTAATCTGTATTCATACACCGCATAAGACAGGCAGTAACAGGAGCAGGTTACTGTGCAGCTATGTAACACTTTCTTTATTCACCAGCAGTAATCTGTATTCATACACCGCATAAGACAGGCAGTAGCAGGAGCAGGTAACTGTGCAGCTATGTAACACTTTCTTTATTCACCAGCAGTAATCTGTATTCATACACCGCATAAGACAGGCAGTAACAGGAGCAGGTAATTGTGCAGCTATGTAACACTTTCTTTATTCACCAGCAGTAATCTGTATTCATACACCGCATAAGACAGGCAGTAACAGGAGCAGGTAACTGTGCAGCTATGTAACACTTTCTTTATTCACCAGCAGTAATCTGTATTCATACACCGCATAAGACAGGCAGTAACAGGAGCAGGTAACTGTGCAGCTATGTAACACTTTCTTTATTCACCAGCAGTAATCTGTATTCATACACCGCATAAGACAGGCAGTAACAGGAGCAGGTAACTGTGCAGCTATGTAACACTTTCTTTATTCACCAGCAGTAATCTGTATTTATACACCGCATAAGACAGGCAGTAAAAGGAGCAGGTAACTGTGCAGCTATGTAACACTTTCTTTATTCACCAGCAGTAATCTGTATTCATACACCGCATAAGACAGGCAGTAACAGGAGCAGGTAACTGTGCAGCTATGTAACACTTTCTTTATTCACCAGCAGTAATCTGTATTCATACACCGCATAAGACAGGCAGTAACAGGAGCAGGTAACTGTGCAGCTATGTAACACTTTCTTTATTCACCAGCAGTAATCTGTATTCATACACCGCATAAGACAGGCAGTAACAGGAGCAGGTAACTGTGCAGCTATGTAACACTTTCTTTATTCACAAGCAGTAATCTGTATTTATACACCGCATAAGACAGGCAGTAACAGGAGCAGGTAACTGTGCAGCTATGTAACACTTTCTTTATTCACCAGCAGTAATCTGTATTCATACACCGCATAAGACAGGCAGTAACAGGAGCAGGTAACTGTGCAGCTATGTAACACATTCTTTATTCACCAGCAGTAATCTGTATTCATACACCGCATAAGACAGGCAGTAACAGGAGCAGGTAACTGTGCAGCTATGTAACACTTTCTTTATTCACCAGCAGTAATCTGTATTCATACACCGCATAAGACAGGCAGTAACAGGAGCAGGTAACTGTGCAGCTGTGTAACACTTTCTTTATTCACCAGCAGTAATCTGTATTCATAAACCGCATAAGACAGGCAGTAACAGGAGCAGGTAACTGTGCAGCTATGTAACACTTTCTTTATTCACCAGCAGTAATATGTATTCATACACCGCATAAGACAGGCAGTAACAGGAGCAGGTAACTGTGCAGCTATGTAACACTTTCTTTATTCACCAGCAGTAATCTGTATTCATACACCGCATAAGACAGGCAGTAACAGGAGCAGGTAACTGTGCAGCTATGTAACACTTTCTTTATTCACCAGCAGTAATCTGTATTCATACACTGCATAAGACAGGCAGTAACAGGAGCAGGTAACTGTGCAGCTGTGTAACACTTTCTTTATTCACCAGCAGTAATCTGTATTCATACACCGCATAAGACAGGCAGTAACAGGAGCAGGTAACTGTGCAGCTGTGTAACACTTTCTTTATTCACCAGCAGTAATCTGTATTCATACACCGCATAAGACAGGCAGTAACAGGAGCAGGTAACTGTGCAGCTATGTAACACTTTCTTTATTCACCAGCAGTAATCTGTATTCATACACTGCATAAGACAGGCAGTAGCAGGAGCAGGTAACTGTGCAGCTATGTAACACTTTCTTTATTCACCAGCAGTAATCTGTATTCATACACCGCATAAGACAGGCAGTAACAGGAGCAGGTACCTGTGCAGCTATGTAACACTTTCTTTTTTCACCAGCAGTAATCTGTATTCATACACCGCACAAGACAGGCAGTAACAGGAGCAGGTAACTGTGCAGCTATGTAACACTTTCTTTACTCACCAGCAACAATCTGTATTCATACACCGCATAAGACAGGCAGTAACAGGAGCAGGTAACTGTGCAGCTATGTAACACTTTCTTTATTCACCAGCAGTAATCTGTATTCATACACCGCATAAGACAGGCAGTAACAAGAGCAGGTAACTGTGCAGCTATGTAACACTTTCTTTATTCACCAGCAGTAATCTGTATTCATACACCGCATAAGACAGGCAGTAACAGGAGCAGGTAACTGTGCAGCTATGTAACACTTTCTTTATTCACCAGCAGTAATCTGTATTCATACACCGCATAAGACAGGCAGTAACAGCAGCAGGTAACTGTGCAGCTATGTAACACTTTCTTTATTCACCAGCAGTAATCTGTATTCATACACCGCATAACACAGGCAGTAACAGGAGCAGGTAACTGTGCAGCTATGTAACACTTTCTTTATTCACCAGCAGTAATCTGTATTCATACACCGCATAAGACAGGCAGTAACAGGAGCAGGTAACTGTGCAGCTAAGTAACACTTTCTTTATTCACCAGCAGTAATCTGTATTCATACACCGCATAAGACATGCAGTAACAGGAGCAGGTAACTGTGCAGCTATGTAACACTTTCTTTATTCACAAGCAGTAATCTGTATTCATACACCGCATAAGACAGGCAGTAACAGGAGCAGGTAACTGTGCAGCTATGTAACACTTTCTTTATTCACCAGCAGTAATCTGTATTCATACACCGCATAAGACAGGCAGTAGCAGGAGCAGGTAACTGTGCAGCTATGTAACACTTTCTTTATTCACCAGCAGTAATCTGTATTCATACACCGCATAAGACAGGCAGTAACAGGAGCAGGTAACTGTGCAGCTATGTAACACTTTCTTTATTCACCAGCAGTAATCTGTATTCATACACCGCATAAGACAGGCAGTAACAGGAGCAGGTAACTGTGCAGCTTTGTAACACTTTCTTTATTCACCAGCAGTAATCTGTATTCATACACCGCATAACACAGGCAGTAACAGGAGCAGGTAACTGTGCAGCTATGTAACACTTTCTTTATTCACCAGCAGTAATCTGTATTCATACACCGCATAAGACAGGCAGTAACAGGAGCAGGTAACTGTGCAGCTATGTAACACTTTCTTTATTCACCAGCAGTAATCTGTATTCATACACCGCATAAGACAGGCAGTAACAGGAGCAGGTAACTGTGCAGCTATGTAACACTTTCTTTATTCACCAGCAGTAATCTGTATTTATACACCGCATAAGACAGGCAGTAACAGGAGCAGGTAACTGTGCAGCTATGTAACACTTTCTTTATTCACCAGCAGTAATCTGTATTCATACACCGCATAAGACAGGCAGTAACAGGAGCAGGTAACTGTGCAGCTATGTAACACTTTCTTTATTCACCAGCAGTAATCTGTATTCATACACCGCATAAAACAGGCAGTAACAGGAGCAGGTAACTGTGCAGCTATGTAACACTTTCTTTATTCACCAGCAGTAATCTGTATTTATACACCGCATAAGACAGGCAGTAGCAGGAGCAGGTAACTGTGCAGCTATGTAACACTTTCTTTATTCACCAGCAGTAATCTGTATTCATACACCGCATAAGACAGGCAGTAACTTGAGCAGGTAACTGTGCAGCTATGTAACACTTTCTTTATTCACCAGCAGTAATCTGTATTCATACACCGCATAAGACAGGCAGTAACAGGAGCAGGTAACTGTGCAGCTGTGTAACACTTTCTTTATTCACCAGCAGTAATCTGTATTCATACACCGCATAAGACAGGCAGTAACAGGAGCAGGTAACTGTGCAGCTATGTAACACTTTCTTTATTCACCAGCAGTAATCTGTATTCATACACTGCATAAGACAGGCAGTAGCAGGAGCAGGTAACTGTGCAGCTATGTAACACTTTCTTTATTCACCAGCAGTAATCTGTATTCATACACCGCATAAGACAGGCAGTAACAGGAGCAAGTACCTGTGCAGCTATGTAACACTTTCTTTTTTCACCAGCAGTAATCTGTATTCATACACCGCATAAGACAGGCAGTAACAGGAGCAGGTAACTGTGCAGCTATGTAACACTTTCTTTACTCACCAGCAACAATCTGTATTCATACACCGCATAAGACAGGCAGTAACAGGAGCAGGTAACTGTGCAGCTATGTAACACTTTCTTTATTCACCATCAGTAATCTGTATTCATACACCGCATAAGACAGGCAGTAACAAGAGCAGGTAACTGTGCAGCTATGTAACACTTTCTTTATTCACCAGCAGTAATCTGTATTCATACACCGCATAAGACAGGCAGTAACAGGAGCAGGTAACTGTGCAGCTATGTAACACTTTCTTTATTCACCAGCAGTAATCTGTATTCATACACCGCATAAGACAGGCAGTAACAGCAGCAGGTAACTGTGCAGCTATGTAACACTTTCTTTATTCACCAGCAGTAATCTGTATTCATACACCGCATAACACAGGCAGTAACAGGAGCAGGTAACTGTGCAGCTATGTAACACTTTCTTTATTCACCAGCAGTAATCTGTATTCATACACCGCATAAGACAGGCAGTAACAGGAGCAGGTAACTGTGCAGCTAAGTAACACTTTCTTTATTCACCAGCAGTAATCTGTATTCATACACCGCATAAGACATGCAGTAACAGGAGCAGGTAACTGTGCAGCTATGTAACACTTTCTTTATTCACAAGCAGTAATCTGTATTCATACACCGCATAAGACAGGCAGTAACAGGAGCAGGTAACTGTGCAGCTATGTAACACTTTCTTTATTCACCAGCAGTAATCTGTATTCATACATCGCATAAGACAGGCAGTAGCAGGAGCAGGTAACTGTGCAGCTATGTAACACTTTCTTTATTCACCAGCAGTAATCTGTATTCATACACCGCATAAGACAGGCAGTAACAGGAGCAGGTAACTGTGCAGCTATGTAACACTTTCTTTATTCACCAGCAGTAATCTGTATTCATACACCGCATAAGACAGGCAGTAACAGGAGCAGGTAACTGTGCAGCTATGTAACACTTTCTTTATTCACCAGCAGTAATCTGTATTCATACACCGCATAAGACAGGCAGTAACAGGAGCAGGTAACTGTGCAGCTATGTAACACTTTCTTTATTCACCAGCAGTAATCTGTATTTATACACCGCATAAGACAGGCAGTAACAGGAGCAGGTAACTGTGCAGCTATGTAACACTTTCTTTATTCACCAGCAGTAATCTGTATTCATACACCGCATAAGACAGGCAGTAACAGGAGCAGGTAACTGTGCAGCTATGTAACACTTTCTTTATTCACCAGCAGTAATCTGTATTCATACACCGCATAAGACAGGCAGTAACAGGAGCAGGTAACTGTGCAGCTATGTAACACTTTCTTTATTCACCAGCAGTAATCTGTATTCATACACCGCATAAGACAGGCAGTAACAGGAGCAGGTAACTGTGCAGCTATGTAACACTTTCTTTATTCACAAGCAGTAATCTGTATTTATACACCGCATAAGACAGGCAGTAACAGGAGCAGGTAACTGTGCAGCTATGTAACACTTTCTTTATTCACCAGCAGTAATCTGTATTCATACACCGCATAAGACAGGCAGTAACAGGAGCAGGTAACTGTGCAGCTATGTAACACATTCTTTATTCACCAGCAGTAATCTGTATTCATACACCGCATAAGACAGGCAGTAACAGGAGCAGGTAACTGTGCAGCTATGTAACACTTTCTTTATTCACCAGCAGTAATCTGTATTCATACACCGCATAAGACAGGCAGTAACAGGAGCAGGTAACTGTGCAGCTGTGTAACACTTTCTTTATTCACCAGCAGTAATCTGTATTCATAAACCGCATAAGACAGGCAGTAACAGGAGCAGGTAACTGTGCAGCTATGTAACACTTTCTTTATTCACCAGCAGTAATCTGTATTCATACACCGCATAAGACAGGCAGTAACAGGAGCAGGTAACTGTGCAGCTATGTAACACTTTCTTTATTCACCAGCAGTAATCTGTATTCATACACCGCATAAGACAGGCAGTAACAGGAGCAGGTAACTGTGCAGCTATGTAACACTTTCTTTATTCACCAGCAGTAATCTGTATTCATACACTGCATAAGACAGGCAGTAACAGGAGAAGGTAACTGTGCAGCTATGTAACACTTTCTTTATTCACCAGCAGTAATCTGTATTCATACACCGCATAAGACAGGCAGTAACAGGAGCAGGTAACTGTGCAGCTGTGTAACACTTTCTTTATTCACCAGCAGTAATCTGTATTCATACACTGCATAAGACAGGCAGTAGCAGGAGCAGGTAACTGTGCAGCTGTGTAACACTTTCTTTATTCACCAGCAGTAATCTGTATTCATACACCGCATAAGACAGGCAGTAACAGGAGCAGGTACCTGTGCAGCTATGTAACACTTTCTTTTTTCACCAGCAGTAATCTGTATTCATACACCGCATAAGACAGGCAGTAACAGGAGCAGGTAACTGTGCAGCTATGTAACACTTTCTTTACTCACCAGCAACAATCTGTATTCATACACCGCATAAGACAGGCAGTAACAGGAGCAGGTAACTGTGCAGCTATGTAACACTTTCTTTATTCACCAGCAGTAATCTGTATTCATACACCGCATAAGACAGGCAGTAACAAGAGCAGGTAACTGTGCAGCTATGTAACACTTTCTTTATTCACCAGCAGTAATCTGTATTCATACACCGCATAAGACAGGCAGTAACAGGAGCAGGTAACTGTGCAGCTATGTAACACTTTCTTTATTCACCAGCAGTAATCTGTATTCATACACCGCATAAGACAGGCAGTAACAGCAGCAGGTAACTGTGCAGCTATGTAACACTTTCTTTATTCACCAGCAGTAATCTGTATTCATACACCGCATAACACAGGCAGTAACAGGAGCAGGTAACTGTGCAGCTATGTAACACTTTCTTTATTCACCAGCAGTAATCTGTATTCATACACCGCATAAGACAGGCAGTAACAGGAGCAGGTAACTGTGCAGCTAAGTAACACTTTCTTTATTCACCAGCAGTAATCTGTATTCATACACCGCATAAGACATGCAGTAACAGGAGCAGGTAACTGTGCAGCTATGTAACACTTTCTTTATTCACAAGCAGTAATCTGTATTCATACACCGCATAAGACAGGCAGTAACAGGAGCAGGTAACTGTGCAGCTATGTAACACTTTCTTTATTCACCAGCAGTAATCTGTATTCATACACCGCATAAGACAGGCAGTAGCAGGAGCAGGTAACTGTGCAGCTATGTAACACTTTCTTTATTCACCAGCAGTAATCTGTATTCATACACCGCATAAGACAGGCAGTAACAGGAGCAGGTAACTGTGCAGCTATGTAACACTTTCTTTATTCACCAGCAGTAATCTGTATTCATACACCGCATAAGACAGGCAGTAACAGGAGCAGGTAACTGTGCAGCTTTGTAACACTTTCTTTATTCACCAGCAGTAATCTGTATTCATACACCGCATAACACAGGCAGTAACAGGAGCAGGTAACTGTGCAGCTATGTAACACTTTCTTTATTCACCAGCAGTAATCTGTATTCATACACCGCATAAGACAGGCAGTAACAGGAGCAGGTAACTGTGCAGCTATGTAACACTTTCTTTATTCACCAGCAGTAATCTGTATTCATACACCGCATAAGACAGGCAGTAACAGGAGCAGGTAACTGTGCAGCTATGTAACACTTTCTTTATTCACCAGCAGTAATCTGTATTTATACACCGCATAAGACAGGCAGTAACAGGAGCAGGTAACTGTGCAGCTATGTAACACTTTCTTTATTCACCAGCAGTAATCTGTATTCATACACCGCATAAGACAGGCAGTAACAGGAGCAGGTAACTGTGCAGCTATGTAACACTTTCTTTATTCACCAGCAGTAATCTGTATTCATACACCGCATAAAACAGGCAGTAACAGGAGCAGGTAACTGTGCAGCTATGTAACACTTTCTTTATTCACCAGCAGTAATCTGTATTTATACACCGCATAAGACAGGCAGTAGCAGGAGCAGGTAACTGTGCAGCTATGTAACACTTTCTTTATTCACCAGCAGTAATCTGTATTCATACACCGCATAAGACAGGCAGTAACTTGAGCAGGTAACTGTGCAGCTATGTAACACTTTCTTTATTCACCAGCAGTAATCTGTATTCATACACCGCATAAGACAGGCAGTAACAGGAGCAGGTAACTGTGCAGCTATGTAACACTTTCTTTATTCACCAGCAGTAATCTGTATTCATACACCGCATAAGACAGGCAGTAACAGGAGCTGGTAACTGTGCAGCTATGTAACACTTTCTTTATTCACCAGCAGTAATCTGTATTCATAAACCGCATAAGACAGGCAGTAACTTGAGCAGGTAACTGTGCAGCTATGTAACACTTTCTTTATTCACCAGCAGTAATCTGTATTCATACACCGCATAAGACAGGCAGTAACAGGAGCAGGTATCTGTGCAGCTATGTAACACTTTCTTTATTCACCAGCAGTAATCTGTATTCATACACCGCATAAGACAGGCAGTAACAGGAGCAGGTAACTGTGCAGCTGTGTAACACTTTCTTTATTCACCAGCAGTAATCTGTATTCATACACCGCATAAGACAGGCAGTAACAGGAGCAGGTAACTGTGCAGCTGTGTAACACTTTCTTTATTCACCAGCAGTAATCTGTATTCATACACCGCATAAGACAGGCAGTAACAGGAGCAGGTAACTGTGCAGCTATGTAACACTTTCTTTATTCACCAGCAGTAATGTGTATTCATACACCGCATAAGACAGGCAGTAACAGGAGCAGGTAACTGTGCAGCTTTCTAACACTTTCTCTAACACTATTTCTCCATTTTAATTACATCTCATGTTTGTATCACTTTCTCTATAGCTTCGGCTTCCTAACACTAATTTATTAACACTATAGTTTTTTCACTGATATGCTACGCTGGGCTTTCTTGCTTATGCTGATTTTTGGGGTGCCGCACCCTGCGCCTAGATATAGCGCTAGGGACCCCCAATATACAGAGACGCCTTGATGCGGCTTTGGGGCTTATTCATACATTTGAGCAAATATATGTAACGAAGATCTCTGAATTCTAATATTGTGTGGGATTTACATCTGGTCACTGTTATCATTAAGTGTGCTGGGGGAAACAAAATTCCTTTTTTTCTTGCCTAGAAATACCCCTCCCTTGCAAGCACCTGAGAGATATCACTAAGCTAATTGAGCATCTGCCACACTATAGCTTTGTAACACATCTGAATTGCAGCGTGAGAATAAAGCCGCCCAATGCTGCTGGGCTACATGCAGAAGCAGCCACTATTTACCCTGCATGTAGAAATAGACTTTGTAGCATGGATTGTGTCCCCCAGTGCACAGACAACACCTATTTTTGGGGTTCTAGGAGTTTGATAGTGAGGCCAATACAGCAATTATTATTATTATTATTATTATTATTATTATTATCCTTTATTTATATGGCGCCACAAGGGATCCGCAGCGCCCAATTACACAGTACATAATAAAATGAGCAAACAAGAAAACAGCACTTACAGTACAGCAGCCTTTAACCCGGCCATTCAGCCCCCCCCCACACTTTCCCTAATTATACTAAGTTTCCATTATCCTACCAACGGGAAGCTGGGAGACAGCGAGTTTTTAGTTTGACGTGACCCAGCAGCCGGCGTGCAAACGTGTTTGTATGTTTCTATATTTTAACTAGAATAAGGAACGGAATCATTATCATTAAACTCCCGGCCTTTCTATACATTTTCACAATTCAACTTGGTGGGAAAATGTCTTAAAACGGATTGTTGCTTTGAAGCAATGTGTGTAATTGGATGTGGGGTGAACGTGGGGGGTGTAAGCATGTGGCTTTGATTCTCTCACTGCAAGTGACACAGAATTACTACAATATTTGGACCTTTTATTCCTGTTACTGATATTTTTGCTTTTTGTTCCTTTAGAAAGTTCCTAAAAGTTTCAGAGCTGATATCATATGTATACGGTAACATGTATTTTTCCTAGAAATTTACGGGTAGTGTTATACGTCATCTTATTTGCATTATGGAATTCATTCCGAGTTGATCGCTCGATAGCTACTTTTAGCAGCCGTGCAAACGCATAGTCGCCGCCTACAGGGGAGTGTATTTTCACTTTGCAAGTGTGCGAACACATGTGCAGCCGAGCGGGACGAAAATGTTTTTCGCAGTTTCTGAGTAGCTCTGAACTTACTCAGCCGCTGCGATCACTTCAGTCTTTTTGGTCCCAGAATTGACGTCAGACACCCGCCCTGCAAACGCTTGGACACACCTGCGTTTTCCCTACCACTCCCAGAAAATGGTCAGTTGCCTCCCACAAACGCCTTCTACCTGTCAATCTCCTTGCGATCGGCTGTGTGAATGGATTCTTCGTAAAAGCCATCGCCCAGCAACGATTCGCTTTGTATCCGTATTGCGGTGTATACGCATGCGCAGTAGTAACCTGTTCACTGTGCTGCGAAAAACGTCAGTGAGCGATCAACTCGGAATGACCCCCTATGTTCCTGTTTGCTGTGCTACATTTTGTATGTAACCCACATGTGAGGTTTAGGCTCAACTTCATATATTGAATCATTGTACTGGTTGTTTGTATCCACAGCCAAAGCCATGGCAACTGGCATCGTTGTTCTATGCACACTTCCAGATGGGGACGCAGGGTGAGTACACACTGCACTGTTTGATATTTTGCTGTTCTTGACAAAAGTGCATTAAAGCACTGAAACGTGGATGAGTAAGATGCATTTCTGAGCCTCACTTGCCTGTCCGGAGTGCCACCGTCACCAGGTATCTAAGTAACACCTAAAACCATTACCACAAATAAAATATATATAAAGAGTACAATATAATCACTGTATACCAGCACATAAAAAAGAAAATGAATGTAAAGAAAGAAAAAAGAATAAATATAAAAATATATATATATTATGTCACATTATATGCTGCTGCCTTATTGCAAAAATATATACACTAAAGAGTTATCTGTTCATTCAGTCCCTCTGGGGATACGGCATCCAATTCAAAAATCCATTTGGACTCCCTTTTCCTGAGTGCCAGTTCCCTATCTCCTTCTCTCTTCAGTACATCAACAGTCAATCAGCACAGGCACTGAGCCGCAAGATCCACACAATGTAGCCCTGGTTGTCCATTCTATCACAAAATGGTATTGTGAATTTGTGAGGCCTATATATTAGAGATGAGCGGGTTCGGTTCCTCGGAATCCGAACCCCCCCGAACTTCACCCATTTTACACGGGTCCGAGGAAGACTCGGATCCTCCCGCCTTGCTCGGTTAACCCGAGCGCGCCCGAACGTCATCATCCCGCTGTCGGATTCTCGCAAGATTCGTATTCTATATAAGGAGCCGCGCGTCGCTGCCATTTTCACTCGTGCATTGGAGATGATAGGGAGAGGACGTGCAGCGTTCTCTCAGTTGTGTTCAGTGTGCTGCAAATATCTGTGCTCAGTGTGCTGCAAATATCTGTGCTCAGTGTGCTGCAAATATCTGTGCTCAGTGTGCTGCAAATATCTGTGCTCAGTGTGCTGCAAATATCTGTGCTCAGTGAGCTGCAAATATCTGTGCTCAGTGTGCTGCAAATATCTGTGCTCAGGGTGCTGAAAATATCTACGTTCTCTGCCTGAAAAACGCTCCATATCTGTGCTGCATTGTAGTATATAGTAGGAGGACAGTGCAGAATTTTGCTGACCAGTGACCACCAGTATTATATCAGTACGGTACAGTAGTCCACTGCTCTACCTACCTCTGTGTCGTCAAGTATACTATCCATCCATACCTGTGGTGCATTTAAGTTTTTGTGCGCAGTATATATAGTAGTAGGCCATTGCTATTGATATATTACTGGCATATCATTCCACACATTAAAAAATGGAGAACAAAAATGTGGAGGGTAAAATAGGGAAAGATCAAGATCCACTTCCACCTCGTGCTGAAGCTGCTGCCACTAGTCATGGCCAAGATGATGAAATACCATCAACGTCGTCTGCCAAGGCCGATGCCCAATGTCATAGTAGAGAGCATGTAAAATCCAAAACACTAAAGTTCAGTAAAATGACCCAAAAATCTAAATTAAAAGCATCTGAGGAGAAGCGTAAACTTGCCAATATGCCATTTACGACACGGAGTGGCAAGGAACGGCTGAGGCCCTCTCCTATGTTCCTCATGACTAGTGGGTCAGCTTCACATGAGGATGGAAGCACTCATCCTCCCACTAGAAAAATGAAAAGACTTAAGCTGGCAAAAGCACAGCAAAGAACTGTGCGTTCTTCTAAATCACAAATCCCCAAGGAGAGTCCAATTGTGTCGGTTGCGATGCCTGACCTTCCCAACACTGGACGGGAAGAGGTGGCGCCTTCCACCATTTGCACGCCCCCTGCAAGTGCTGGAAGGAGCACCCGCAGTCCAGTTCCTGATAGTCAAATTGAAGATGTCACTGTTAAAGTACACCAGGATGAGGATATGGGTGTTGCTGGCGCTGAGGAGGAAATTGACAAGGAGGATTCTGATGGTGAGGTGGTTTGTTTAAGTCAGGCACCCGGGGAGACACCTGTTGTCCGTGGGAGGAATATGGCCATTGACATGCCTGGTCAAATTACAAAAAAAAATCAGCTCTTCGGTGTGGAATTATTTCAACAGAAATACGGCCAACATTTGTCAAGTCGTGTGTTGCCTTTGTCAAGCTGTAATAAGTAGGGGTAAGGACGTTAACCACCTAGGAACATCCTCCCTTATACGTCACCTGGAGCGCATTCATCAGAAGTCATTGACAAGTTCAAAAACTTTGGGTGACAGCGGAAGCAGTCCACTGACAACTAAATCCCTTCCTCTTGTAACCAAGCTCCTGCAAACCACACCACCAACTCCCTCAGTGTCAATTTCCTCCTTCCCCAGGAATGCCAATAGTCCTGCAGGCCATGTCACTGTCAAGTCTGATGAGTCCTCTCCTGCCTGGGATTCCTCCAATGCATCCTTGAGTGTAACGCCTACTGCTGCTGGCGCTGCTGTTGTTGCTGCTGGGAGTCGATCGTCATCCCAGAGGGGAAGTCGGAAGACCACTTGTACTACTTCCAGTAAGCAATTGACTGTCCAACAGTCCTTTGCGAGGAAGATGAAATATCACAGCAGTCATCCTGCTGCAAAGCGGATAACTCAGGCCTTGGCAGCCTGGGCGGTGTTAAACGTGTTTCCGGTATCCACCGTTAATTCACAGGAAACTAGAGATTTGCTTAAGGTGCTGTGTCCCCGGTACCAAATACCATCTAGGTTACATTTCTCTAGGCAGGCGATACCGAGAATGTACACAGACCTCAGAAAAAGAGTCACCAGTGTCCTAAAAAATGCAGTTGTACCCAATGTCCACTTAACCACGGACATGTGGACAAGTGGAGCAGGGCAGACTCAGGACTATATGATTGTGACAGCCCACTGGGTAGATGTATTGCCTCCCGCAGTAAGAACAGCAGCGGCGGCACCAGTAGCAGCATCTCGCAAACGCCAACTCATTCCTAGGCAGGCTACGCTTTGTATCACCGCTTTCCAGAAGATGCACACAGCTGACAACCTCTTACGTAAACTGAGGAACATCATCGCAGAATGGCTTACCCCAATTGGACTCTCCTGGGGATTTGTGACATCGGACAACGCCACCAATATTGTGCGTGCATTACATGTGGGCAAATTCCAGCACGTCCCATGTTTTGCACATACATTGAATTTGGTGGTGCAGAATTATTTAAAAAACGACAGGGGCGTGCAAGAGATGCTGTCGGTGGCCCGAAGAATTGTGGGCCACTTTCGGCATTCAGCCACCGCGTGCCGAAGACTGGAGCAGCAGCAAACACTCCTGAACCTGCCCCGCCATCATCTGAAGCAAGAGGTGGTAATGAGGTGGAATTCAACCCTCTATATGCTTCAGTGGTTGGAGGAGCAGCAAAAGGCCATTCAAGCCTATACATCTGCCTCCGATATAGGCAAAGGAGGGGGAATGCACCTGACTCAAGCGCAGTGGAGAATGATTTCAACATTGTGCAAGGTTCTGCAACCCTTTGAACTTGCCACACGTGAAGTCAGTTCAGACACTGCCAGCCTGAGTCAGGTCATTTCCCTCATCAGGCTTTTGAGGAATCAGCAGGAGAGATTGAAGGAGGAGCTAAAACGGAGTGATTCCGCTAGGCATGTGGGACTTGTGGATGGAGCCCTTAATTCGCTTAACCAGGATTCACAGGTGGTCAATCTGTTGAAATCAGAACACTACATTTTGGCCACCGTGCTCGATCCTAGGTTTAAAGCCTACGTTGTATCTCTCTTTCCGGCAGACACAAGTCTGCAGAGGTTCAAAGACCTGCTGGCGAGAAAATTGTCAAGTCAAGCGGAACGTGACCCGTCAACAGCTCCTCCTTCACATTCTCCCGCAACTGGGGCTGCGAGGAAAAGGCTAAGAATTCCGAGCCCACCCACTGGCGGTGATGCAGGGCAGTCTGGAGCGAGTGCTGACATCTGGTCCGGACTGAAGCACCTGCCAACGATTACTGACATGTCGTCTACTGTCACTGCATATGATTCTGTCACCATTGAAAGAATGGTGGAGGATTATATGAGTGACCGCATCCAAGTAGGCACAACAGACAGTCCGTACGTATACTGGCAGGAAAAAGAGGCTATTTGGAGGCCCTTGCACAAACTGGCTTTATTTTACTTAAGTTGCCCCCCCTCCAGTGTGGACTCCGAAAGAGTGTTTACTGCCGCCGCTCACCTTGTCAGCAATCGGCGTATGAGGTTACTTCCAGAAAATGTGGAGATGATGTTCATCAAAATGAATTATAATCAATTCCTCCATGGAGACATTCACCAGCAATTGCCTCCAGAAAGTACACAGGGACCTGAGATGGTGGATTCCAGTGGGGACGAATTGATAATCTGTGAGGAGGGGGATGTACACAGTGAAAGGGGTGAGGAATCGGACGATAAGGAGGAGGTGGACATCTTGCCTCTGTAGAGCCAGTTTGTGCAAGGAGAGATTGATTGCTTCTTTTTTGGTGGGGACCCAAACCAACCAGTCATTTCAGTCACAGTCGTGTGGCAGACCCTGTCGCTGAAATGATGGGTTCGTTAAAGTGTGCATGTCCTGTTTATACAACATAAGGGTGGGTGGGAGGGCCCAAGGACAATTCCATCTTGCACCTCTTTTTTTATTTTATTTATCTTTGCATCATGTGCTGTTTGGGGACTATTTTTTAAATCTGCCATCCTGCCTGACACTGCAGTGCCACTCCTAGATGGGCCAGGTGTTTGTGTCGGCCACTTGGGTCGCTGAGCTTAGTCATCCAGCGACCTCGGTGCAAAGTTTAGGACTAAAAATAATATTGTGAGGTGTGAGGTGTTCAGAATAGACTGGAAATAAGTGGAAATTATGGTTATTGAGGTTAATAATACTATGGGATCAAAATGACCCCCAAATTCTATGATTTAAGCTGTTTTTGAGGGGTTTTTGTAAAAAAACACCCAAATCCAAAACACACCCGAATCCGACAAAACATTTTCAGGGAGGTTTTGCCAAAACGCGTCCGAATCCAAAACACGGCCGCGGAACCGAATCCAAAACCAAAACACAAAACCCGAAAAATGTCCGGTGCACATCACTACTATATATACACCAATGCACATGGACAGTCAGCACCTAAATCACTGAGGCCCAAATGTATCAAGCCTTAAAGAGTAATAAAGTGATAGATGGATAAAGAGTTATAAAATACCAGCCAATTAGCTCCTGTCATTTTTCAAACACAGCCTGTGACATGACCGTTAGGAGCTGATTGGCTGGTACTTTATCTCTCGTTATCCGTCTCCGCTTTATCATTTTTGAAGTCTTAATCAATTTGAGCCAAAGTCACTAGTACATGTTAATCAGTGGTTAAGTTTAATGGTCTTACCAATGTGTACTTCCCGCATTCATACTGCGGCACGTTGTACCGTTACCGCTTCTAATGCCACCGACTCTTGTTTCTTTGGGTTTGGTTGGTGTTTTCCATAAGGTTGTTCTCATCAACAATTATTTCAAGTTAGGAGGCCTTCGTAGGGACACCAGTGGCTTCATAGCCTGAAGTGGTAGCATCTTATCAGAACTGTGAGTAACTTTTTTTTACCCTGGGGGCCTGGGTGTAGATAACACATTTACATATTGTCACATTTATCCAGAGCTGTCTGTCAGAGGCTGATGGACCTTCTTTCCCACAGACAAGACTGAATAACTGTGTTAGAGTAGCCACGTTGCATAAAATGATCTCTTTTAATTGGACTTCAGCCAATTCTGGTTCACAACTATTTCTAAAAACACGTAGAAATTGGTAGATGGGGAGACTGGATTGCAAGTGATGAGGAAGTAACTTGTAGCCAGCAATAAGGTATTACGATCTGTTTCCTTCCCGTAAAGCAGGGATGGGGAACCTCAGGCCCGCGGGCCATATAAGGCCTGCAAATCCACTTGATCTGGGCCTCGCAGGCTCAGCTAACCAAGGGAGATGCCGGGCGCCCGCTGAGATTTTGTTACTAGTGGGCGCCCGGCTTCTCCCCCTCAGCAGCAGCTGGAGGCAGGAGCTCACTCCTGAGCTCCGGCTTCTGGCTCTGGCAGTGTGCGTGTGTGCCTATGCGGTGCTATGGGAGAGATGTCATGACGTCTCTCCCATAGTTCTGAGGAGCAGGCAGCCAGGCAGAGGGCAAGGGTCCGGAAGCAAAAGAGCGGGGCTGGTGAGTATTGTGTTTTTTCTTTCTTTTAATGTGTGTAAGCGGTGCTACTAGGGGTTATATCTAATGGGGCATAACTACTGGGGGCAGGCTAATTTTTAAGTTGATAATTTTTGTATGGCCCCCGAAGGATTTTATAAATATCCAAATGGCCCTTGGTAGAAAAAAGGTTCCCCACCCCTGCCGTAAAGTGTAGCAGCTAATGATAACCCCTCCTGGAAGATCATAAGATCCAAAAAGTGCCATCATTCAGCACTTGCATGATATGGAAATATTACAGGAGAGGGTAATGTATTCATATTGTCCATCATAGCACAAAAACTTGATTTTGTATCCAACCAAATCATGAAGATGTCATCAATAAATCTTTAAAAATACAGAAATTTGTTACCATACTTTGGAAAGATATAGGTCTGCTCATAAACAGGCATAAAAGTGTTGCATAAATTGGTGCGATATTAGAACCCATTGCGGTTCCTGGTAACTGTACAAAGTACTGACAAAGGTCCAGCA